>NC_049913.1:37093131-37424078 GCF_001411555.2 Juglans regia
CCCTCAGCACCACACTAAGCTAAAAAATCAGCCACATCCATTTTCTTCTTGAAAAATATGATTCACGGTATAATCTAGGCAATTTAAATAATCATGTAATTCATCCCAGTAATCTTCTAAATACCAGATATGACAATCATCCTTAGTCAATCAATTAACCAACAATTGAGAATCCGTCTCTATTTGAACCCGATAAAACCCAAGAGTGTAACACCTATAGACACCTCCCAGTAAGCTTCTAATTTCAGCAAAATTATTAGTATTCAGACCCAAGGAAAATAGAGTAAGCCCCAAGTAAACTGCTAGTCTCATCCCGAATAACTGCCCCCGCACCAGAAAGGCCAAGATTTCCAAGACTACTACCATCAGTATTAAGTTTAACCCAACCTTAGTTAGGGCACGCCCATCTAACCACCTGAACCCTCTTAGGCTTAGGAACCAAAACCAGGATATCTAACCTTTTCAAAATATCAATATTCTGGGTGGACACTGAAGAAACTTTCATAACCTGATCCATAATACGACGGAGCCATAATTTAATAGCATGCCAAATCGACTCTGTCGTATAAACTGTCTTCATACCGGGCTTTACAACGCCTCTCCCATCATTTCCAAGATATAATAGAAGGAAGAAGACCAAAAATAATTCTCACCTGGGAAGACTTACCAGCACGGCGAAACCAAAAATTAATTTGTTCATTCCAAGTGTGGAAAGGTGCCATATGAACCCCTAATTGACAAGCCGTTAAATGCTAAATTTGTCTAGCAAAATCTCTCTTACAGAGCACATGATTCAAATCCTCAATATGACCCACTTGACAACAATTACATTTAGAAGCCATCGGAACACCCACCAATTTAATGTTCTCATCAACAATAAGGCAATTGTTAACAGCCTTCCACATCATAATGAAAATTTTCTTAGGGAGATTAGTATGCCAGATCCATTGATCCCAAGGTAAAGGAGGCAAACAAACTCTAATACAGTCCCAGGCACTCTTGGTAGTAAACTTGCCCTCCTTATCTTTTAGCCAAACAAGCACATCTTGACCCCCCTTCCGACGAGCCAAAAATTCATACAAATTTGTAGCTTTTTGATGGCCCACTAAGCTATTCAAAAGAGAAATATTCCACTCATTCTCAATATGACAATCTTTTATCTTAATCAAAGGTTGATCAATCACAGGAAATTGACCAATAAGAGGGCCTCTGTCCAATTATCATACCAAAAAGAGATGGAGCAACGTGTCTTGTTAACATCTTTGCATATACCTAAACAAGATCGAATAATGCAACTCTCTACTTTACTCTCTCTCGTAGAAAGTAAATCAAATTGGATAGTGGTTTGGTTTTGGATACATGCTTGAATTAGATGTATATCAATTTATTCAATTGTCTTTTTTGCTAGCTTTTTGGACTTCTCAAATTCTTAGACAACTTATATCTACTTCTCAATTCCTTCTATCCCTTGGCCTTCATTTAGAACGCGTGCTTTCTTGCTTCGATATATACAGTGAAAATTGGAAGCTTGATCTAAGCTGTTGTGTTTTTGGCTGAGCCTGCTAACAACAGGTGAAGAGAGCAATATGGGTGTAGGAAATCATATAATTCGAAGAGTTAAGACTAGTTGGTTTTCAAACCACAAGGATTTAAGTGTAGGTTGCACCTGATGTTGGGGAGATTTTTTCTTAATCCTGTTTTATTGCTATCTGATTGTGGACTTGGGCATATCGATGGTACAAAGTCTAATGTTTCTGCTTACATTTGTGTTAAACAATTAAATTAGGATTAGCTTTTTGGGTGCTGAGGCATGCTTATTGGCCGGGTCCGCAAGGAATGCATACCACACCAAGTATCGAGGATATTTTAAAGCAAACGACTTGTCATGCGCCACCCTCCGCAAAGGCGTTTTTGCTGCCGGAGCAGCACTAACGTTGTTGTCTCTGCTGGGTTCAACCCTTTACTACTGGTCTCACTCAAGAGCTGATACCGGTGGATGGGAGAAGCATCAGAACGATGGCCTTGGCATGACCCATACTAGTTACCCACCTCAGCAGCAGCAACAAAACAGTGAATATCCGAAGGTCTAATTGTTTGCTTAGTGCATCATTTTCCACAATTTTGATGACTTTTTGTTGAGGAACAAAATGGATCATAGATCAAACTTCAAATGCTACCTTAACGAGCTAAAGACAGATATATGTTTGTGATAGTAGAAGTTAGAATCTGGTGTTGTGTTTGTTAATAGTTGGAATTGTATTTTCAGACCTTTCTTTGAAGTTTGAATCATACCTGTTCTTGGTTTTGTTATCCATTCCCACCCCCCCCCCCCCTCTCCTAGTGTTTCTTGCTCTCTGGCCTTGCTGTGGCATGGTATCGTATATTGCTAACAGCATTGGCATGAATATTTGTTGAAGGGAAAATCATGGTGTCAATTGGAGGCATAATTTTTATGAAATGACTATTTTCAGCACTGCCCTTGGAGGCATAATTTTTATTTTCTAGTCATGAAATAATTGAAGGAAAGTTCAAGCTATATCTGGATTTATAGTCCCAAAAACTCATCAATGTTACAACTAAAGCTTACATGGGATCCCATTAACCAAACTTTTATTCACCACCCTCCTCTCATTCATTCTGCCCAATGTCCTCATCAAAGCATTATGCTGTGGTACAGTTTTAAGTCTCACTTTTGACTGGAATGACACTGATATTATTGGGATCTTGATTTATATTCCGAATGACTGAATCGAGGTTATAATTGCAGCTTTCTTAGAAAACATCATCGTTTTCTATGGCTCTCTAAATTTGGTTCTCCAAAATGATCAGACTTCACCCTTTATATAGACTTAACAGGATAAGAACCCAGAACTTCCCGACTTCTAACCACAACTTTCAACTATTTAGTAATTTGTGACTTCAAACTATCATCTCTACTAATAACCGAAATCTCTATCAACTTCAAAGATATTTCAGATTGGAGATATTACAATAGATTTCTAGACAAAATATTAAAACTGTAATAGGCCATAATAGAATATTATACATAAGCCAACTTCCAATAGGTCGAACTACTGATATCGAAATATGTGCTGCTTTTGTAGTCGATCAGCAACTCATCCTCATAGCTAATAGCATGTCTATCTTTTATATTTATCTTCGGTCTTTTGTTATTGGCTTAACAAGTTCTGATATCAGAAATGAAGAAAATGAAGCATTTCAATAATAAATAAAAAAACCCCAGTGGCATAACTTAGATCACTCTTCAGTCTTCAGACATGGTCTGGTCTCTCCTTTCTATGCCTCAAGTGATTGTGAGAGTGACCTGAAGCATGAAAGTGACATTCTACTAGTACTAGGAAAGTCCAATCTGGGTTCCAACTACTAGGAGAAAACAAACATAGCCTTAGCCTTAGTTATACTAAAATTCCACTAAAGACACAAAATACAGAAAGCTCCATATAAAACGAGACATGCAAGACAAAAACCATTTCAACGATTACCATGACTTTTCCAGTACTAACAAGAACCCCTTCTATTGTACTGAAGGCACACCAACTGACCCACTTAATGCCAAGGAAGTTCAGCCAAAAAGACCTTAATTCTTTTGTTGGGAAAATAGATAACAGTTTTCCAGAACAATGACAAGGAAGCCTAGCATCTGGGGAATGGAGTGCCACAAATGTTACCCACATTCCTGGCATTGGGAGAGTTGACAAGTTTTTGGAGGTTTGGGTCCTTCACATACTGGCAAAGGCAAGACCTTTGTTCCTTTAATTTATTGCAGCACGTAGCTGAGGGTGCAGTCGAGGATGTGATGGCACCTGCACATGCACTCAGCTCAAGTGGGTCGCAGGTAATGGCTGTAGACACTTGAGTCATTCCAGGGAGCAGAAGAACAAGCAGTATACAGAATGCAACACATATCATCTTCATCTTCGTCTCCATCTTCAGCCACTCACTGTGAAAGAAAGGGAGGAAGAATTTAAGCTATGACTGCAGTTGGGTGTGGCTATCTTCATGATTTATAGGTGAAGAGTTGCAGTAAAGTAACTAAAAAAAAAAACAAGAGATGGTGTTCCATGAAAAACTTAAGATTATGATGGTGAAATCTTTCATGGATGCCAATAGCCAGCACTAAAGTAGGTGCGCCTTATCATGGATTTGTGAATGTATGGTGCGCCTAATTATGAAATTTGCCAAAGTAAATGGGCAGATACCACGCCACTTTCATTAACAATTGTTTAGAATAGGGACCATAGGTTAGCAGCTGTGATTTAAAATATCCTTATGGTGTGAGTAATCCGTTCTTTAAGTACTGAATGCATTTTTAAGAAACTTTACCATATAACCGTCATTTAAAATCCAAGTGATCTCGAATATGACACTACAACATTTTGTATCTTTTGAAACCAAAATTTTCATCCCAACAAGATGCTGTTTCATCTCAAAGGAGTTTTTGGGACCAAAAAAATCGTCACAAATTCGTCCCAATATCATTGTCTCAAAAGGTAATTTTTTGGGATGAAAATGGAGAAAACCATTCAATAGCGTTCGAACAAACTTTATTTTTGGACGATTTTATTTTGTCCCAAATATTGATCGAACGGTAAAATTTACATGTTCTAACAGATTAGATTATTTGTTCGATGGAATAAATTATGTTCAAACGTCAAAATTTAAATTCGAACGTCATATATTGTTCGAACATTTATAGTTGAATGTTCAAACGTATGTAGTTGACAGTTCGAACATCAATTTTACGTGCGAACAATTTACTATTCAAATTCGTTCGAACGCTTAGTGTATTCTTCGAACGATTATGTAACGTTCGATTTGTTCGATGGTTGTTTTACGCATTACGTTTGAATGTGTTGATTATACTGTTCGAATGGTTATCATAATACAAATATAAAAGTAGTACACATGTTAAAATACATTAGTACACATGTTCAACAAATATAAAAGTAGTCTCATAAATACAAACCAACTAAATAAAATAGTAGTTATCATAATACAAAAATTGACAATTGAAAATTTGATCTATAAATTAAATTAGTTGCTTGGAGGTCTGAGTTGTTGCATTAGCATTAGTATTAGGAGTTACATTTCTCTTATGAACTCTGCTTGTTGTTCTTCTTGTTGTTTCATTCGCATCTCCAAGTCAACTCGTTGGGCCACTAACTCATGCTGATTTGTTTTCAAATCATAGATCTTTGACCTCACTTCCTCTAATGCTCTAGAAGTGTTGGCATTACTGGACGATGGGCACGAGCTAGAAGGCTTGACATAATGACCCAAACTCCTCAAATAGCCTAGACGTGGACTAGAACCTTCATAAAAGTTTCCACATTACTTGTTGTGGAATTTTGATCAGTTGTAGATTCAACATGCAGGACAACTATTTTTTCCTACACATAAGAGAAATAATTAATATTACCACAAATATATAAATAATGACTAGTTCCCTTGAAATGGTGCGAGGTGGCAGGGTGTGCCTTGTCGGCGGTTTCTGGGCAGTTTGGGTAGTGCTCGACGTTCCCGTCAGCTCTATTTGTGATATTTTCCTGCGATGAAAGAGTCAATTTGCTGTGAGTCGATTTCCTTATAATTTTTATTTATTTTCAATGTGGGGGGCTTGTTGTGAGAATGAGTTTGGCCGCAAGGGTGCTACTGATTTGATGAAGGGAATATTGCGAGGAAAAGAGAGAATTTATGAGAAGCTTTTGAAGCGTGAACTGGTTACTAAATAGGAACCTTTAGAAAATCAAACAGAGGGATATACGGGGTGCAGAGAGTGGAAGAAATCTAATCAAACAAAATCACTATCTCAAAATAGGTCCTAAAAAAAGAATAAAAATACTAATAATAAAAAAAATAAAAATTATAAGCCCTAATTTAGGAACCATATGTTACAGTCTGTGCAGTGAGCACTACAACAATTGTAAGGCCAACGTAGTTGTAGACGCACTTAGTAGGAAATCATTTGGTGCTACAGCTGCTTTAGTGACTACTTTGAGGCAAATCATATTGGATTTAAAGAGGTATGAGATTGAGGTTTTAGTGGAGGATTCTTAATCTTACTTGGCTAGATTAAATGTACAACCAACTGTGATTGAGAAAATTAAAGAGAGCCAAGGCAATGATGCAAAATTGTTAAAGATTCATGGAAGAAGTTTGAATTCAACATGTCAGCTAATGGTATTTTGAGATTTAGAGATAGACTATGTGCCAAATGATCCAGAAATAAAAAGATAAATTATAGAAGAGGCTCATAATTTTCGTTATACCATACACCCAGTGAGTACTAAAATGTACAAAGATATTCAAGGTACATGTTGGTAGAATAACATGAAACAAGACATAGCCATATTTGTAGAACAATGTTTAACATGTCAACAAGTGAAAGTGGAACACCGACCTTTGAGTTTATTGCAACCACTTCCTATTCTAGAATGGATGGAATAGGAAGTGGGAGCATATAACTATGGATTTTGTGTTAGAGTTATTGGGGTCGAATAAATGATAAGATGCAATTTGGATAGTGGTGGATAGACTAACGAAATCAATACATTTTCTTCCAATTAAGGTGAATTATCCTCTAGACAAATTTGCCCAAATTTATATAGGAGAGATTATAAGGTTACATAGTGTGCTAGTAACCATCTTTTTAGATAGAGATTAACGTTTTACCTTTTCGGAGTAAATTGCAACAAGCCTTAGGTATGAAATTAATTTTTAATAAACATTTCACTCATAGACGGATGGACAATCTGAGAAAACTATCCAAATCTTAGAAGATATGTTAAGAGCTTGTGTGATATATTTTAAAGGGAGTTGGGCTAACCATCTACCTTTAGTGGAGTTTTCTTATAATAATAGTTACCAAGCGAGCATTGGTATAGCATCTTATGAGGCTCTTTACGGGAAGAAATATAGATCTCTCATTTGTTGGGACGAGGTTGGTAAAAGAAAAATTTTAGGGCCTACGATTATAGAATGTACTTCTGAAAAGATATGATTAATTCAGAACCTGTTGTAAAATGTTCAAAGTAGACAAAAGAGTTATGCAGACAGACGTAGGAAAATGTTGGAATTTGAGGTTGGAGATAAAGTATTTCTACGAGTTGCGCCAATGAAGGGTATTATAAGATTTGGTAAGCAAGGAAAGTTGAATTCCTGTTATGTAGGATAGTTTGAGATTTTGGAACAGGTCGGTCCAGTTGCTTATCAAGTTGCATTACCTCCTACACGTTTTAAAATACATAATGTTTTCGTGTCTCCATACTACGAAAATATGTATTTGATCCTTTGTACATTAATCATTATCAACCATTGCAAATCCAAAAAGACTTATCATATGAAGAGACCCCAATTCAAATTGTGGATACCAAAGAGCAAGTGTTATGCTCCAAAATAATAAGATTTGTAAAAGAATTTTAGAGGAATCAAACTTTACGAGAAGTATCATGGGAACGAGAATATGAAATGCAAACGAAATATCCTCATTATTTTCTATGGATAATATATCAAATTTCAGGAGCAATATTTCTTGAATGAGAGAAGATTTTAATAACCCAAAAGGCCCAACCCCCTCCCTTTTTCTTCCCACCCCCACCCCCACCCCCACCTCTTCCTTTCCCGTAAGTTCTTCTTCTCGTTTCTCTCACACCCCCCCTCTCAGCTCACACCCTTCACCTTGTCTCTCTCTATCCCTCCTTTTTTTTCGATTCTCTCTCAATCCCCTGTATATCTCTCTTAATTCCTCCCAACCATGAATATATATATCTTTACTCTCTCTCTCTCTCTCTCTCTCTCTCACACACACACACACACACTAGCTCATGTAACCTCCACCCACAACCACTACTCCTTGTTGTATTATCACCACCCATGATAATATTAGGTAAATTCTTCTCCCTCATAAGTAGTATATTTAATGAATATTGAATATGAAATTTATTAAGATTTGGTGTTATGAATTGTTTAGAATATACTTAATGGGCTATGTTGTTGGGATGCATTGAAGACAAATTTAATATTCAAGTTTTAGTGGTGGATATTAATTAGAATTAATCTAGATTTATATCACTGTTATATAGTTGAGTGTAGACATTATTTATGTTGAAATAATAGGGAAATAGAGGCCTGTATGCGTGCTTGTTCAACAACATGTTTCAAATCTAGAAATTTGAAATTTATCAATTTTGGAGGATAATATTTTGAACATGTCTAAATTCATGTTATTAAGGATTGTGTGAAATTTTAGAGTTAAGTTAGATCATTTTTAGCATATAAGTTGATGGATTATAATGGCTATGAAATAGGTTCCGAGTAATGTTTGGCGAAGGAATATTGTGACTATTTTGACTAAAAATTGAAGTAAATGGCTCTTTAATAAGTTTTTTAATCAAATAATTGATGCTTTTGTTTGGAATGGTGCACTTAGATATTATATTTCAAACTTCAGTAAACTTTAAATTTGTGCACATTCTTATGCTATTTTGGCTTTGCTTGTAGGATTTGTACAAATTTTATAATGGTTGAAATGTTTGAAAAAAGATATGTAGCTTATTAAATATGAAAGTTAAATGTCATGCTATATATTCTTGAGCCCATGATAAGAATATCGTTGTAACATGTTTGACGTCCCTTGTGGCATTATATCTTCGTGGCATGATATATTTGTGATATATTGATGATTTTCTTATTATAATGTGACCTTGAATATGATATTTGACTAAATATATTAGTTGAAATAAAATTGTATTACTCACATTCTTTTATTAAAAATTTATTCACTCTCTTATAGTCAAGAAAATTACAAACTCCCACACCTCTATTAAATTGTTATTTACTGAGCACGTGACAGCTCACCATTTCATTTCACATATTTTTTAAAATTATAAGAAAATCCCTTCTTTTGAAATGATAGCTTTTGAACCAAAATTCCAAGATAGACTTAGGTTAGTCACATCAAGTTAGAAATTTTAAAGCTTGATTGTTTTGTTTATTGAAGATAGCTTTGATTGTACAAAGAGTTTTCTTATGGTCATATTTTAGAGCTTGATTGTTTTATAATTTTTGTAAGTTTATAAAATTTTATAACAATAACCAACACGGAAAGAAATAAATTCTTTTGTAATTTTTTCTTGATTACAATTAACATCTCTCTATCTATAAGGCCCAAATCGATCGAATTGTGATGTCCAATAAAATGCGCATAGAGACGCACGTACACGAACAAGAAACACACTTTACAAAGACCCTTCTACCTCTCTCTCTCAGCTGATTTAATGCTGTTGCAGCTTGGCAGCCAATTAAAATAAAAGAAATTTGATGCAATTCATGATAGAATTGCAGTATCTGTCATGGCCCATAGACGTAGCTAATCAGTCAATGTAGATGTGTAAACTTTTTGACACTGCAAGGAAAATCAAACAAATACTCTTGGTGCTTCATTTTGGTTGTCTCAACTTACATGAAATCGACTTTTTGCCTTTGGATCAATAGCTTCTTTTATTATGGGGGACTTGTTTCATGCACTTTTCATCGAGATTGATTTCTGTAATGCCATAATGCACTGGGTGGGCAAAAGACGAACGATGTTTTTTTTTTTTTTTTGGCCAAAATCAGACAACATTCACCGAATAATAATACACATTAATCACCATAATCAGACACGGTATAATAATAAAAAATAAAAAATAAATAAAAAAAATCAAATGCTGATGGTAGTAGAAAATTTGTACTGTACAATATATAGTAGCTAGATCCTAACCTTTATACATGGAGGCCATGTAACTCAAATTTGAGTCTTCGTAAGTGTAGGCGTCAACTTCAAACGAATATCGCTGAAAGGTTCTTCTTGTTGAACATCGACAAGTTCGTAACTCTTCAAAACCTAAAGACATGGAAAATTACATTTTATTCACGGTACTTGATTGGTAGACTATTCATCATGTCGACTATATGCGGCCAGAAAGTTCTGATCACTAACTTCTCACTTTGACATGCATGAAGAATGGACAGCAGGATAAATGAATCAACCAAAGTGAACTCAGTTTCACAAACTCAAAAAAAGGGAATGAAGATGGACAAAAGATCAATGACTGTCACGTTTGCATCACAAGAAATTAACCAAGTTGATGCACAATCCCGTGATTTTTCAATATTAAAGAGTGAATTTCTATGGATGCAACTTTCAATAAAATAAGCTGGTTATACATATCCAAAGGAATGTGTAATCTTAAATAACATATAAAAACATTGATTCATGCTGCTGCTACTCAAAATAATAACCGGATTCATCCTTAATTATCTCCAAGTAGTGCCAAAGGCATGTGGCCTAATTGGCATAACTCCCAGCCTCCAAAATGGAAATCTGAAGTTCGAAACCCCACTCACCCAAAAAAAAAAAAAAAATCTCCGAGTGGTAACACCTGCCTTATACAGATATCTTCCAAAAATATGGCACAATGGAAATATTTCAGAAACTTACAAGCATCTCAAAAAACATGCGGGCACATAGCTTTCTTGTCCTTCCTTCTAAAGTCTTGTTTAAAATGAGATCTCCAGATAGGTTTTCTGAGCTTGCATTGAAAGGAGAATGTCTTTTTAAATATTGAGCAACAGCCCTGAATTTCAAAGACAATAAAACATATTAATTGTCCACCAAAATGAGGTTCACATATTATAACTAACAAAATATTCTTTAATTACCTGGTTCTTGCAGACAATGAATCTATTCTTCCCGTTCCTTGCGATCCTGCTATAAGCAAAGACATGTTATCCATATATTGCTTACGAAAACTGGAGTTCATATAAACTTCCCATGTACTGCAATTAAGATTTCTTACCGGATAACTGAGAAGGGAACATCCTACAATTTATAGAACCACCCAAATCAAACATCAATATAAATCTTTACTTGGCTTACCTGTTGGGGTATTGTTATCATCTTCCAAAAAGTAAAGGTCCTATAATGAAACAATTCAATGAGTCAAAATACTGCTTAACTTAAAGTTCAAATGCAAGTAGTTCTCAAGGGAGGGGATGAAAAGGAACAAAAAGATGTCCAATAACAAGAAGTAAAAATATTAAACATCTCATATATTTGAAATGGTATCATAATCTTAAAGAAGCTGGATCTGTAACAAATGTATAGTTCATACAATAAGACTTATAAGACAGGTGATTTAGCCATCATGTAAAAACCCTTGACAGTTATTTTTTTTTTTTAATACAAAATGGGATGAGCCGTCTACTTCATGTAAATGGAAAAACCTTTGTCGCAATCTCTTAATAATACCTAGCACAAAGGCAATTCTCAGCATTCTTGAAGTACAAGGACTTACATCTGCTTCGGTGGAATTCATCAAACCAGGAATATCTGAGAGACCAGTGTTCTTTAGACTTGGATGCTCCTCTGAAAACGTCATTCTTCTCTTCTCAGACCCACCAGTTCCGGTGGATGCTGCTAGATGGGGTGTAGATAGCACCCTGGTCTCAATGGTTGTTGCAGGAGTAAAGTCACATCTTCTAAGAGGAGAAGGCGTGAATCTAGCTTGGGATGGCACAAATTCGGGTAAGAAGCTGCCACCATCAAACGCTTCGATATTTCGAGGACATTCAATTTCCATGTCAAGGTCATGCACAAGAGCAGGAGATTGAGCATCCCTAGACTCTGGGACAGCTACGATTGTGGCAGCAGGAGATTGGGAAACCCTCGGCTCTAGGAAAGCTTCATTTGTTGAAGCAGGAGATACTGCAATTTTAGGATCTGGAAAAGTTTCCTCAGTGAAAATGAGATGGGGTTTTGTAGATATGAGGTCCTTGAAAATATCACAAAGATCCAAACACAACCCTGCATGTAGAAGCCCCAGTTCTTAGAAAAAAGATTACTTAAAATGGATAGCCAGCAGCAATAAAAAGATCAGCAAAAGGAAATGCCCACTCACCGGTCAATGAAGGCTGGTGAAAAACTTGTTCCTTTCGTAAAGTGTTGTTTAACTTCCAGATACCCAAAGCAGAGCAAGCGGCGTCCCTTTTCTTCCGCAATAAATCATTAGAATCTTCAAGAGACTTCTTCATTAGTCTACAAAATTTACATCCCTACATCAGTAAACTAGTACCAGAGAAAAAATCATTCTAAGGATTACATGTCCAGCCATACTTGTTAGTCAACACTGTGGACTCATCAAAGAACTGTTTCCTCTTCCTCTTTCTTGCTTTTGGCCGCTTAACAGGTGGAGTTGATAGAATAATCCCTAGCCCAGGAGAAATATCCATTGGCACACCTAAAAAGACAAATGCTCAGACTTGAAACAATCAGAGTCTTCATCCTATCAATACATCCAACAATGAGAAAAATGCACTCACTTAATGAAACGTGCGCATCAAAAATCTCGGTAGCCTGTTGGGAAGCTGCAGAAGGTGGTGATTCTGAATGTTGCTGAAATGGCAAAGACTGCCCTCCAGACAATAAAGTTTCTTCCATGATTGGAGGGAAGGTTTCCTTCTCATTCATTGTTTGGTCTACGGATATTTTCTTTCCGCCTAGGTCATCCCCATGATCTGGAAATATGGGAGGAAGGTTTTCTATGCCAAAACCATGAACAGAATCACGTAGTATTTCCCTCTCTGGAAGATCTAGGGGGATATTGGCATCGTTATCAAGCATCTCTGTCTGATTACTTGGACTCTCATCTCGAGATTCCACATCATGTGGATAACTTTGAGGGTTCTTGTCATTGCTAAGCCTCAAGTTAAGTTCTTCCCTCTGATTACTTGGATCGGGATGTTGAAATCCATCATTACCATTCACCGGAGGTGAAGGGAGAATGCTGTAAATTAGCAAAGAACAGCAATTATTACTTTAGCATTCAATCACTAAAAAAGAAAAGGCAGTGAAAGTACTTAAAACACTCAGAAACATACCTCTCCATCAGTCTGACATCGGAGTCAGGAAACACTTCTGGATGTGAGGAATCCATCATCATGAAATCCTAAACAGATCAGAAAACTACTGGTGGTGAAAATATGCAATTGAAATACCACAGAATTTGGCCAACACAAGATGAAAGCAATGATGGTAAACATTGATGTAACAGAATATAAAGGACTCTAACCTCATCAAAAGAAATAGCAACATAAGGATCTCTTCCAATAGGAATTTGATCTGTCGCACAAAAATTTACACTTGTTTAGGCATTTATGAGTCAAGAGAACACAATTAATTAGAAAAAGTGAAGCACGTTTATGACCTGTTAACGTAATCTCCTCTTGACTCTTGAGGTGATTATCTGGGGACCTGAGAACAAAAATTCAAAAGCTTGTTATATGGAGGTTTTACAGGTGGAGAAAAACGGTGAAAGAACTAAGTTTCAAGAAATTTACCCCTCATAGTAAATGTCATGGTCCAAATCCAATGTATCGAGGTCAAACGTGTCTGGCAAAGTGATAGATTGAACCGGTGCCTGTCTAGCATCCTCCGGCAAATTGAGATCTATAGACGCAAAGGCCTTTCTTAAGCCACTCAAAACAGCATTACAGTCCTGGAACAAATAATCCACTTTCTTCGAATATATCCGAACAACACCTAATAAAAGGTGGCCCGACATTCTGAGGGCAATGGGAACTTCCGGAAACATGATTCGATCTATGAAGAGACATTTGGATCACAAAAGAGTTAACCAAATTTATTAAAAACTGCGTCTACCATGTAACATTTTTAAGCAGGCTAGGCATACTGTTGAAGTTAATAATTAACAAATCCAACACACAATCATTATAAATTACAGCAAAAAATAGAATTTATCAAATCATTTTATTACCAAATAACAATAAAAACTACACCTTTAACCCATTTTGAAGAAGTTACAAAGCGATGAAGATGAAGTTTAGCACGGATTTAAAATTAAATAAACTTTGATTTGGCGGGTGTGTGAAAAAGTGAAATTGAAGAGTCGGGTTCCTTTTTTTGCTGGGGGGAGAGGGTGTACATACCGACGGTGGAGGGGATATCGGTGGAACTATAGTGAGACTTTTTGAGGCGATGTTGAAGATGAGCGGCACACCACACCGTTCCCAGTGGCCCTTTTCGCGCCAAAAAAGTTTGAGAGTAAAACATTGTTATTGTTGTGGTCACACCCTGGACCCGAGGTTCAACTCTTCAGCTGAAATTCACGATAATAAGAACGTAAATACAAACATCTTCTAAAATCAAATGTCTTAGAAATCAAAATAAACTAAACACTACCAAAATTTCCCTTAACTTGGACTAATCCACTTAAGCCACTTAACAGTTATCTTACCTTTCTCATCTAGTCCTGACACGTGTCGTCTATTTCAAATTAGAGAGAACACAAAGCACTTCAGAAGGGAAAAATATAAACACCCACAGTACCCACACACAAATGACTACCATTAGTACAAATCTGATTTGGGGATCGCAGAAGAGAAGAGAGAGAGAGAGAGCGCACCATAGGTTTTATCTCAGGCCACGCCGAGTGAAGATCTTGGAGGGGCGGTCGAGAAGAGAGAGAGAGAGATGATGAGAGTTAAATCAGTCGGGATACAAAAAGTGTGAAGTGCTCCTGCTTGGGCACGGTTTTTAGCCCGATAATCATCGGGTTGTTTTCTTGGACGGTGGGAAGTGGTGCTCGACGCAAGGGGTCTCGTTGCGGGCGTCGTATTGTGGAGACGATTGGGCGGTAGCGGCGAAGCAAAAGCGACGGGCGACGGTAGACGAACTGGAGAAGTGGAGATATGCACACTCTCTCCAGAAGCTCAGCTTTTTGGTTTTCTTCGAGAAAGAGATTCAGAGAAGAGTGAGAGGTAAACAAATGGGGGCAGGGATATGGCGCAAAAACAAAATTGAAAGCTAATTTTTGGGGTAGTGGCCGCGGGAAACTCAAAGTGGCGCTAAACAAAATTGCGACGTGACGTGCGTGGGCGTGTTTTAGGGATATTTGGACTTTGGAGCCGAATTCGGTGGAATTTTTGGGCCTCTTTTGAGCCCATTTATAAGAGAGGCCTGCCCATTACTGCTCTCTCTCTTTCCCGCCATGCACCAATGACCAATGCGACTGACTTGTCTAGAACCGAGATAAGAAAATGAACATAAAAAACGAATTTTGAAGTAGTATAATTAGATCATCT
The DNA here is from genome assembly GCF_001411555.2 of Juglans regia. Taxonomy (NCBI): domain Eukaryota; kingdom Viridiplantae; phylum Streptophyta; class Magnoliopsida; order Fagales; family Juglandaceae; genus Juglans; species Juglans regia. The sequence goes on from NC_049913.1 coordinate 37,108,294, forward strand.
GTATATATATATATATAGTTATTCTTTTGAACATTGAAGTAGTATAATTAGATCATCTGTATATAAACTCAAAAGCTCCATTGTACTTTCTTACGCCATTATCTTGGCAATCGACCTCTATCTACTTTAATTGAGTCGGAGGTGAGCGTATGCTCGAATGTATAACTCTTAACTCACATCGATCTATTAGGACCATTTTTCATTCTATTAGAAACAGATTGTGTGCCATGGCTCTTTTTCTAATCTCTAATAAATCAGAGACATGACAAAGATATGAAAGTTCTCGGATAACCTCCTTTATTGGTAGAGATCGTAGTATGTACGTACTACGTACTTTGGCTATGTGGTATAATTTTGAGATCGTAGTACGTACTTTGGCTTAATTTGTCTATTAGATTTCTTTTGTGCAGCATCTGTTTTTATCCAAAATTCAGACACAAACCCGGCTTGGTTTGGTAGCAAAAACATCTCATTTTATCTTATTTCATATTTATCTCATCTCAATATCCTAACATCACAAAAATAAATATTTTTAAATTTCAAATTTTTTTTTTATTTAATTATTACCTAATTCTTACCATTTTTTCAAACTTTCAAATAAAACACTAAGATTGTTCATCTGGATTCTATCCTAAGAACTCAGGTATACCTGGACCGGAACCCAGGAGACCGGGTTAGTCTGGATTAGACCCGGTTGGAACCCAGCTGAATCTGAATTTTTTTGGATTCCGGGTTTTTTTTTATTGTCTGCGCTTGATGTAATTTTCTTTCAGAGCTTTGTTGAATATTTTTTAAGAAAGGCAGGGTGTTTTTTAAGGATAGATTCAAGAAATGGCCCAAAACTTCTTGTCAAATCATGAGGTCTATAATGGTGAAAGCTGTGAAGCAGTGAGTGCCCATTATCTCTGTCTTTCTGCCATGGCTTGTTATCCTAATAACCCATATATGCCTATATTGGACAATAACAGTACTGCTTCGACCCTGATCCAGCCCTTCTCAGATGAAATCCAAGATCATAAGAGGCTGAACATAATGCTATGAGCCAATGCTCTGGTCTTTGGCTCTTCCTTTCAGCGTGTGGCTTCTTGCTTTGTGCAACTCTTGGTAGAGCAGACAGGCTTGCGCTGGTTCTCAACCCCTCGGCGCTGTTGGCTTTGCTGCGCCCATGATGAGCATAATGGACGTTGCTACCGATAAACAGGAAGAAGCTTTAAGCCTTATTTATGAAAATTGTCCACATGTCGGATAAACAATTTTCAGATCAAGGAGAGATGCACAAGCCGACAATGCCCCCACAAAGAAAGGAAAAAAAAATTATCAAAACATTCAAACTAAAAAATTAAAAAAAAAAAAAATAGGTACTAAATTAAAATTTTTTTAAACTTTCAAACAAAACACAAAAAGCAAAAGTAATTATAAAGTTATTATCCCATTACTACCCACTCTGCTACTCAAGGGTATTTCAATTTTTTTTTTTATTATTTTCTTTTAAGTATTTTTTTAACATCTTTAATCACTAAGAAAAAATTAAAAAAAAATATAACTTTATTAATACCTACTTCTTTAATCATTAAGTAAAATGAAAAATTTTAAAAAAAATCAAATACGAAAAGAGTAATAAATGGGTAGTAGTAAGGTAGCAACCCTTATTTATCGTTTGTCCCACGTTTTTTGTGAGGGAAACGCTGCGGTGGATTTTTTAGCTAAGCAGGGTGCTAAGGGTGTGAGTCTGGACTGGACCACTAATAGCGAGAAGTTAACAGGTCACATTCAAGGTCTTCTTCATATGGATAGACTTGGTCTCCCCTACCTGCGGATTAAATAAGTTTCCTTTGGTACGTTCTATTTATTTCTATTGAGTTGATATTTTTTGTTGGTTTTCCACTTACTGCAGGTGGTTTTCGTTCGCTTCTTTATTGTTGTTCATGTTTTTTATTATGCATAATTTTATTGTTTTGTTTTTGTGGTTGGGTTGTTTAATAATTTTTTATGCATGAGTTTGGTTTTGTTGAATATTTGTAACTCCCATGCATTTAGTTGTAACCACGGTTTTCTTCCGCCATAAGTAAGGGCTATCAATAAAATTGGGATACTGTCATCTTCTTAAAAAAAAAAATAACCCTATCATTATTCATAAAACAACTCAATTTTTTCAAATATCAAAATAAAAATAATATTAAAAAATAATATTCTAATAATGTTTGAACTTTATAATATTTTTATTAAACTATTTTTCTCTTATTTTTCAAAATCTCATAAAACATCTCAATTTAAATAATTTTACTACTATTCACATCTTATTTTATTTCACTATCCGCGTTCTAACAGCTTCTCTATCCCTACTCTAAACAAACCATAAGCTACAGTACCTCCACGACTGCAGCTGCTGCTCTAGCTGGTGAATATTATTTACTAGGTTGTCCAGGATTATAATTTCCACATTTCACATTAATAAAGACCATATAAGTTTCTACAAATTTGACAAAACCAAGAAAGATGGAGGATTAACTACTTCTAATAGTGATCACTAGGATGCATGCCTCGAGGTTTCCAATTAAGCTGCTTACAAAATAAAGACACGAATATCAAAAGTTGATACTCGGAAATTCTAGCCCTCAGGGGGAAGAATGGAATGAAGAATATCATGATGGATGATCACACCAAGAATCTCCCAGGGTTGTTTGTACCTACTGTGAACGGGCACCATTTCGCACCATTACGTCTATAAAAAAAAAAAAGAATGCAATGCTTCTATAGATTAATTAAACAAGTTTTTTGACATTTCATTCCTTTCTTTCAAAATTACTTTCTCCCATGCACGAGATCATCAAGACTCTCAACAGAGAGAATCACTATATATATTAAGATCCAACAGCTAGCGTTCTTGTTTGTTCATTGACTTTCAACTAAAAAGATGCAAAAGAAGACGGGACCTTGCATGTATTTGATCATGCACTAAGCATATATATATAATAGTCGGCAATTACTACACGTACTTGGGCTTCATTTATGATAATGACTCCTGCCTTTGACATGTTTATAGCAAATTTTATTCAAGGAAGAAGACAATAACTTATGTCAAGTTCATGTACATGATGGAATGATTGTTTGCCGATGGCTATGGGATGTAATGTTACCTGCTCCAAACTCGGCTACCCCTTTGAAGTTCAGCCTTAAAAAGTCAATAACTTGGCTTAAAATACTTTAGGGTTGTTGGGGAGCAGTAAGTTTCAAGATTTGAGTTCAATTAATTGAATCTTTCGATGGACAACAAAGTCAAGGTTCTTCAACCTATAAAATATTAACACCTCATCTACTAAGTCATAGCAGAATACAAGTAACAATATCTGCCAAACTAAGAAATAGAAAACAGAAAAAAAAAAAAATAGTGAGGTTTTTCTTTAGCACCAAAAACAGTAAAATGCCAAGTACTAGTCCTAAAAATTGTTAATGAAACAATTTGAACGCAGCCACCTAATTAATTAGCGAGCTTCAGCGTTGGTTAATGTCACCTCATTTATAGAACAAGATCCTTCTACAACTGATTTTAAATCATTGGAAGCTGTTCTGAAAATGAAAGCGGGTTGTTTGGGAGAAGGAAGAGTGGTTGCATCAGTACCTAGCATAAGCAGAACTTCCAACATATCTGGTCGATCTCTAACATCTTCTTGCACACATAACAACCCAATTTGAATGCTTCTCAAGACTTCATGGGGAACATATGACTCATTTATCGATGAATCAACTATGTCCAAGGCTCTATCTTCTCTCCATAGTTCCCAGACCTGTGTGGTTTGTAGCATTAGGAATAAAAGGTTGTATTATGAAGGATTTAGATCCCCTATAAACTCTAGGATCAAGACTGAGAGAGAGACAAATCCAAAGTAGACCCTACAACAGTCATCGAGTATGTAATATTGTCCAAAAAATTCACTCGGACAATAATAAATGTTGTAAGACTTATTTGACATGTATATCTCTCCCATGCTTAAAGACTTTGAGTTTGAATAAGAATACTAAGAGATCTAAGTCTGAGGATATAAGTGGTAAATATTGTTATTTTTAGTTACTTACATGCCCTATCAAAGTTAGGGAAGGGTGCTCCATATAAGAACCACTATTCTTCTTGCCACTTATGATCTCCAATAATATTACACCAAAACTAAAGACATCTGATTTTGTCGAAAATTTTCCAAATACTGCATACTCTGGTGACATATAACCACTGCACAAGAATTGTGTCAAAGTTAATTTTAACGACATTGCATGTGAACAGTATAAAAATGCAACCTTAAGATTTTCATAGTGCTTGAAAATTAGTGTAGTTTTATGTGTGGGAATAGTTTGCATATGATACTCACTATGTTCCAACAACTCTATTTGTCCTGTCTTGAATCTGGTCCCCCTTAAATATGCGAGCCACACCGAAATATGAAATTTTGGGATTCATCTCATCATCAAGTAGAATATTGCTTGTTTTAAGATCCCTATGGATAATTCTCAACCTCGAGTCGTGATGAAGATACAAAATCCCATGAGCGATCCCAATGATTATTTCAAAGCGTTTGCTCCAATTCAAGGATGAAATTTTTGTAGGATCTATAACAATTTTGTTGTAGAAACACTCAAAATGGTTATTTCAATAGTGATTTGAATGTGGTTCTATGGATATAGACAACAAAAGAACATGTGTGTGTGTGTGTGAAGGGAATAAATTTTTAGAAACAAGACATACCAAAAATAAAGAAGTTCAAGCTTTTGTTGGACATGTACTCGTAAATCAGCATCTTTTCTTTCCCCTGAATGCAACAGCCTATCATTTTGACAAGATTTCTGTGTTGAAGTTTTGCAATCAACTTAACTTCATTTTTGAATTCTTCTATTCCTTGTCCTGAACTCTTAGATAGCCTTTTTACAGCTATGTGTTGTCCATTAGGTAATTGACCCTAACATGATTAGTCAATCTGCTCCTTCAGTTCCATTTAACCCCTTCACACCCTCATTGTTATAGAATATTAAGAAACTTGAAATACAAAAAAATTTACAAGATAGCAATCATGAGTTGTCACCATATATACCTTAAAAACAGGGCCAAAACCACCTTGCCCAAGTTTATTGGCTGGAGAGAAATTGTCTGTGGCAGCAACTATGCAACTTAGATCGAAAATGGGTTGATCAAGGTTTATATTATTGTCCTCGAGCTCATTTCCCTCCAAAGAGCCTTTGTTACCAGTAAAATTTACAGACTGATTGAGCAACTTTCTCTTCACTGTCCTAAAACGTATTGGGAGAGATTGTTAAATACAAATTGGAATTAATAGAGCATTTAAAGAACTTTCATCATGTGGAAAACTAATCTAAATGACTCCTAACATATAAGAACTTTTGTCCCAACTTATTGGAACACACACACAATCATATGCATATATATGTGTGTGAACAAATACCATGCAACTGACTTTATTTACCTTTCGTTTTCTTCTTCTTCTTTAGCCATATATGGGTTAGCAAAATTATTGGCAACAATGGCACAACAATAGACATTACTACTAAAGCCAGCCTTCCCTTATTCCCAAGAAAACCTCCGGACTTCCTTATATACTTGGCTGAAAGGAAAAAGAAGGAAATAAGAAAAGTAATGCTGATTTTTTCCATCTTGATATTATCATCCTTAATTATACTAGTTAATATGACACATCTTAAATGGTTTCATAGGTCAACCACTTAGATGAAGATTTGCTTAAATTATAACAAAATTAAGGATGAAAAATAATATTTCTCTTGCGAAAGAAAGAAGCATACCTAAATCTGCTGCATCCACGCGAACATTTACACTTTGGTACCTCTCATCATCATGCACTTCAATATCCATCAACTCTCCATACCATTGTAAGCAATTAGTTTCTTTCTCATCATTCAAGCTCGTAAAAGCTGTACAAGAACAATTCCTCAAGCAAGCTTGCTTGCACGCTTCATAGCTCATCATACTCAAATACATCTGACTTGCGATAGGCGAAAACGGAGCCTTCACACGCTCCATCTTCACAAACCCTTCTCCATTCCCACACATAGACAAACCCGACTTCTTTCTTACACAACCCTCAGAACCTTCTCTGAGATACCATTGCCTCGGAGACTTTGGCTCATACCCTGGGAGACATGAACATTCGAAATCAATATCATCTGGGTTACAAATACTATACGCGCCACACTGTCCATACTTGTCACACCGATATATGGGTGCAGACCAGAACTCTTTCCATCGATGTTCACCATCATTCCATACAAATTGCTGGAGCAATCTGGAGTTGTCTACCACTAATCTTGTGATGATTGCGGAGTCATCGAAGAAGTATTTGAAAGATATCTCATCTCCATTGTTGATGTAATTGACCTTATAATTGGATTTTATTGCAGAAGACCTCCATGGCCATGGTCCAGTCCGCCAATATGGGATTGAACCCTTGTACAAGAAAAACTGTGGCGCCTCGGTAAGATTTAGCTTATAGATACAGTCCCCAGTTCTGGGGTCATCTCGGGACTTCCAAGATGTTAAGAATCTGTCGAGCTCGGTTCTCCGATTCAAACCAAGCGACATGTTTGGCAACAAAGTGTCCGTCGGATAGTCAAAGCTTTGCCATATCACATTTTTGTTGTTTTCCTGGACCAGTACTAGGTTTCCTGAATCCAGGAGCTGAGCTGTAGTGGAGGTTTGCCCTTGAACAGAAACATTTGTAGACCAGAGAGAACGGTTAAAGCTGTCATGGAGAATAAGGTTTCCATCCTGGTTGATTGAGAGAACTCCCGAGGAATCATTGAAAGGATCATTCCTGTTTGCAACCCACACCAGAGTTTGTTCTGTCACTTTGGCGAACCAAATACCAAGATAACGATAGTTGGAGTTGGCTGGGCTGAAGAAGCCAATGGAGAAGTTCTTTTCTTTGGATATCAAAGTTTGGCCGTCTTTGAGGGATTGGTTTTGTGTTAAGGTTTCAGTGGAAGAACTGCAAAATGGGAAGAAGAATAGAAAGACTAAAATCAAAATCTTCAACATTTTGTCAGAGTTCATGTTCGAGCCACTGGTCCTTCGATTGGAATGCTTGTGGGAAAAAATATATACATTTCTTTAGATCACGGGGGAAAACAAAATTGGCAGTTGGTTTTGGTGACAATTATATACATATGATGTCTTTATCTGTTGCTCTCGCTTTCTTTTCTTTCAATAAACAAGACGTTTGATCAACCCAGAAATAAACATGTTTATTCTGAACACTACTCTTAATATATATATATATATATATATATATATATATGTATATATTAATTTATAAGTTGAAATGAAAATCTATAAGAAAAATACTACTCTTACCACTCATTTCTACCGCTGTGATTTTTTATTTTTTATTTTTACTTAGTGATTAAGAAAGTATTTTTTAATAATATTTTGATTTTTTTATATTTTTTAAAAATATTTAAAAGTGTTAAAAAATACATATAAAAAAAACAAAAACAAAAAAAAAAAAAACAATTTTTGGCCTAGCGGTAGCTCCTGCTGCTGGGAGCGGTGGAGGTATCAGCTCTCAACTTATAATTCCATTAAAGTCAACCTCTGCAGCTTTAGTTTATAGCCTAGTCCTATTTTTAGGTAGACCCTCCTCCATTGAAAAGTCTGTAATTATTGCAACAAAAAATACGTCATCAAGTTGCTGATAGGTATGGCCATTCGTGTTCGCGAGGTCCAATTTTAACCAGGGATTTACAAAGAAAAGAAGTCTCTTGTTGGAATTATTAAGATGAATAATGTTATATACAGTCGACTGTATTGCATAAGTATCATATAATCATTTTAAAAAATAGTAAAATTCACAAGAAAAGGTTTCCACTCCAGATCATAATTCTCACTTCGACAAACCAATTACTAGGATACGTATTACTATGTGTGGTTATAACTTTAAAAGCCTACAATTTGGAGGGGGTTTGGTATGTTTTTGTCATATGTGATTTCCCCTATAAAAAAAAATGCAAAAGATATCAACGAGATCCTTACCTGCTTTCTTTTACTTCACGTGGTTAATACTTTATAGTTTCCCATAGTTGTGCTAGATTTTTTTTTTTATTTATTTAAAAAATTTAACTTATAAACGTAGAGAAGCATACCACACGCCTTACTAGTTTCCATCACCATCTCCAAAGTCCAAACATGTTTTAGAACTGTTCTATGTCAACGTTGGCTTCTTTGAGAACTCAAGAATATACAAAGCATCGAATGGTCACTTTCTTACTCAATTCCTTGCAAATTCTACCCAATATACGTATAATCTAAAAGGAGTGCAAGACCCGTATCTTGATGTGCTAGGTCTATAGAAATCTTACAAAAATAAGTTTACACACTGACATGGTTTAAAGCGATACGTTAAATCAATTTTACAACAAAAGATATTTTATAATTCAATGTACTATATCAAGTCACATTAATTTATTAAAAAAAAATTATAAGACAAAACCAAGCATTTCTCTTAATTGATACCACTTAAAAAGAAAAAGGTATTTATTGATAATTTTCTTTTTCCTCCAGAGCAAGGTATAATTGATGTTTTTATTTTCCTAAGCAAGGTAGCAAGTGATATTTCTTAATTTTCTGAGCAACGTATCAAGTCATTTGAATTTTCCTGAGCAAGTTCATGATCAATGTTTCTATTTCCTAGGGTAAGCTATTAATTGATATTTGGGTTGGCATCCTTATCCTAGTGGTATTGTATTCACCCAACACTAAACTCAAGAAGTAAATTACCTCGGTTAGATTATAATTGCAGTCAGACATTGTCTGGATCAGTAGATCAATCAGTAGCGGACAAGATATGTAAGCTTGTTTTTTCTGTATATAAGTAAATCATTAGGAATTGCACCATTCACATGGATATAATAATCATTTTCAACAGTAAAGATTATTCGTCGTGACTGAAGGTTGCAGTCAGAGTAAGAGAAATTAGATTCCAAGACTTTTCCTTATCTCACTGGAAGATATATCCATGCGGAACCTCTCTTCTGGTATTGATATAAACATGTCTCGTAACTCTTCTGGAATGTCCAAGTCTTCGAGAACCTGCAGAAGGTTTATACATCGGCATTCATGAAAATGATATCTTGACCAGAAATAAGATCGATGAGAAACTAGCGTGCAGACATACCTTGAAAGTACCATCGACATTACGACCACCCACAAGGAAAGTGCATCCTGTGTTCTTACATCCGAGGAGTATCTCTAGCATCTTCTTGTAGTTTCCATCATAGTATTTGGGCTGAAAAGGCCATATATATGTTTTGGTAAAAATATGCTAAATCATCATGCAATGTGATGCTTCAACCTTCACAATATCTATTATCTAATCCCATGAAACAACTAGACATAAACTTCTTAAAAAATCTAAATATTAAAGGTTCTATTTTTTACTGCTTTTCTATATCGCCTTCACTGTATGTTCTGAGGATTTAAGTGCAAATTTAGTTAAAGAAGCTTCCCCTGGTCTTAAATTTATCAGGCTGTGAAAGTGTTTCTTCCTTCTTATAAATGAGATTTTGCAGGTTTTATTAATTGTTTTAGTAATTACTTTATGTAACTAAAAACATTTGTTTCAAATTAATAAAGCAGTAACTATTCTCTAAAGTTCATACGTGATTGGATTTATAAATTTCTTGTACGAACCTTTTTCTTTTATCGATCTTGTCTGAACTTATTTTAACAGTTTTCTGCAAAATTTGTGGATTGTTTACATGTAACCAAGTCGTTAAAAGTTGGGGTTCCCATTAAATCAAATTCAGGGGATTGTTTGAAATTTCTCTGAAATCTTATTTCTTCCTATTTTTTGCACCAATGATCAGTCCAGATTCCATATAAGTTGTTTTATTGGTAATCCCGAACTCAAAACTACAGTCTACCTCTAAATGCTAGCAAATAGATTGAGAACACAATGTATACTACAAGATAACATAATTTTGCCCAGTAGTCACAGCCCCATCTGGAGGACAAAAGATTTAGAGATTTTCCCAGGAGCAAAATATATGCAAAATATATGAAAGTAATTGCTTTCTTCTCAAAAACCAGACACCAGAAATTGATTTCAAGGAAAAGAGGTTCAAACAAATGACAATCTTAGCTAGATGGATATATCAGAGAATGTGATTTTTTTTTTTTTTATAGTTAATAAGAGATTTTATTCCAAGTAAATAGGCATAGCCCAAGTACACATGATATATATAAGTGAGTACACCTAAATACAAGCTAAAGCAAAAACAGTACTAAAATAAAACATGACAAATGTTCCCATCCCTTACAAGATTCTTCACCCAAAAACTTAAAGTGCTAAAAGTAAAAATCCCTACACTCCCCCATAGAACGTTCGCAAGTAAGCTTAAACAGAGAATGTGATTTAATAACATCTGCTTTACTTCCATTGAAATAGAAAACAATGATGATGATAATGATATAAATGAACCATATGTCAGGCAAATAAGCTTAAAATTACCGTACATTAATTAACCTTGCTGCAGTATCAGCACCAATTACAAAAGCAGAGCCTGGAAATAGCTCAGCTTTCTTATAAAAAAAGGGCTGATTGGATATAATTACTGTCTTCCCTGCCATTCAAAGAGAGAAATCATTAGGAAGCTGGGAAATATATTAGATATAGAGTTGCTATCTTGAACAACAATCAGTTTAATGAAAATTTGAAATAAAGAAAAAGGTGCAAATTGTTTTCCAATAAGAAAAATATATTGTTAGACCATGGAATTCCCAACACCATACAAATCATAGGCCGATCACCAACATGTAGTCATTTTGACAGAAATACCAGTTTTCTGATAAATGAGGCCTTTCCGCAGTCGTATCAATCCTAGATCAGCATAAATATGTATGTATACGAAAACAGTGAAACTATATATAGAATCTCTCACCAAATTTTTCAAACTGCTTGACACGATCTTTGATTTGGGATACTGATAGTGGAGGTTTGTCGGCATTAACTGCAGATATTTCAAAACACGGATATCCGTCACCACAAATGCTGCACAAAAGATAAGTAAAACGGATGATAAGTGTTCCATATATATTTTCATTAGCATTGGGATACATAGTCTGTGAGTTGTATGTAAATGTTTAAACTAGAAAACAATTTCTTGAAGGTTTCCTTAAGGAGAAAACCCAACATCCTTCAAAATAAATGTATATCCCACATTCCCATTTTGATTTGCACTGAGATCATTCATAAAATTTTTTGAAATGTTTTGTATATTCCATATCTGGTATTTAATCACTTAAATAAAGTAAAAGTTCAGGAAAAAGGAAAAATTAGTCATTAGCCAATTGACGTAAGAGACATAAGCTCTTTTCCAGTTGCTATTTTTCTGGGATTCAATGGTTGTCTTTTTTATTTTATCTTAAAAGCAGATTAAAGATGTGAATATAATTTCTAACCAGACCTAGGCTAACCAAAACACCATAACAAAATCTCAAGGACCATGCAGGCCACATAATCAGCGAGACCCCTGAAGAAACACAAAAGTCACAACAATTTTTTTTTAATTGGCACCGGGTGTCCCGGGGGTGCACAGGCCCTCAGCAAGGAGTTTCTCGCAAGTGCACATTGGGTAATTCAAAGGGAAGTTCCCCCCAATCCGATGGCCCCTAGAAATTTTTTGCATCTAAGAGGATTCAAACCTTAGACCTGGAGGGAGCATACCATCAAGACTAAGGCCTTTACCACTTGAGCCAACTCCTAGGAGGTTACAAAAACAGAAAAGTTGTATGAAAGAGAGTTGTCAGTTAAGGCTTTGTTGAGCTCAAATGGCCCAAAAAAGGAAGAAAAAGGTAAAACAAATACTACCCCTCCCAAAACAAAGCTCACAGTCTCCGAAAAGAGAAATCATAGTCTCTACTAGTTTCTAGCAACATGAGAATCCTCCCGATACCAAAGGATAGCACAATCAATGTGAAGAATAGCTAGCACATGCAACTTTCTGGAAACCAGCCGTCTAAAACATGACAGCTTCTAGAATATAATCAATATACCTAGCAGCAACTTCCAAGAGCTTGAGGTGGCCATCATGTAACGGATTGAAAGAACCAGATAGAATTATCTTCCTTTCACTGCTTGATGTATTTGTGTCTGCAAAACATTTCCTAGATGATTGACAGAAAACAAAAACCAAAACCAAAATTCACTATACTAATCGAGATTGATATGAGCCAAAGGTCAATACCGCTTGAAAATGGAAAGATCTTAAAGCATATTTGCCCATTTATAAGTTGCTCCAATTGTTGATCGTCATCGAAATACTTTTCACATTCATCAGATACATCAGATTCTGTCAATCCAGTATCAAATGTCGCTGTAACTCTGCATGCATTTGCCATTGCCTGTAACCAAAAAATAAGAGTCTAATTAAAATGCAAGTGTATTTTAGTGAAAACATAATAAACAAATTGACGAGCTAGATCAAGCATGTCATGTTTAGCAAAACCGGTTGCAACGAAACAAAGGGAATGCATTCTGTTGCCAAAAAATCCTTTTCTCAAAAATAAGCAGAGAAACACATTATTGGCAAAGGAGATAGAAGCAATTAGCTCCTCAAATATCATATATTTGAATGATTAGACTTGATTATCATCTTTACATTCAACGCATACCTTAAGTAAAATATGACTTGAAACCTTGTCTTCTTGCTCTCTAGTTCGCAAACCCTACATTAGTCAACTAACAGGACATAAATACATGTCACAATAATTACAATTAGATGAGAACCTAAATTATACCATAAATACCTTTGACAGTGTAACTGTAGATACCCAAAGCCGGTCAGTTGTCCTTGTTGACAAGCAAAACCTGTATATGATGATGAAACAAAAAGCTAAGCAGGGATGAGTTAAAAATAAATAAAAAATCTCATATCAGAAGGAACCTCGCAAAAAAAAGAATTTCACATACTACAAGATCAGGAATTTTTAATTATAAAAAAAAAACAAGATCAGGAATTTTCAACAAATGAATATTAGAAAAGTAACTTAAAAAATAAACTTGCAAGACCAATAGTAATATTCTAAATATGATTTAATTCCAATCTCTAGCTGAGATTATCTTTGTCAATGCCTAAAAATTGAGCTGACAAGCAGAAATGGAGAAATATATTATTAATAGCTACAAGACCAAAACAGGGTGCAAAAAACCGAAAGCCCTTCTATTAAGTTCAGACTATCCTCTATACAGATAGATATGTCCCCATGAGTGACTACGCCGATCTTTATATGTATTTGTTACGCCCGAATCTGCTCCGAAGAGAAAGGTTTAGATCTTTCGATCTTATGTCGTGAGGGATGTGACCCATGTTAGGTCCATAAGATACCACAGCTTTTGGTGTTCTATGATTCACCTCCAAATAGCGAGTAGGTAGTTCAATCCTTTTTATTATTCTCTTAACACCAACTATATCGATCTGACTATTTAGTAAATAGAAAGTGGAGAAGTGTGCTAATGGAAGGCATAATTTGTACCGAATAGTTAGATAAAGATGCCTAAGTTAGTTAAATAATGTTATGCTCATAAAATCCATGAATCCATTAAAGTTACCAATTTTCTCGAGAACAAGAAATGCAATTCACTACTCTAAAAAAAGGCTTATTCACAAGAGAAAATGAGTTCCTCTGTCTGTTCATCCATGATCTTTCTTCTTGATACTAAAAATTAGATAGAACATACCGATGGTCCCCAAGTTTTGGGCTTGTGCTAGCCAAAGAACCGGTAAAACCCAAACCAACAACTGGATAACCTATTGATTTCACGAATAAAAGGCCATATAAGCATATGATTAGCAAGGTTGTTAAACATTTAATCCTTAAACTGATAATGCCAATGTAAAGCTCTGGAGGGAGTCTGGGGGGCAGTCATAGTTCTGGCCAAACCCAGTTTAGAAAGGTGGGGAAGGAGTGGAACAAATAAGAGACCGAAATATGTGGAAAAGAAACATGTAAGCTCAGCTTCTGAATCTACAACAGTCAAATCATGTGCAAAAGTCAAATCATGGAAATCTCATGATTAAAACTACAACAGCTTGAAACAAAATAAAAAATCCAAGATTTTCAAAATTTTGCAAAACAAGGATCATCAATTAAGAAATATTTTTTCATATAACTAAGAAGTTTATTAAATCACATAATTAGGCATATAGCCCAAATACACAGGAAGTGTACAAGAGAAAGACACCTAATTACAAGCTAACCCTGAAAAACAGTACAAAAAAAATTAAGGTGTGATTTGGATAGTGAGTTGAGATGAAAGTTGAATAAAATATTATTAGAATATTATTTTTTAATATTATTATTCTTTTGGAAACTGAAAAAGTTGAATTGTTTATTATATTTTGTTTGAGAATTTGGTAAAGTTGTAATGATGAGATGAGATAAAACATTTATTGTATCCAAACGGGACCTAAAACTATTCCCATCCATTACAATAACCTAAGCCCAAAGCAGCAAAGTACGAAAAAGAAAGCTCTAATCCCTTCCACCGATCGTTTTCTATACTCAAAACAGAGCCCATTCCTTTCATTCCATATGCACCACATAAGACAAAGAGGTACCATCTTCCAAGCGGTTGCTATTTGACAATTTCCTAGAATCCCTCTCCAAAACGCCAAAAAGTTCACCACCGTCTTGGGCATCACCCAAGCAATTCCCACCTTAGCAAAGACCTCGTCCCATAAAGCCTTCGACACATCACAATGAAGGAGAAGATGATCCGCTGATTTGCCGCATCGTTTGCACAAAAAGCACCAATCCATTGCAATGACACCGCGCTTTCTCAACTTATTGATGGTAAGAATTTCCTGTGAGAAGCCAACCACCCAAATAAAGCCACCTTAAGAGACACCTTGCATCTCCAAATATTTTTCCAAGGAAAAAAGTCAGCCATGGAAGCACCTTTATTCAAAGCAATTATGAAGAGAGAGGGGAAAACATTCTTCAAGGCCCCATCCCCACACCATAAGTCATGCCAAAAACAGATCTGGTTTCCCCTACCCACCTCAAATCTGAAATTTCTGAAGAACTCCTCCCATCCATTATGAATGAATTTCCACACTCCCACACCATATGCCCCTCTTACTGTTAACGGAGATAATTTAGGCTATAAATACGTTAGAGATACTTACCTTGTATATCACTTAGGTGCTGGAAATATGGCAACACTGATCTAAAATCTCTTCTATAGAATGAAAGGAAACCAATAGGGCATTCAGACCATTTTGTCACTTATTTCGTTGGAGCACCAACCACCCCAAGTATTCCTATATTTGGCATCAATAACAATCCTCCAAAGAGCATCCCCTTCTTGATGATACCTCCACAGCCATTTCCCTAAAAGTGTCTTATTGAAAGTTTTCAGCTTTCTAATCCCCCAACCTCCCAATGAAAGAGGAGTACAAATCTTATCTCACTTAAGCAAATAGAATTTCTTCTCATTCTCCATTCCACCCCACAAGAAAGCACGAAATATCCTTTCTATTCTATTAGCCACTCTTGCAAGCAAAGGAAAAAGAGATAGGAAATAGGTTGGAATATTGGATAAGGTGCTCTTTATTAAAGTAATTCTACCACCTTTGGACAAATAAATCCTTTTCCAACCAGCTAATCGACATTCAATCTTCTCTATAATCCCATCCAAAATTGCCTTGGATTTATGAGGTGCCCCCAAAGGAAGGCCAAGATACTTCATAGGCAAGCTAGAGACTTTGCAACCCAAAATATCAGTCAATTCCCCTAGATTATTGACCATACCTATAGGGATCATTTCAAACTTTGATAGGTTCACCTTTTAAGCCGGATACGGCTTCAAAACATAGCAAGAGAGCCCGTAAAGAGCGGATCTGATCAGAATTCGGCTCATAAAGGATCAAAGTGTCATCTGCATAGAGTAAATGAGAAACATTAATGCTGCCATACGAAGGACTGCCCACCGAAAAGCCTGAGATGAATCCCCTATCCGCCGCCGCCTTCAACATTCTGCTCAATACATCCATAACTAAAACAAAGAGGAAAGGGGACAATGGATCCCCTTGTCTCGATCTCCGGGAGTTGTTAAAAAAACCAGCTAGTGTGCCATTAAGCAAGACCGAAAATTTAACCATAGATATGCAATGCTTCATCCAATTACACCACCCCCAAAACCATACCTACCAAGGGAATAAACCAAAAACTCCCAGTTGACATGGTCAAAAAGCCTTCTCCATATCCCAATTTACAAAGGATGCCAGGAACACAGCCTCTGATTCTACTCTCCATGCACTCATTAGCAATAAGAATAGAGTCAAGTATTTGTCTTCTCTTGACAAAGGCATTTTGAAATTTTGTGATGATCTTCCCCAAAACTACACTCAAACGATTGGCGAGCACCTTTGAAATGATCTTGTACACTACTAATAAGACTGATGGGACGAAAATCCTTCACCTCCACGAACCCAACTTTTTTAGGAATAAGCGCAATGAACGTAGCATTAAGACTTTTCTCAAATTTCATAAATGAGGGAAATTCAAGAGAAACCTTCATGACGTCCTCCTTAACAATGTCCCAACATGCTTGAAAAAATGTTATGGAAAATCTATCTGGACCCGAAGCTTTATTTTTGTCCATTCCTCTTATCACGTTGAGTACCTCCTCCTCTTCAAACATTCTCTCAACCCAAAGTGCACTAGGCTGGTCAATCGAATCAAACACCAGCCCATCAACCTTAGGACGCCAGGAATGAGGCTCCATAAGGAGCTTTTTATAAAAATGAATGATGTGGTCCTGAATTTCAAATCGATCGGTAATGACACTACCTTCCGAATGGATCACCTCAATGGCGTTATTCCTTCGAAGAGAATTGGCAACTTTATGAAAGAACTTGGTGCACTTGGTCCCCTTCCTTCAACCAAAGGGTCCAAGACTTTTGTCGCCAAGAAATCTCCTCCATGAGAATTATTTTTTCCAGTTCAGTAGCAACACCAAGTTTCCTTCCCTTGTCATCAATCGATAGAACCCCAACAACCTTTTTTTCATCAAAGAAAAGTAGCTCCTCAAAAGGAAACTTTTTATGATCCATGATGTTCCCGAAGACTTCCTCATTCCATTTCCTCAAATCCTTTTTCAATGCTTAAAGTTTTCTTGCTAAAACAAAACTAGGTGTACCCAACAACTGAGAAGAGGACCACCACTCTCTCACCTTATCTACAAACCCATTTGCTTTTAACCACATGTTTTCAAATTTAAATTATTTCCGCCTCTCATGAATACCCCCACAATCCAAAAGGATGGGAAAATGATCGGAACTTAATCTAGGGAGATTTACATAAGTTAGGGAAATGCACCTCCCAAGAAGGGGGAAACAAGAAATCTGTCCAACCTGGACCATACCCTCTTGTTCGACCAAGTGAAATTGCCCCTGCCAAAGGTAAATCAACCAAACCCAGGTCAGATTAAATCAGAAAAATCAACCACGGCCAGAACAATACAAGAATCCCCCGACCTTTCACAGAAATTGAGTGATGTTAAAATCGCCATCAATACACCACGCACCCTCCCACCAACTGCACAAGCCAGAAATCTCATCCCAATGAAATCTTCTTTCACTATCAACATTAGGCCCATTCACAAAACCATCATTCACATTCATAAAAGAACAAGCCACCAAATATTCCCAAACGAATTCTTCCACCAGATTTACAACTCTCTTATCCCACATCAAAATAATACCCCCCGAAGCCCCTTGAGAAGCTAAAGAGGCCCATCCCACATAAGAACAACCCCACAAACTTCTTATAATATTTCTGTCAATGAATTTCAGTTTGGATTCTTGCAAACAAATGACATCTATTTCCATTCCCGAATCAGATTTCTTACACAAAGGCGCTTACACGGGTCATTCAACCCCATACATTCCAAGAGAGGATTTTCGGCTTCATATAACATTGTTGTTCACCCTGTCTTTGTGCCTACCTCTACTAGCACTACCTTCCTTGGTGTCATAATTGATAGAGCAAACCAATCTCTTAAGCTCTCTTTCTATTTTTAAGCAAGATCTAGCCAAGAAAGGTTGTCCCACCTCGATGGCGATGAGAAGAGCTTTAAATTGCTCTTTGAAACCTTCGCAAGAAATCCCTACACAATCATGGATTTCACCCATCTTCTATAACACCCAATCAGAATGAGCACCTGCCCAAGAGCAAGCTGGAGGCATAGAGCAAATGGGACTAGGCTCATCCTCTGAATCTTCCAATCCATTAAGAGAAGCATCTACCCTATATCCCCTGCATACTAATTGTAAGTCAAGCTCTTCAACAGACCCATCATTCAAAATTCCCAAAACATCATCCTCAGTAGTGCACAAAACCCTAGAAAATTCCTCCTCAACATTCAACTGGGGAGACACCCTCTCAAATCCATAAAAAACAGCTTAACTAGAAACTAAGGGGCGCAACTGGGGAGAATCCGAATGAATAGGGACGCTAGGAGCGCTAGCAACGCCTTGAGGATCGGGAGAGACCTCATTATGCATGGCCAAAGAGGTTTCCTCAGCCTCTCCACCACTACTCTCCCTATTCGAGACAGAAATCGGCACTAACTCAGGAGCTAGAAGGACATCGGCGACCTATTCTGTGACGGCAAAGAGATGCCCTAAACGACCGCCCACTATATCTGAGAAATATTCACACTCGGGCTTGAGGAAGAGGACCCTGAAGGGTGTTTGACCCGCCAAGTTTTGGAAACGGGCCTTGAAGTCGGTCCTCCAGCCTTTTTGGTCAATCCCAGCCCATCGCCCCATCCATTTGCCGTCTTAAGCCCATTGGCGATTGGTGAGAGTGAGTTTAAGGAGAGGTTTGGATTCAAAACTCATCTCATCTAATCATTATAACTTTCACAAACTTTCATACAAATTACAATAAACAATTCAATTTTTTCAAATCCCAAAATAAAAATAATATTCGAATAATATTTTATTCAACTTTCATCTCATCTTAACTCACTATCCAAACCTCCCCAAGTCAAATGGGTCATTTATCCCACCACTCAAGCCCATAACTAGATTCAAGCCCGTGTCTATTTTAGTCATTAAAACTTTAATCTTCTCCATGACACCTAATAACTCAGCTCTGGCAGCCCACAACACCCCTTCTACTTCTCCCACCATCGTGATACCCACAAAATACGAACCGCCACCCCCACATTCCTCCTTGTGATGCCATTTGTCAACATGTTATGAAAGTCACGACCATTTTGAACATCACTGCCAATAACCTTCCCCTTCCTCTAACTGTCACCCTCCCAGGTATGTGAACTATTTCTTGCCGGAATAAATGTCGGTTTCTTCAAGACTGATACATATGAAGCACCTTTTGAGAGGGGGGCCCTCCCTGAAGGCAACAAACCATCGGACCCCTCCCTATACTGAACCTAAGCTTTAATGGCCTGATCATTTTGAGCTCTGTTTTCATCTACTAGAATAGAGAATTTAGAGCCAACCACTCTGCAAGTGTTGAAACACAAAGTCTTCCCAGCCTCAACCTTCAGAGAACCCCTCTTATTCTCATTCCCATATTCATTCAAAAGCAAGAAACGGTCCCTCGAATTGGCCTGTCGCTGTATAATAAGGACACCATGGCCGTCCCGCAACTTTCTAACAAAACCATCCCGCCAAGGGTGAGCCAAGCAATCCTCCATCACCTTAACCACCCATGACACCGTCAACACACTAAGGGCTCGTTTGGATAGTGAGATGAGATGATTTTAGATAAGTTGAATAAAATATTGTTAGAATAGTATTTTTTAATATTATTATTGTTTTAGGATTTAAAAATGTTGAATTATTTATTATATTTTGTATGTAAATTTGAAAAAGTTGTAATGATAAGATGAAATGAGATGGGTTGAGAGTGTTTCTGTATCCAAACAGGGCCTAAGAGAAGACCACTCTTTTGCTCCTCTCAATAATGAGAATGAAACTTCCACCCTCATTCAGGGGGAAAAAAAAAAAAATTCTTCGATAACACCTTCAAACATCTGGAGCTCGATATCAATCCCATCCTCTCGAAAAGACATATTACTACGGAGAACTTTTAATTATTGGAACAGTACTTTTATCACTTAAAAGGCATAAAATGACCAATAAATTAAGCACGCTATAAGCTGGAAAACAATATATGAATACCAATTACTACAACTATTATGTCATTTCAGGAAGTGAACATATTCTCAGGACCATTACTGACCCGGCCTAGAGAGCTTGAGTGCGCGGTTATAAGCCGACAAAGCCATTTCTTCTGCCGTTTGTTGGCTACAAAACAGAGCAGGAATCTACAACAAAATTTGCAAACAAATATAAATCCAATGAACTACAAAATTCAATTGAAAATTGGATAAAAGACGGAAACCACGAAAAATTTTACAACCTTGCCAAGTAATTGGATCATGGACATTCGGGAATAAGGTATCACGGCTTCAAGGACTGTATTTGAAGCTCCAGGCACCGACAGCAACCACCCTATAACCTGAGCATATGTTCTATTATCGATTAAGGAAAAACCCATTCATTCATTCATGTTTATGTAACATAGACACATATTATGGAGAGTGAGAGAGAGAGAGAGAGAGACCAGAGAGGCTCCGCCGGCGAGATGGAGAACAGCCTGATTGGAACTCGAGTGGACAGATTCAACGACGGCGCGGATGCAAGCGTCCGTCATTGTCGTCACGTCCCTACTCGGAGATCAAATATTTGTTCATCCGGGCATCCTGCGATGGATTATGTAGGACCACTCAACATCGTCCTTCGATTCCTCTGTACTTGTTCTAGACAACCAACGAGAGCGTAACTTGAACGCAGGGTGTCCAAGCGGATTAGCCAGTTAGCTTGCACTGCACGCAGCGGATTCCTTCGTTTGTGAATGATCCCTTTATTTTCCTCCAGAGTTGGGCCGCTCCTTCGCCCACAGTGTAGCGTAATGCTAAACACTTCAAATGCTTCAGCCCATGTTTTGTAGGCCACATGGGCCTGGAGATTACCCTCGTTTCGAATATGGGGCGGGGGCATCTTATTATCCTTATATTCACAAGGGCTAACCTAAAACAGCATGCTTTACGTATAGTATCAGATTTAATTCACTAAAAACAAACCAAAGTTAAGCACTCATTTGGATAGTAAAAGTATTTTATCTTATTTTATTTTATTATTACAATTTTTTTAAATTTTCACATAAAATATAATAAACAATTCAATTTTTTTAAATCTCAAAATAATAATAAAATATTCTAATAATATTTTATTCAATTTTCATTTCAATTCATCTCATCTTAACACATTATCCAAACGGCACCTAAAACAGCATGCTTAGATTGAACAATATCCTTCTTGAATATGATGTTATGAGTTGCATACTATAATTGGAGCTCTCCTAAATTCTCTCTCGCGCTATAAGCTTGCTGATAACATTCATTGAAATACTTGAGTTGGTCGCCTCTAATAATATCATATTAAGATCTTCAATAGAGTTTTAAAACTTAGAACGTATGTGAGATATGTGAAGTGTGAGTCCTATAGTATTTATTGATGTAGACTGATCTCTTGGTTAAAAGTTTGCAAGCCAAACCAAGAAGGTGGACGGGATTAAAAAAAAAAAAAGGTCTTCATAGAGTGGTACAAGCTCTCCAAGTCAACTATCATGGAGACTATTGGAAGAGATAGAGAAACGATGCAAAATACATGTTGGAGCATGAGTGAAAATTGTCATAAAAGAGGAGTTGCCAAACAAAATTAAAGGAAAGTGTTAAGAGCACAAATGATGTATTGGCATCATGTTCTAATGATCAGCCAACTTCATCCTATTTGGGTTTTAATTAAGTATATATAGTTAAGTTGAGGTAGAGTTTGGTTAGAGATCCATCACAAAAAAGGTTCAAAACTAGCTAAACTGAAAGCTGTTAGCTTGATATTGGGCGGGTTGATATTGGCTCAAATTAAACTGTATAAGGTTGCGTTTGGATATTGAGCTGAAATAAGTTGAATTGAGTTATCTATGAATAGTAGTGAGTTGAGATAGTGGAGTGAGTTTTGTGAGGCCCTACTAAGATGAGTTTAGATGTGTTTAGATGTTAAGATAAGTTTAAATATATTTATAGGAAATTGAAAAAGATTGTGGGTCTCATGTGTAAATAAGTGTTCAGTTAAAAAATACTGTGGGTCCCACGTATAAAGAGATTTTGAGTTGAGATGAGTTTAGTGATTTAAGAGTTTGGTGTTTAGATATTAGAAAATGTCTAAATATGAACCGAACTCAACTAAACTGAGTGCAATCAAGGAACCAAACACTTGGCATTTGCTCGAGCGAGAATGTGGTAGAAATCATGCTCAAAGTGCGCTCAACTCCGGCTTAAACAAGATTGAAATATTGCAATTCTAATAGATTTTGGAGTTTCTATATGTGGCATGATTAAACCAATAACCTATATAAACAATATTATACATGGTTAAAAAAGATCATCCATCTGGTCTTACTTGAGAGAAAACATTGTTGGCAGAGATTGCCTATAGTATATATTGCTTGTTTTTTTTTTTTTCTTCATCTTCTTCTTCTAAGAGTGAGGAGGGGAGGTTAGTGTAGCTTTCCCTCTAGGCTAGACCATAAGGGTCCCCACTCATTGCGGTATATTCGGATTGAGGTATAGCTATTGACTCGTGGGAAGGGCAGTCCATCATTGCAATTCCACCAAAGTGCCAGCGTGCAAAGCCCTTAAAACTTTATTTTATAAGTTTACTAAGACAAACCGTTTTGAACTGGTGAACAAAAAAAAATGATCCCATAATCTTGCGACTGGTGGTTATATATTGCTTGGATAAATGTTTTAAATTCCATTATATTTTGTTAAGAGCATGATCCAGATCATCCATTCTACTATTAATTATGTGGCCACCGCGCGCTAGAAAGCAGCACACAGCTTGTTTCCAAAACCTGCTTAGACTCATAGGCCATGCATGAGTAGACTGGTATGTTTGTCCGCGCGATGTGCGGAGGAGCTATACTCCAACGTCCATTCATTATGATGATAATGACTCCTCTTTACCTACCTATCAAAGCCGCCTCTCGTCATTAATCATTAAACAACCTACAATTACGCTGTGTCTTTTTCAGTTGAAATTGGACTTTTAACCTTTTGAACACTGTTTTTTTCCTCTCATATATACTCAGCCCGGACCCAACCACCTTCCTCAAGTCTCTGCAACTTTCAGTATCTGCATCCATTTTGAAAGCTTGGAAGGAAGACGTAGAGACAACACTACTGGACCCATTTTTTCTCTCGCGTGGCTGCATGCCATTAAATATATTAAAAGAAAAAAACAATCAACACCACCAAAAATTAGAATAAATATTGCTTTTATCGAATTATATTGTTTAATCTCAAAGCTGAGAGATCTCTCTATGTATCAGATTATATATCCAATGCAATGATTAACAGCTAGGAAAAAAAAAAACAAGGTGCCAATGGCCGAGTTGTGTGTGGAATAAAATGATCGGCAGTATATAAAAATCCCAAACAAAGTACCCAAATGCACTTATAATAATGAAGAAAACAGATCAAGACAATGATTGTAGCCAGAAATAGAGAGGAAAAATGGCTTGGGAAATGGCAAACACCAGATAGATATATAGGGGAGAATTAAAGAGATGCTCCGCTCCCTAATAAAAACCGTCTGCTACCAACAAATATTCTGTGGATCAGGTGTCAACCCGTGCACTTATGAGTGAAAGTAATCACTGTTCAGAAACACAGACAGATCACCAAAAGGTGTCTGTCTTTGTTGAAGGGAAGTATCGTATATTTAATTCTTATTTTTCTGCTGTAAAGCATGCATGCAGTAGCCCTGCCTTTGTTTTGTTATAGATGACAAGGGCCAGGGCCAGGCTCGATGCATGCATTTACATTACATTAATCTCACGCAGCGCTTGCCCTAGTCCTGTCCTGTCCACGCAAAAGTTCTATATCTGCTATAATATAATAATATATCTACCAGGGGCGCTCCACCTCTAACAGAGACTATATATGCAAGTACTGGAACTAATTTGTACTGTTTGCATGAATCATGAAGATTTCTTATAATTTTTTAGTAAAAAAATATTATCAATTTGAAAAGATATAAATATTATAGGTGAATGTCACTCTATTTGATGATAAGATCTTTAACGATTACAAGCTGTAATATTTAATATTGTGTGAGGTTTAGATAATATCATTCATGTATCTAAAAAGTATATATTCTTCGAATCTTCTATGTATTTTATAGGATAGAAGATGAGGAATAGGGCATAGTGCAACGGTCTTGTAATTATGATAATGATAAGAGTAAGGTTAAATATGGTATTCATGTAGTATGCAAATCTCGCGTACTCTTTTATGAACTTGCATTCAAAAATGAATTTGAAAGAGTTTTTTACAAATGGATCTCAAATTTGTCTATTTTTTTAAAGAAATTGCATGGGTGGAGTTTGCATAACTTAATATTACATCTAACGTTACTCATTATGATAGTAATTCATATATGTTCGGCGACAATAAAGTGAAAGTACATTAAGATTGTGTTTGGTTGTTAAATAAAACTCAGTTCATCTCAAACCAATTATTGATGAGACTTATGACTTTTTTAATTTTTCATGAAAAAGTTAAACTCATCTCAGCCTATTTTATACATTTCAACATAAAAGATTAAATTTATCTCAACTTATTTCATATATTTCAACTTCAAAAGTTAAACTTATTTCAACTTAAAAAAGTTAAACTCATTTCAATTAGACTCACAAAATACTATTATTCACAACTTAACCAATTCATCTTAACATCTAAACATAGCCTATAGTAAACTTAGTTATGGCATAAGAATCGAATAAAATATAGTGTCATCGTACAAAAGAACATCAATGTAATTTCTTCTTATAGAAGCTCGTGTTTAAGATGAAAGGATATTAATTAATAAGGAATTTGGGTTCATAAGTTTATAGGGAATTTTTTTCTTTTCGAATAAAAGTATATATAAAAAAAAGAATTCTTACGCCATTTATGATTTATAGGTCGAATTTGACCAAAACGAAACGAAGATACAAAAGGGGATCACCAAATGTAATAATTAGGTGTGTAACTGATCTGGTTAAGTCCAATTTTGGAGAAGATTTGGAACCGAACTAATATATACCGGTTTTGAGATTTTAAGAACCGATACGGATTGATTCATCACAAAAATCGAAAACTTTCGATTTTTTCAGTTTCGATCTGGTCAAGTCCGATTTTCCAAATTACCATTTACACGTATGACACTCTATATATATATATGTTTAATATTATGATTTTTTTAATATTAATTGTGAGAATTTAGTATTTATTATTAATAATTACTTATTCTTTAATGTTCAATTATAGTAGTATAATATAAGTAGTGTCTAACTTATTAGTGAGATTAATAAACTTGAATAACAAGATTAAAATAGTATAATTACTGTCTAATTATACTAGTATATTAATTTTATATTATAAAATTAAATTTGAATAATAAAATTAAAATTTCATGTTATATTAATTAGAAATGTAGTATATAATATATATATATAATAATAATAATAATATAAATATTATATATAATATAAAAAATTAAAAATATATATGTACCATTTCGATTCGGTTTAAACCAATTTTCAAAATATGAAAACCAGTACCGCATCGATTTAGGATCAGTTTTCCTTTTTAAGCATTGGTACCGCACCAGACCGGTTACAAACTGAACCAACCCACCGGTTCGGTCCAATTCAACTGATTTTCTGATTTTTTCTTAAACCCCTAGTAATAATGTATAGTCTGTTTCTAATTACGAGATTGAAAGTGGGTCATCTAACTCTTGATTGTTTAAACCTAACTATTTATAGATCAAAGTGAAATAAAGCTATGATGGGTCCATAAGTACTCATCCAACCCTTCAAATAATTGCATGAACATAACCATTCAATTTGTATGTTTATCCTTACAATTTTTGTTCATAAAATCTAATCCAAACTAACCGGAATAAAAAGTTATGATGGATTCACTGATGCACTGAATTCAAAGTAGTTCATCCAATCCTTAATTGGTTAAACCTTGCCTTGTTTGTTTTCCAAAAACATCTCATCTCATCTCACTTCATCATTACAATTTTTCCAAATCCTCACATAAAATAAAATAAACAATTCAACTTTTTCAAATCCCAAAACAACAATAATATTAAAAAATATATTCTAACAATATTTTATTCAACTTTTTAACTTTAATCTCAACTCATCTCATCTCTAAAAACAAACGAGCCCTTAATTTCTCATATTTTTATACTCAATCATAATTTATACCAAAAATGCTTAAGATAGTCGCCTAACTCAAGCGCGGTGTAAGCAGCTGTTGAGTTGGCAAAAAACAAAACGCTGCGTTTTGTTTTGTTTTTTAGTTTTCATTTGTTTCGCTGCAAGACCCTTCCCTTTCCTCCATCCTAAATCACGCTGCAAGACCTTCCTTCTCTCTCCTCAGACCCACACTTCCCTCTCTCTCTTCTTAGACCCAAGCTGCAAAACGGTAAGACCTTTCTCTCTCTTCCATCCCAAGACCAAACCATTTATCAGCTGCTATAGTGATAAGTTAGAAAAATCACACAAAAGTCCCCCCACCCTCCCCTAACATGAAAATGGCAATCAAAACTCAATGGAATTTCAGCTCCCTACCAAAACCAGTTAGCCTCATCAGAGCCTGATACTCTAAAATGAAAAATACACAAATTCTCACTATTTCAAGAACAAAATCCGAATTTCTAGAAAGAAAGAGAAATATTAACAAAGGAAGAGACTTAAAATTTTGCATAAAAATGAGGGGCAGAAACTTACAAGAACATTTTTTGGAAGAAATTTTTTTTTTTCAATATGGAAATACGAAATAGAATATGTGAAACGAAATTATCATGTCTCCTAGATGCTAGAAACTCATAAAGGAAGTTGCCTGTTTTAGAGTGAGAGATGAACAGTTTAAGGAATGAGACGAACATTTGTTTTCATTCGAGCTTCAGCACTTGAAGATCACTGTCTCGCACCCTCAAAAGCCGGAAATAGAAAGTGAAATGGGTTTTTCTGCTTTTGCTTTCGTTTATGTTTTCATATTTTTTTTTTAAAAAATAGCAACTGACGTGGCATGATGACATGTCATCCGATTGCACGGCATCTATATGGGATGACTATGTATAGAAGAATTGAATTTATACACTTAAATTAATGACTCAATGTGTTTAGTCCATAAATTATCGAACGTAATGGATTGACTTAAGTGGTAAAGGCCTTGGATATTAGTAGTATACATGTTTCCTCTATTAAGATCTAAGATCCGAATTTTCTTGGGTACAAATAATCTATAAAGATTATCAGACTAAGAGATTTTCTTATTGAATTACCCAATGAACCTGTCTCTAATACCATAACAATGTTTGTAAAACTATCACACTTCTCTAGGGTGGAGAGTTTTCATTTATATAGATATATACAAGCAGAGTACAATTTGAATACAAAGTGATAAAATAGGAAAGATAATTACAAGAGATAAACTGCATCTCCTACAATCAAGGAGGAAAAGATTAAGGAGAATTCCGTAAATCAATAACTGATTTACTGGAATCCTTTACAATGTGCACTTGCGGGAAAGTACTCATTGTTGAGAGCTCGTACACTTCTAAGATTAGTTGAGATGCTGTTCTTGGATACTCGGTACTGATCAAAAAGAAAAATTATCAAAGCTTCTAAAATTCTAAGGTGATAAAAATAAGTGATAATCTAATAATTTTTATTTTAAATGGATGATGATCGAGTACGTAAAATTTTAAATAAAAAATCTTCAATATTTTGAATGAAATGATAGTATTATCATGCACATTAATTAAGTATGAAAAATATTGCCCGAAGGTTGTATGAATATTATTGTATGATAAATATATATCATTCTAATGAGATTAGTTAAACAATGAGATATATCATTCTCTTTCTAATGATGCTATATAAAGAAAAAAAAAATTTAAATCCAAAATAAACATGACTAAATGTGAAACATAAATTATTTATCTATCTCAGCTTTTTTTATTAATTTTCCATCACCAAAAAACTCAGACAATGGTGATAAAACAATTTAATATAACAAGTATGAGTTTTCTCGATTTTTAAATTTATCGAGGTTCTAGAATTTTTGTCTAAACTTTAAGATTAAGAGTGAAAAAAGGATAAATATAATGGATTTTGTAATATTAAATATATCAAGAGATCCAAATCCTAATTTACCATCTCTATAGTATGCAATATGCATGGATTGCCTTTGCTGGTATATTGCGTAGCAAGCAAGAGAGAATACTCAGAATTTTTTAATTTTTTTTAAATGTTAAAGTACTACTTATCTAAAGATTTTATGTTAACGAGAATATATAGATTTAATTATTTTTAATGCTCATCCTCACACATGAGTCAACTCTTTTTCAATGAGTAAACTCAACAGATGAAGTTTAAAATCAATATTCAAACTTGATATCTTTGTTCTGATATCATGTAAAATTATCAATTATTCCGAATGATTAAAGTAATAAAAATATATAAATTAAATTATTTATATCATATTTTTAGCAATAATCAATATATTTTTACAATTTAGAAAGATAATGTAGACAAAGTATGTGGAATCCATTATAATTAATGTTGTGATCTATATTAATTATTCATAGAGTAAAAATATTTCATTAGAAACCAAGAGCAGAGAACTGCAATAAAGTGAGGGCCCTGTTACACCTTCGGGGCACCCGACTTCTCGAAACACTCCTTTATGTCCCTAAGAGTATTAGCATTAGATTCATTATTTTTATCTTTAAATTTAATAAAAAGTATATATTTTTTAAAAATTTAAAATCTCTCTATCCATAACCTCACATTGAATTAACTATTGGATTCATCAAACTAATAATATAATATTATTTTTTTAATAATAATATTTTTAATTTATATTTTTTATATTTTATAATTACATTAACTATATGTTAATTAATAATTTAATTTGACACTTAAATTATTATTTTTCAACTTAAATATATTATGACTCAAAATTAGGAAGCAATAATTTAAGTAAATAAAATAATAATTATTGAGCGTGAAAAGTGAGTATCTAAATTTGAAGATGAATTAGAATGCACTGTAGCTCAAAGTTTCGGATTTTAGTGTTTGGTAAATCTAATGCAATGATTTTAAATATAAATTCATAAAATTTTAAAAATTAAACTCATTTGACGAGCCTAATATCAATGCCCCATTACATTTATGTCTAGATTGTTTTTGTAAATAAGATGAATAGAGATAAGAATTAAAAGTTAAATAAAATATTATTAAAATATTTTTTAATATTATTTTTATTTTAAAATTTTAATATAAATAAAATTTTTATTTTATTTTATATTATAATTTAAAAAAATTATAATAATTAAAAATGAGAGAACAATAATAATGAAAACAAACGAATCTCAACTTAAAAAAATTACAATTCCTTTTATATCCCCCGAGGCCTTTTTATGTGGGGTTGAGCACCACTGGCAAAAACGGCTACTTCGAGAGGTTCACATGTCAAATTAGCGCCAATTTATCGCCCCATTATCCATAGTACATATCACGACATTTTCCAATCAACTGGTTTGTAACATTACACTGGCGTGGTCTAGACCGCAGTGGCCTTTACACGTGGCACATCGATAAGGAATCGTACTGTGGACCCACTAGGCAATGAATGATCGGGACCATTAATATATTGTGTAGCCTTCGATTTTTACGGGCAACCCAAGTGACCACAAATTCACAATCATGCCACCGTCTCCCTAATGGTTGTTCATAAGCAACAGAGCTTAACCATGGCTGTCCAACGCATTGACTCTGGCTATCTCTTCCAGTCTGGACCGTTCGATCATTTCCCTTCATTAAAGAAAAAAGGATGCCCTTTTCCAAAGAAGAGATATAGGAGGATAAATTTTCTTTCTAAATTCCAGGGAAGAAATTTCATTCAACTCATTTATAAATATAACAAATATTTATTAAGTATGTGACAAGAGTATATTTTTTTTAAATCATACTTAAAAAGTTAAAAAAAAAATAATTTATTAAAAATCATTTTTTGTCGCATACTTAAAGAGCATATATTAGTTTTTGAAGTGGATTTGATAAAATTTAAGTCAGGTGAAACTTCCTCCAATCCAATTTAAGAAAAACTATATTTATTTTTCAGAAAAAAACTGTAAGTCCATCCCATTAAATTAGTTAAAGAATTAATTTTTTTTTCATGTCTCTATTTTTTTAGAAAAATTGACATAATTCATTCATAAAAAAAATTTACATCCATGATTAGATTCATTCTGAAATATCACCATAATAAATATGACATCATAAATCAAAATAATACATTTGGAGCTTTACCAGTACACTATTTTTTTTTGTGACGGATCTGATCTTCACTATTGCTAATACTCTCTACAATCAAACGTCTAAGATATAATACCGTCTGCCTAAACAGAGACTCAACATCACTATTCATAGAAAGAGATGACTCAATCTTTACATATAAACGTTCAAAAGAAGATTCATGTCTTTATCTATTTATTTTTTTTTAATCGAGATATGGGTTAAATCATAAAGAGCGGTGCTTCTTTGCTGCTGAGTAGCACCGCTCATTTTGACCGCTAGTTCAAAATTATGTTTTTATTTTTTTTCAATTTTTGTATTCATATTTTTTTATGATTTTAATATATTTTTAAAAAAAATATAAAAAAATATCAATATATTAATAATAATTTCTTTAACTATTAAATAAAAAAAATTAAAATATATGAGATGATAAAATAATGAGACAAATGAAGTAGGTAAATAGCATTTTTCAATCATAAAAGTGTTGTGATGGAAGAGTTTGAGACATGAGTTAGTGTAATCACTACTAATCCATCTGAGATTCTGTAGGCATGTTTTTATACAAAAAGTAATGGTATATTAGCCGAAAGCAGAAAAAGACTGGAAAAATAAAAATAAAAATAGTTCACATGATATGATATGGCAAAAGTCCACATTGACAGCAAACTTCCAACAAAATATCGCGCGAAATTGCTTGAACTTGATATTAGAGCAACTTTTTCTCTCTACTTTTTTGTTTAATTTTCTATCTTCCCGAGGTATTGCTTGCAGAGCCTTTACCATTCTTCAACACTCCCTCTTTTCCATCACCGTCAAAGCTTTCACTGTCTCTCTCTTCCTCTCTCTCTCCCTCTCTCTCTCTTCCTCTCTCTCACAGAGAGACACACCTCCATTCTCTATTGCCAACCTTTCTCAACGCTTGGTTTTCGGCTACAGAAAGGTAAGCCCGTGAAATTGTGAATCCCATCATTTAGGTTTCCTCCAACGGTCATTTTTTCTATTTCTGGTTATGTTTCCTTTGGTTATATTTGTTCTTCTATTCTGCCACTCTCATTGTCTAGTGGGTTCTTTGAATGATGAGGGCTATGCCCTTTTGTCATTCAAACAGTGCATTACAGTAGACCCGGAAGGGTCTCTGAGCAACTGGAACTCTTCTGACGAGAGCCCTTGTTCATGGAATGGGATTACTTGCAAAGAACAAAGAGTCGTGTCTATTAGCATCCCAAAAACGAAACTTTATGGGTTTCTTCCTTCTACTCTTGGAGTACTCCCTCAGCTCCGCCATGTAAATTTGAGGAACAATAAGTTATTTGGAAGCTTGCCTGTTGAGCTCTTTGAAGCTCAGGGGTTACAAAGTTTGGTATTGTATGGGAATTCCTTATCTGGGTCTGTGCCAAGTGAGATTGGGAAGCTCAGGTACCTCCAAACCTTAGATTTATCTCAGAATTTCTTCAATGGGTCTTTACCCAGTTCAATTATTCAATGCAAGAGACTCAAAACCCTTGGTCTCAGTCAAAATAATCTCACTGGTTCTCTGCCAGAAGGATTTGGAATTGGTTTGGTTTTTCTGGAAAAACTTGATCTTTCATTCAATAAATTCAATGGTTCCATTCCTAGTGACTTGGGAAATTTGTCCAGCTTGCAAGGCACCGTTGATTTGTCTCACAATCTTTTCTCTGGTTCGATCCCAGCCAGCCTTGGAAACCTTCCCGAGAAGGTTTATATTGATCTTACATATAACAATTTGAGTGGGCCTATACCCCAAAATGGTGCTCTAATGAACAGAGGGCCAACAGCTTTTATTGGGAATCCTGGGCTTTGTGGCCCTCCATTGAAGAATCCTTGTTCTTCAGATACACCTGGTGCGAGTCCCCCTTCCTCCATTCCATTTTTGCCGGATAATGTACCTGAGAATCCTGATGATAGTGCTGGAAAGAGCCAGAAAGCAAGAGGGTTAAGTAAGAGTGCTGTAATTGCGATTGTGGTGAGTGATGTAATTGGCATTTGCCTCGTGGGGTTGCTGTTCTCGTATTGTTATACGAGGGTTTGTGCATGTGGTAAGGGTAAGGAAGAAATTGGTTATGGTTTTGAGAAGGGTGGCAAAGGAAGGAAGGAGTGTTTGTGCTTTAGGAAGGATGAATCAGAGACATTATCAGAAAATGTTGAGCAGTACGACCTTGTGCCATTGGATACACAGGTAGCTTTTGATTTGGATGAGCTTCTTAAGGCATCGGCTTTTGTTCTAGGAAAAAGTGGAATTGGAATTGTGTACAAAGTTGTGCTTGAAGATGGGCTTACCTTAGCTGTGAGAAGATTAGGTGAAGGAGGTTCTCAAAGGTTTAAGGAATTTCAGACAGAAGTAGAAGCAATTGGAAAGCTAAGGCATCCTAATCTTGTAACCCTCAGAGCCTATTATTGGTCTGTTGATGAGAAACTGCTCATCTATGATTACATACCCGATGGAAACCTTGCTACTGCAATTCATGGTATGTTTTACCTGGCCCTCTTGCTTGAAGTAGGTTTTTCTTTTAATATATTCTCTTTATGGTAGTTACTTACCTTATTTTGATTTATGAAAAGTTTTTAGTATTGTCTTTTGTTTTTAATTGATTGCATTGGTAATCAGGGAAACCTGGAATGGTATCATTTACACCACTATCTTGGTCTATTCGGCTGAAAATTATGAAAGGAATTGCAAAGGGCTTGATGTATCTGCATGAGTTTAGCCCCAAAAAATATGTACATGGAGACCTGAAGCCAAGCAATATATTGCTTGGACAGACCATGGAACCTCACATTTCTGATTTTGGACTCGGGCGCCTTGCTAATATTGCTGGAGGGTCCCCAACCCTGCAATCTAACCGAATGGCCACGGAGAAACTGCAAGATCAAAGACAACAAAAGAGTGCAACCTCAGAAGTTACTACGATTAGTTCGGGTACTAGTATGGGATCTAATTATCAAGCCCCTGAGGCACTTAAAGTGGTTAAACCCTCCCAGAAGTGGGATGTTTATTCGTATGGGGTGATCCTACTAGAAATGATTACCGGAAGATTGCCCATAGTTCAATTGGGTACCTCAGATATGGATATTGTTCAATGGATTCAGCTTTGCATTGAAGAAAAAAAGCCACTTTCAGATGTTTTGGATCCATATTTGGCTCCAGATGCAGCAGATAAGGAAGAGCAGATTATTGCAGTTCTCAAGATCGCAATGGCTTGTGTTCATAGCAGCCCGGAAAGGAGACCGGCAATGAGGCATGTGTATGATGCTTTAGACAGGCTTGCCATGTCTACTGATTGAGAAATCCAATAAACTATGAATCTGGTCATTGATGAAGCTTGCCGTGTAGTTGACGGAGATAGACAGGGTTAGCTGGATTTTCCTAAAGATAAAATGAAAAAGAAGAAGAAGGAAACCATATCGGAATGGAAGTGGTGGAAGTGAGAATGATCAATTTCTGTAAGATTCGCTTTGTCAATTGTCATAGCATAGGTGCTAGGTGATGCTAGCAGGGCATTTCATGAAGGTTGTAACTTAGGTTGTATGAGATGGCTGTTTGGTATATTTCTGAAAGAACGTCTTTTTCTTCTTGGTCTTACTGCAGACCTCTTGCATTTTCCTCTCCCTGTTTTAACTGAGCAACTATTGTGTCTTGTTTCTAGGTCCACGAAGTTAATTAGTTGTTTGTTATTTCTTTCGCTCTACTCTGTCAAACAAGGATAATGATAGGATTATTATTTTTTATCATCTATTTACTATTCTATAGTGTATTTGAAACTTCTATTATAGTTATTATTTTATTGAAAGTATTTTTTTTACATTCTTAATCATTAAGAAAAAAAATTAAAATTTATATACAATTTTACTAATAATTATTTTCAAAAAAATTTAAAAAATAAAATAAAAGGAATGATAAATGAGTAGTAGACAGACAGTCTGTCATTATCCTACAAATAAATCCTGAAACAATTGAGTAAGAGAAAAACTATATAACACTCATTTTTTCAATTTCCGGATTGATGGTGATGGGCACCTGCCAGTTTTCCCACAGAAGAAGTACTTCAATGCAGGATTATCTGGGAGCTAGTCCATGTCCTTTCACTTGTAAAGCAAGAGAACATAGATAATGGATCGATATTAATGAAAGCGTAAAGGGAACATGGTATATAACATTCTAAGACCAACTTTAACATGGTTTTGCCTTTTTTGTTTTTGTTTTTCAGGCATTGTTTCCGGTAGTCGAAGGACATGGTTTAGACACAATCTGGTGCTTATTCTGTAATCTTTCTATTTAGTACTGATTCTACCCATACTGCATGTCTGAATTGGCATGTAGTTCTTTCCAACTTCGTGCGATCTCCATACACGTCAACTTCATGCGATCTTCGCGTATCTTTTGTTATTCTATCTTTATTCTCAAATCTTATTTTTACTTTCTTCCACTTCTCTGTTTCAATTTTGAGTGCTTATGTCAAAGATAAAAAGCACTTAACAATGAGTTTATTTTCTTCTTACCCAACAACATGGCGCGAATATAGGTAGTGGACCCCAATCTATTAATCAATCATTCTGCCAGAAGACTCTTGGCTGTCCTTTGGATTTATCTGTTAATCAATCTTCATGTTTTTTTTTTACTTTGACAGAGCTTCTTGTCAGCATGTATTTGGTCAATGAACCATGAAGTCCACCCAACTTTTCAAAACCCTCTCCGCGGAACCTCGAGTTTCCTCCAAAAGTGCTCCACGGCGCACGAGAATTTCTACAGCAGTATAGCTTTTGTCGAAATATTAATTCTAGAGAAGAACAAATTAATTCAACCGGGGAGCTTAAAGACAATTAACATAAAAGTTTCAACATAATATTTAATGAGATTTCGTGGGATAATTATAAAGTTTTTAATACCATCACAAGGGCTCGAGGGTGACATCCTAGGCCTTGGCCTTTACAGCCCAACAAGACACTTAAGGCCTAAATACCCCCTGACCCCACAGGGTTTAGGTTGAATCATTAAAGAGAATGTCTGCCCGCTTATCTTGAGATCGTTAAAATATTCATTCATTTAAAATAAATTGATAGTTCAAAGGAACCGAGATTCAAGTTTCAGATAGTGAGTGAGGCCGTTAATCCGGGTGATCCCAAGAAGACAAATCCTCTATTTAAAGGGGTCAGGTACGTTAATGAAGGTCTGAAATATTTTAACTTTGAGACTATACATATCATTACCGACTTAAACATTGAAGAGTACCCCTTCAACCTCCTAAGTCCTCTTACTCTTTGGTTGTAGGAGGTCGAGAGTGTGTAGCGGTGAAACATGCCCTCAACAAATTCCATATTAAATTCAACTCATCTCTTATTGGTTTGACTGTTCTTGATCTATAATATTAAACTCATCTCTTCTTGATCGAGAAGAAGAACTCAATATCTCTTGTCAGTTTAAGTTTTCAGTACAATAGGGAATGAAATATGGAATTAAAACATGAAAGAGTTTGATCTATTTGAGAGAGAGCTGGAATATCAAATCAATGATTAGCATTATCATGTATACGAGAAGAAACTTATATGTAATTTTGATAAGAAACTCACCATGTCTAACAGTCTAAGGGGTTGTTTGGATGTTGAGATAGTCTCATCTCATCACATCTCAACATCTAGACAACACTCAAACATACACCACTCAAACATTCTAATCATTACCTAATCATTACAACTTTTCTAAACAAAACACCAAACACAAAAAATAATTCAATTTTTTCAAATCCAAAAATAAAAATAATATTCTAACAATATTTAAACTTTATAATATTTTTATTCAACTTTTTCTTTCTCTTTTTCCAAAACCCAATAAAATATCATAACTCAAATCATTTCACTACAATTCATAAATTTATCATCTCATCTCATTACCCAAGCATCCCTGTTAGGGTCAAAATGAGAATGGGTGGACACTCGGCATTACTAGCTAAATAATTTTTGTTTGGGAAGTTGAGAATGTTATGTTTGTTGATCTGTCTAGTTCTAGTTATCAGTTGCCCGCCCATATGCATTGATTGGAAGCTTTTCCATGTAATTCCAGAGTATAGCAACATTGGTTTCTCACCTCCCTTATATGCAGAATTGCTTAATTCCAAAACATGCATGGATAAAAAAAGGTTAATATTTGAGCATGTTTTGTGAACATTTATGTTTTCGTGGTTTGCAATGGATTACAAGGCTTGGCTTGTTTAGCAGACAAGCATTTGCGAGACAAATAGTAAGGCTTTGAAGTAGTTTTTTTTTTTCTTTCTTCCTTCCTTCTTGGAGGGGGCAAGTCCATTATAGTGACACTTTGAGAAATTTCTTCATGATATGTAGAGGCAAAGGTTTTTTCTGTACTGATTTTATGGACTCTGTAAAACGCGTGAGAGAGACTTTCTGATGCGTTTCTCTTTTTTTGCAGTCAAGCCATCTCTTACATTTTTTTTGGTTAATAAGCAAGTCATTCTCTAATTAACTCCCATGTCTTCCGGTTAGTTTTATGAATTTATCTACATCCACATTATCAGTTTGTAAAATGCTGCATAATGACTGTATGTTTTATCGATGTGAAGCCCTCATTGCTTTTTTATTGTACATATACACGTTTTCAGCAGTTTCTCACAGTCTGTGCTTTTATGGAATTCTATTTAGAGGTATCATTTCTTTAAACCTAATTCTGTGTTTACTTTTTCAAACGCATTTGAAGTACCTTGAACACTTGCGCCATGAAAGTCACTTTTAAGTTGCCCTGATGTATGAAGTACATGTGCAGCTAAGTACAAAGTTTACCTGTTTATATATACATATACATGTGTATATATATATATATATATATATATATATATTACTGCCTCTTCCAACATTACCACACTAGAAGGAACTTGAGCTGAAAATTTCTTAAGTAATGGAAAGTTTGATCCCAAAAAGAACTCATCAGGACCATGTATGCAACTTACCTAAAAGTTAGATTTTCAAAGGCGTTTTCTTACAAAGTTGCCACCTTGACTTTACTTCTAAGCTAGAGATGCTTCAAAAACATGAGAAGGAGATGGGGAGGGGGGTAGGGGGTAAAGAAAATTTAGGCAAATTTTGATGAACCAGGAACAAGAATTGCATTCTTTTGTGCTATCCTCAGCCGCTTCACATACTCCACAAACTCCCTGTTGCAAGTGAAAACAACTCGATCAACACAATGGTTCTAATACTTTTGTGCACTTTATTTTCTGGTCCAAGAAAGAACAAGAAAAATGCCAATTCTAAAAGTAGAAGATTATAGTTTTAAAGAACCTACTTCCATGGCACATTGCCAATAGCCCTCCAATTCTCTGCTCTGTCTTTATAAAGCAGTGTGAATTCTGATCCATCCTCGAACAACCTTAACCCGGATACCAATTGTGTACCTGAAATATTGAACGAATTATTCAATGGTTATTTCGTAAATGCATCATGCTCGATCTTCTAAGAATATTGTTGTTACCTACCAAACATGTCATCCAGCTGACGTGTGAGGCTAGAGTAGCCACCATGATCAAGAATGCACATTTCGGCCGACAATAACACCATCCATGTTAAACTTCATATAAGCCAACCTCTCTTTGCTTTAGACTCCCTCCGACTCTTCGTCGCAATCTTCGGGGGTACTTCTTGAGTAGATGGTGTTTGAGCTTTTCAAGTTCAGGTTGGCATGAGGCCAATCTATGAGCTCATCATATGCCTCAAGGTTTAACACTGATCCATACGGCTGTAGTTAGTACATTGCAACTGATGTTATTAAATAGACACTCAAAAAATTTGTTGCCTATCAAGCATTATTTGAAAGCATAAATTTACCAATAGTATCACAAATGTTTTGAGAATACCAGATCTACAAAGAGAATTACAAAAAACTACCTTACAAACTGATATAGTTTGATTTATTATATCAAATGTACTTTACAATAAAAAAAAAAAACTTAAAAATCTATCCTATACAACATCGAGCTTTATGTGTGTGTGTGTGTGTTGTGAATCAAACATTTCTCAATGATTTATTAGCACATCAACGTCCCATGTGAGCCTATTTGTTCTTGTTTCAAATTAGTACCATAGTTAGCAATAGTGTATTTTCTGCACATGGTTAATCAATTGAGTGGAATAGTCTTATTCTAAACTATAAATGATTTAAAGCTAGTGATTACCATATAAACAACAAGAAGAAAAACCCAATCACAAAGGAAGGGCATACATTGTCCGGAGGGATGATAAGCTTCAGGTTGCAGAGTTCTTAGACTTAGACCCAGATCAATAATATCATTATCCTTCTTGGCATGGAAATGAACTGAGTGAAGATTTGAAGAGTTGAGAAGAAAGCCTGATGTGTTTGAATCCATTAGAATATTGGATAGGACAACTTAGGTAGTGTTAATTGCTATGGTGTGCAGATTTGCAGTCAATGGAGGTGCCTATTTATAGAATGTTAGAACCAAAACCAACTGAACATTGAAGCAGAAAAGCAACTGCCAGTGGGGGCCAATGAAGTGCATACTGAAGACAAGAAATTGTCCTCCATTATGTATTATTGAATTATGCTTATCTTCTTCTGCTACTATCAACATGCAAAAACATAAGGGAGTCCAAAACATCACAAGAAGTCAAGAACAAGGGATGGCCAAATTGATCCCATTAAAAGTAGTTTCCGATTCTGCTACCCAACATTGCTACAAAGCGTCAGACTTCTCAAGTTGGTCTCCCAGAGTGACCGGGGGCAAATAAGTAGTAATCAATGCTGGATAACGACCGACTATGAATGTCATACCCCGTACTGATTGGCTAAAACTCCCATCAATTTCTGTAAATGATGCTTCATGTCTCCGATGGAAGTACAATATCAGCAATGTTAGCACCGGTATTGGTGGTCTGGTTTAGGATAAGGCACATGTATTTTAAGGGCCGAGTACATATCATCACGGAAAGACGATTTTTGATTACCGATATGGGATTGGGAGCTCCATTTTTATTCACTATTGCAAATATTTACTGATCTAGACAAAAGGCTGGCAATACCATTTTGCTAGATATTTGTTTATAGTCATTCTAAATGATTTCTTTTTCTTAGTTAACAATACTGCCACTTGTGGAGGAATAGAGATCTGGTCGAAACCCCACTTCCCACTACGCCCCCCCACCTTCCCCCTAGAGCTTAGGCGAGGATGCTATTATCACTATCGCTATAAATGAAACTTCAGAAGACCCATTGTTCTTTCTAATTTGCCTTCTTCCTGGCACCATTAACACGACCACCTTTGATCACCCATGGATTACTCCCACAAACCACACTTCAATCTAACGGTATAAAATGTAACACTTTTTATTAACATTGGATCATTCTTTATATTTTTAAAAGAAAAACTCAAAAACTGATGTGTCATATATATCATCTAATCATAGTAAGATAAAAATAATATGAGAGTACAATTTATAGAATTTTCTTCCTACAATTAGTAGAAATGTGTGATGTAAATTAATAAAAGAGGAGAATCCGAGTTGTCCTCTCTCAGGTCTCGTTTGGATACAGAAACACTTTCAACTCATCTCATGATCTCATCTCATCTCATCATTACAAATTTCTCAAATTCTCATACAAAATATAATAAACAATTCAACTTTTTTAAATCCCAAAACAATAATAATATTCTAACAATATTTTATTCAACTCATCTAAAACCATCTCATCTCACTATCAAAACCAACCTTAAGTCTTTCTACTTATTATCTTTAATCCATTATAAATTATTTTTAATAAATTACAATATTTTTTTTTTTGAAATTTATGAATTTCATTTGATCATGAAGATACGTATATAATTGTGCATATATGTATCTCCACGATCGATAATACGTGCACATATAGATCTGTAACCTTAGTATTGAAGCAGACAAATTGATTGCCACCTCAGCCTTACATTTTATAATTTTGTATCTATGGCCTTGCCCTATTATTTATTTTTCGCAAACAATACATATCCTTAAAAGAACTTTGGAATCATCCTAATTGAGAGATTCCGATCCACATTACTAAAATCAACCAACTTGCAATATTGATATTGGAGGGAGCTGCAAGTTGCAACCTTACTACTTTCAGAAATAGAATATGATTTCAGGCCTGCATTTTAGGCCCAGCCCAGTCTAAGCATATACTGCTTGACCTCCTAGAACTGGGCCACTCGGCCTACTTCTACAACCGTCTCCTACTTCCCTCTCTTTCTCGACCCCAAGCGGAGTGGCCTTCAGAATTCACAAGTTGGCCGCCTTCTGATAAAACTCTCTCTCTCTCTCTCTCTCTCATTTCAACATGTCAATGAATGGGGGGGTTGAGGTGAAGAGAGTGTTCATAGGAGCAGGATGCAACAGAATAGTGAACAACGTGTCGTGGGGCGCCTGTGATTTGGTGGCCTTTGGTGTCCAAAATGCCGTAGCTATATTCTGCCCCAAGGTTTCCCCGAGCATCTAAGATTTATCTTTATTGCGTTTAAGTCGCACCCTTGTCTCATCATATATATTATCAAACTGAGCTATTTCTTCTTCTTCTTTGTTATTTTTCGTTTTTGCAGACTGCTCAAATCTTGAC
This sequence comes from Juglans regia, assembly GCF_001411555.2. Lineage (NCBI taxonomy): Eukaryota > Viridiplantae > Streptophyta > Magnoliopsida > Fagales > Juglandaceae > Juglans > Juglans regia. The sequence continues at coordinate 37,149,462 of NC_049913.1, forward strand.
CACGCTTCCGGGTCACAAGGCCTCTGTGAACTGCACTCAGTGGCTTCCAAGTAATAAATTTTCATTTAAAGGTAATTTCTTATATTGGGTGCAATTAGATGTGCCTGTTTTAGCTTGTTTCCTAGTCTAGTATGACCTTGATGCAGATTGAGATGGCATAATATAATTTCTGAACCTTAACAGTTGACATTAGTGGTTTTCTGGGTGGTCAAGAAACAATAGAGAAATAAAAGAAAGTAAAGTTCTGAATTTTTTTCCCTTTTTGATCGTGGACAAAACCCCCTACTCCGGTGTTCTCAACAGAAGATAGCGTTGCGGACGGAAGGATATTTTTAGAAGTATTTCGGACGGGATGATTAATACCTTAGGAATCAGTATTAATTGTTGATATCTGTCTCGGTTGGGAATGACCTTTATCGTTTATCTGCAGCTAAACAGTTAGAGAGGCACTATCTGCTCTCTGGGGATGCTGATGGTGTCATTATCTTATGGGAACTATGTCTCCTTGACAGAAAGGTAATCACTTGTGCAACTGAGTAATTAGTGAATTCTTCTTCGACTTGGTTTCTTGCCAGGATCACTCATTCATTTGATGCCCTATTAAATGTATTATATTTTTCCTTGTTTTAACTGAACATTAATTAATTAATAACGAATATTTAACAGTGGAGGCATGTGTTACAAGTACCACAATCACACAAGAAGGGCGTCACATGCATTACTGGAATTATGGTTTCTGAAACCGAGGCAATCTTTGCCTCTACTTCTTCAGACAGTACAATCCATGTATGGGAAGTGTTGTTTCCATCTAGTACTGGAGGTTAGTTATAAATTACTGGAATTAACTATAGCATTGTTACTATCAGGCTTATATGATGGATCCCTAGTACACAGTAAGCATCCTGCCATGTGCTAGAGGATAATATGAACACCGTTGTGCTTTGTATGCTTTATTTATTGGAATGGTGATCTCTCTTTTCCAAAAACTTCTTTCAGTTTTGGTTTGGGACTAGAGGTCATTTGGCTTCTTATTTAGTCCTATACTTGAAATGAATCTGATGGGCGGAGCTTTGAAAATTGCAAGAAGAGAATGGATGAGCTTAGATCCATAATGCTAAAAACTCTTTATGCCCGGATGTTGGCTCATAATGGTCTGGGCCACTGTTAGAGTTGTATTTTATAGCTTAAGATTATGTTATCATGGTATGTTGATAGTAATATATACGTATGCTTTCTGGTGAAGGGACTGTAGTAAACAGCCCTAAACCATTTCTAAATATTATCTTCCTTCTCTTCTTCGTCATCCTCTTTACAATTCAACTTGGTATCAGCAACAGATAAATATATAAATAAATAAATAAATAAATAAAAACCTTTAACACTGATTATGTTCAAAGTGGCTTAACCCCTAGGGGTTGGCTCAAGGGGTAAGAGCCTTGGTCTTGGTAGTATGCTCCCTCCAGGTTTAAGTTCGAACATTTGGGTGCAAACAATTTCCAGGGACCATCGTACTAGAGGAGTTTTCCCTTGAATCACCCGAAGTGCACTTGGGGGAAGCTCCTTGCCAAGGGCCTGTGCACCCCCAGGTTAGTTGGGGCTTTGTTCCCAGACACCTGGTGTCACTAAAAAAATGTTTAAGATGGCTTTCAAACATGTCTTATTTGAAGATAATTTTCATATTTAATTATCTGGATTGTGTAATTCTAAGCAGCTTGTTTGCTTTCACTTCATTCTGAAGCAACTAAATTCTGTTTCAAAATTTTGATAAACAAATGCTTGGGTTTTTAGGTGACTGCAAATTGCTTTGTCTGGAATCTCTCTTTGTTGGTTTGAAACCTATGGTAGCACTTTCATTAGCAAAATTGCCTGGAGATACTGGGCATTTAGTTCTAGCAATGGGAGGATTAGATAACAAGATTCATCTATACTGTGGGGAGAGGACTGGAAAGGTATGGAAACACTGACTTATGAATCTACACCTTAAAGTTCCCATGTAGTCCTTATTGTGGCTGTCACTTATCTTGGGTTCTTTTCTTTGGTACATACCCCCAGTTTCTTCATGCATGTGAATTAAAAGGACATATGGATTGGATCCGAAGTCTGGACTTCTCATTACCTATATGCACCAAGGATGAAGCAAAAAGTATTCTACTTGTAAGTTCGTCTCAGGACAAAGGCATACGCATATGGAAACTGACTCTACGGAGTTCTCTTGGCAGCACTCAGGGTGCATACAGGAGAGAAGAAATAACCCTAGCATCTTATATTGAAGGCCCTATGTTTGTAGCTGGCTTATCCTCTTATCAAATATCTTTGGAATCTCTTCTAATCGGACATGAAGATTGGGTATATTCAGTGGAGTGGCAACCCCCTTTAACTGCATCTGTAGAAGGAATTGACTACTATCAACCTCAAAGTATCTTATCTGCATCTATGGACAAGACAATGATGGTCTGGCAACCTGAAAGAACTTCTGGTATCTGGATGAATGTTGTTACTGTTGGTGAATTAAGTCATTGTGCTTTAGGGTTTTATGGTGGCCATTGGAGCCCAAATGGAGATTCCATTTTAGCACATGGATATGGTGGATCCTTCCACCTCTGGAAAAATGTTGGGGTGAACCTAGATAATTGGCAACCGCAAAAGGTTCCGTCTGGACATTTTGCAGCTGTGGCAGATGTAGCATGGGCAAGATCTGGTGAATACATACTGTCAGTCAGCCATGACCAGGTAATATATTAAGGTAGTACAGAAAAAATTTCATGAACTTTTCATTCTTCTTGAATATGTCAAATGTTTTTAATACATGGTGCACTTTCGGCCTTTTTTAAAGAATTTACAACAAGCTGTGTCGTTGTGTTCTTCTACAATTCTTGCCTGAAAGTTGTAAATCTCTTTTAGACGTAACAGGAGCTTGGAAAGTGATCCTATGCTCTTAAGAGAAAAATATGATTGACACTCCTGTGGTTTCAGTGTGGAAAAGTGTACTATGGCGTTAATAAGGTGTTTAGCAAGCATTTGATTGCATCATGAGGTGAAAATGTCTTCAAGTGGTCTATGACTAACGATGTAAATGACGCAAGGTTGGTGGGCAATGCATATCAGTGATTTTAAAATTGCTGTTTAAATTTGTAGCATTTAAAAGTCTCAGGCTGCCAAGCACAGGTTAGAGTCTTGAGAGCAGTTACTTCATACAAAAAATGCTGAAGGCTAAGACCATATCCAAACCACCTCTCCTAGTTACATAGGGCGAATGCTTAGTAGTGATCCTTTTATTCAGCAATTTTAGATTTAACCAATTGTAAAATTTTTAGGGTGTGCCATGGTTAGGGGTGGCAATATGTGACACGATCCGTTAACTCAACATAAGTATAACACGAAATTAGCGGATTTGAGTTTGATGTTTACGGGTTCAGGTCAAAATGGGTTGACCCTTAAGACACGATTCATTAATAGGTTAACCCGCTTAACCTATTAGTGACCCGTTAACTTTTTTTTTTTACTCAAAATTACAATTATATCCTTTTTAACATAAAAACAAAAATACCCTAACCCTATTTCGTATTTCCTAACTTTCTCTTAGACTCTCACTCTCTCAGTTCTCAGTTGAGTCAGTTCTCACGAGTCACGACCGTCTACCACACTTCCTCTGGATTGTAATTTTGGTGTTTTTATTATTTGGATTGTAATTTTGGACTTATGTAGTTAGTTTTATATTTTTTGGTGATATTGTGATTTTAACTTTTATGTAAAATTATGTTAATCAGGTCAAATGAATTATTTGAGTCAATTCAACCCATTTACATAAACGGATTGTGTCGTGTCGATGTATTTTTAATTAAATCATAACGGGTCAAAACGGGTTGTGTTGTGTCAATTTGTTATTTTAAGGGGTCGTGTTTGGGTTGACCCATATCGTATAATATACACGACCTAACATGACATGAACACGACCTGTTAACACAATTTGCCACCCCTAGCCATGGTCCTTGATTGTCCCCTTTTAGCATCTAGAGTTTTGGGTTGAGCTGCTAGAGTGTGTTTAACTTTGGGAGAAATTACATGGGAAGTTTGTTGACACTTGTTTTGAAGGGACCCATGAGTATGCTGTAATATAGTTTTTAGAGAACAATTTATCGTAGCTTTTGAGAATGGAGTTCAAATTCTAGGTAGGTGATAGGCCTTATAAAACAAGCTAGATAATTGTTTTCTTACTATCAAGTTGACAAGTCAGAGGAACAAAGAAAGTCTTAATGTTTAGTTTGAAAGCAGGACTTTTGTTACCTTAAGATGTATTTTGGAAAGTTTGGGGGTGATTCGTTAATGGCTTTAGTTTTATCTGAAGCCTAACATATCATGGTGCATTAGATAGTTATCATTCGGTAAGGTTGTTACCCATGAAGTGCATCAGTATTGAGTCTAAAGTGTTTGAGGTGGCTGGGGATGGGAGGTACGTAAACATTACAGAGAGGGGATGGAAAGTTGTAAAAAATTTGAATTTGGGGTTGGGGACAGTACGTTGGTTCTCTAATGCATTGGAAGAGTGCTTGTTGTTAGAAGGAAAGGGTTTCTATACTGCTTATCGGGATGGGGACAAGGGATACATTGCTCAAAGGTGTTGTAACTCCAGGGGAGAATATATGGCGTTGGTGGAGTATGGTGGGGGGGGACGTCGAAATTTCATCTTCATCCCAGGTGACAAGGACCGAAAGGGCTGGAGAAAATTAGTGGAGGTGCTGAAGGAGGGCAGCAGTGGTGGTTCAAGGAGGTCATTTCCATTAACGACGACTCAATATTCAAACCTTCCTTCGTATAGAGACATTTTACAGGGGGGTAGAGAGTTGGTGAGGACTAGAGACGGGAATAGTGCTGAAAAAGTAGACCTGTTGAAGTCAGGACCCATCACTTCGTTGAGGAATGCACAGTTGCGGGATGGAGGTGGCAGAGCAGTTGCTGGGATGAAAGAAGATAATATGCTGCAAGTGCTGAGCGAGATGGAGACGCAGCTGGGAGAGCTGACTTATAGGGTGGAATTATTAAAACGATGCGTTGTGATTAATGAGAAGGAGGGTCTGAGTCTGGGCCAGGGGAGGATGAACTCAGCCCAGCCGAGTGAGCCCAAAGGGAAAGCTAAGCTCCTGGGCTGCGATGGGCCTCAGCCCACTAAGGCCCAACAGAGCGTTGGAGCCTTCTGGAGGAAGAGAAGCCCCCGTTCCCTGATGGAGGACGATGGCCCATCAGGGAATGGGGCCGAGCCACCGCCGGCGGTGAAGGGTCGGGCGACACCGCGGGAAGTTGCCGTGACGCCGATGGATGGCTCGTCGTCGGAATATGCTTTCTCGGAACATGGAGGAGGATTCTCTGCTGCCTCGAATGAACACGAAGACCCAAACAGTACTCAGACCTTTACGACGGAAACCATCGACTCACAGACAACGTCGCCGAAGCCATTGAAGACGTCTGCGAGCAATGAAAAGGTGGGGAGTTTCACCTTAGAGGAAGGAGAAATCTCGGGACAAAAAGAGTCGACAGTGGGCGAACCCTTGCCTTCTATACAGACACAGATAGTGTCGACTGATATGGAGGAGGCTATGGGTGGGTCAGACGAAGGGTTTTTGGGGCCGGAAGTGGAGAAAATGGTCACACCATTGGCGGGAGATGGACAGGAGATGGGTACTAACTGCTTGGCTCTGGTTATGGACTCCGTGGGTAGTGAGGAAGAAAATTTGGGAAGCCCATCACCCTTACAGATGCTCCCACTGCTAATAGCACCTCAGGCATCAGATTGGGTACTAAAAAAAGTAAAGGAGCTTCATGGTTGGGTGGGAATCTCCTGTGTTGGGTATGAAGACCAATTCATGGCCCTTCTAATAGCCATGGAAGCGGGTAGATCCACAGTAACGAAGTCAGCGGTTAAAAAAGAAAGAGAGCTGAAACGGTTGCAATGCTCCATTAACTATGATAATAAGGAGGGTGTTTCGGGCAGAGATAGAACAAAAGGGAGGGACGCTTCTTCCGTTAATGAAGTCTAAAATAATGTCTTGGAATGTGAGAGGGATCAATGAAGTGAATAAAAGGCTACATATTAGATCCCTCCTCCGAAGTTGGAAAGTAGACATTGTTTGCCTACAAGAAACTAAGTTGGAAGTTATTTCTCTTCGCATCATTAGGAGCTTGTGGAGCTGTGTGCAAGTGGGATGGCATTACTTACCGTCCATTGGAGCATCCGGGGGTATATTAGTTATGTGGGACAAAAGAGTGGTGGAAAATAAGGAAAATTTCATGGGGGATTATGTGGTGGCATGTTCGTTTATGAATGTCATCGATGGCTATCAGTGGGCTTTTGCAGGCGTTTATGGGCCTAATCTTGATCGGTCTCGAAGCTTACTTTGGGATGAGTTGGCTGGTATTAGCAGTTTTTGGGACTTACCTTGGTGTATTGGAGGTGATTTTAATGTAACCCGTTTTCCGAGTGAGAGATCGGGTGGTGTGGGCTACAACCAACCTATGGTAGATTTTTCTAACTTCATTTCTGAGCAGAATTTACAAGATTTACCTCTTGCAGGCGGTTCCTTCACTTGGTCTAACAACCGAGATCTTCCATCTTGGTCAAGGATAGACAGATTTTTAATTTCAACGGATTGGGAGGCACACTACCCGGAGCTTATTCAGAAGAGACTACCCAGGTTGTGTTCAGATCATTTCCCTATTCTGTTGAATTGTGGGGGCATTAGAAGTGGTCCAAGACACTTCAAATTTGAGAACATGTGGTTGAAGTCAGAGGGGTTTCTGGACAGAATAAGACAATGGTGGTCTTCTTACCATTTCCATGGAACTGCTAGTTACAAGATGGCTTGCAAATTAAAGTCGTTGAAAAAAGACTTAAAGGAGTGGAATACACAAGAGTTCGGTAATGTGGAAAGCCAGAAATCGGTACTAATGGAGGAGCTTAAGGCTTTGGAAGGTGTGGAAGAGGTGAGGATTTTCTCTGAAATCGAGCGGGCCCGCAAATCCCAAGTGGTTGCGGACATTGAACGGCTATCTCTATTGGAAGAAATATCATGGCGTCAGAAATCACGGGTGTTATGGATGAAGGAAGGGGATAGAAGCACTAAGTTCTTTCACCAAGTGGCCAATTCACATAGGCGGAACAATGCGATAGATACCTTATTGATAGACGGGGTGGTCTCATCCAACCATTCCGAGATCTCAAACCACATTGTTCAGTTTTATGATACATTGCTTTCGGAACAATTTGAGTGGAGGCCGAGACTTGATGGGATGGCCTTTGATGTTCTTGACCCACAGGTAGCGGAACGACTTGAAAGGCCTTTTGACGAGGTAGAGATCCGGTCGGTGATCAAGGGTATGGCGGGTGATAAAGCTCCAGGTCCGGATGGTTTTTCCATGGCTTTTTTTCAGACATGTTGGGATGTGCTTAAAGATGATATCACGGGGGTTTTTCAGGAATTTCATGGAAGCGGGCGGTTCGAGAAAAGTCTTAATGCTACTCTCTTAGTTCTTATTCCCAAAAAGCCAGGCGTGGAAGAAGTGAAAGATTTCCGCCCCATTAGTTTGGTGAGTGGTATGTACAAAATTCTTTCTAAAGTATTGGCAAACAGACTGAGTAAGGTGATGGAAAGATTAATTTCGAAGCCTCAAAACGCATTTGTTCAAGGTAGGCAAATCCTTGATTCGGTACTGATAGCCAATGAATGTTTGGATAATCGAGTTAAAACCGGAGAGCCTGGAATCCTTTGCAAGTTAGACATGGAGAAAGCTTATGATCACGTCAACTGGAGTTTCTTGATTTATATGTTGGAGAGATGTGGCTTTGGTTCTAAATGGTGTTCTTGGATCCTTCATTGTATTTCCACAGCATGCTTTTCAGTATTGGTGAATGGGATGTCCAAAGGTTTTTTTAAAAGCTCACGAGGTTTGCGACAAGGAGATCCCCTTTCTCCCCTTCTATTTGTTTTTGTGATGGAAGCGTTCAGCAAGATGATTGGAGGGGCAGTAGAGGGAGGGTTCATATCAGGATTCTCAATAGGAGAGACAAGTTCAGGTTCACTTAACATTTCCCACCTATTGTTTGCTGACGATACTCTAATATTTTGTGAAGCCAGACATGAGCAAATTCGAGCTGTAAGAGCTCTTCTATTATGCTTTGAAGCGGTGTCAGGTTTGAAGGTGAATTTGGCTAAATCAGAGATAGTGCTAGTGGGACATGTAACCAATGTGGAAAGTCTGGCGTCCATCCTGGAGTGCAAGATATCTCATTTGCCTATGAAATATCTCGGTCTTCCGTTGGGGGCAGCATTCAAATCGATAGCTATTTGGGATGAAATAATAGAAAAAATGGAAAGGAAACTAGCTGGTTGGAAGAGGATGTACTTATCTAAAGGGGGCCGGTTAACTCTCATAAAAAGTACTCTTTCTAACTTACCAACCTACTTCCTTTCACTATTTCCACTTCCCGCCAAGGTGGCTCATCGTATGGAGAAAATTCAACGTGATTTCTTGTGGGGAGGGATCAAGGAAGAGTTTAAATATCACTTGGTGAAATGGGCTACAATTTGTACCCCCATTAAGGAAGGAGGTCTAGGTATACGGAACTTGAGAGCTTTTAACCAAGCTTTGCTTGGCAAATGGTTATGGAGATACCACCATGAACGGGAGGCCTTCTGGCGAACCGTCATTGCCTTGAAGCACGGGGAATCATGGGGAGGGTGGTGTTCCAATGAGGTGAGTGGCCCCCACGGAGTAGGGCTTTGGAAACATATCAGAAGAGGATGGGACATCTATGCAGCACACACTTGCTTCAAAGTCGGCAACGGTGTTAAGGTAAAATTTTGGCATGACTTATGGTGTGGTGATCGGGCACTCAAGGATGTATATCCAGGAGTCTACAGCTTAGCAAGACGGAAAGATGCATCCATTGCCGATCTACTTAGCTTTACAAATGGCTCATTCCAATGAAACCTTACTTTCAATAGAAATGCACAAGATTGGGAGATGGATGACATTTCGGCCTTCTTTGACCTTGTGTACTCCACTCGGATGTCGGGGGAAGGAGAAGACAAGTTATATTGGTGTCCCTCTAAGAAAGGAGTTTTCACGGCCCGCTCGTTTTATCATTCCTTACATGTGCACAACTCAGTCCCATTCCCATGGAAGAGCATCTGGAAGACGAAGGCACCTCTAAAGGCAGCTTTTTTTGTATGGACTGCCACGTGGGGAAAGATTCTTACCATAGATAACCTGAGGAAACGTGGCATCATAGTTATGAATTGGTGTTATATGTGTAAGAAGAGTGGTGAGTCCGTAGACCATCTCTTACTACATTGTGAGATTGTCAGGTCCTTATGGTCCGAGGTCCTAGCACGGGTGGGGTTAGCATGGGTGATGCCAGAAAAAGTAAGTGAGTTTTTAGCCTCTTGGAGAGGTATTAGGGGCAACTCTCAAATTGCCTCCATATGGAAGATGCTACCTATTTGTCTATGGTGGTGCATTTGGGGGGAGCGGAACACAAGATGCTTTGAAGATCAAGAGAGATCAATGGAAGAGCTTAGAACTTTGTTTTTTAATACTTTACTCCATTGGTCAATTGTAATTGATTTTCAGGGCAGGTCTTTTCACGATTTCCTTGTATCCCTAAGCTAGACTTAAATTTGCTCATGTATATGTCCCGTATACTTGGGCATCCTTTGTATCACTTTTGATCAATAAAATTTTGTTTACCGATAAAAAAAAAAAAAAGATGTATTTTGGAAAAAAAAAGGTTTGGGATTTGTGATGTGGTTGATAGAGGAAAATAAATCCGACTATAATACTGTTTTCCCTCACAAATTTTGGATGAATAGGCAGATGCCTTAAATTGTTAAGATTATTTGTTTCATGCAGACATCTCGAATATTTGCTTCATGGAAAAATGAGGCTTCTCTTAGAGATGGGGACTCTTGGCATGAAATTGCTCGCCCTCAGGTTCACGGTCATGATATTAATTGCGTGACCATTATCAGCGGAAAGGGGAACCATTGTTTTGTCAGTGGAGCTGATGAGAAAGTTGCCAGAGTATTTGAAGCTCCATTGTCTTTTTTGAAGACCTTGAACCATGCTACTTCACAAAGTTCTAGTTTCTCTGAAGATATCCAGGTAGATGTTCAGATTTTGGGTGCAAATATGTCTGCTCTTGGGCTATCACAAAAACCTATTTATCTTCAGGGTGAGTCTCTCTCTCTCTCTCTCTGATTTGATATTTTTATGGATTCCATATTTGTAGTGTTATGAATGTTGCTTCTTCCCATTTTTAAGTAAAATAAAGTTTTATTGAAACAAAGTACTTCTCAAAACAAAAGTTGTACTAAAACAAGTAAATAGGCATAGCCCAAATACACAAGAATATACAAAAGACAACACCTAGTTACAAGTGAGGAGCTAGTAATGGATACAAAGAAAGTCTTGGAAATTGGCCCCATTAAACACAATAGCGGAAGCCCATAGGAATAGGTATGGAAAAGAAACATCTAAGCTCTTCCAAATAGCACTTGTGGTCTTCAAAGCTTTTGCCATTCCTTTCAACCCAAATGCACCACATGAGACCTAAAGGAATCATTCTCCACACGGCAGCAACATGAGAGTTACCCTGAAAATAAAAGAAGGGGGGGGGGGAGTTGGGCCCCCAGGCTCCGGCCCTGTTCGAATGGCGGGGAGTGGATTAGTAGTGCAAACCGGCCGAAATCTGCCAAACAACCCAAATATTCACCAAATCCACAGATCCATCCCTAAAATCCACATATCCATCATCCAACAACAAATATACAAACACAAATCCAAAAAATATCATCTTAAACCCATGGCTACGCTATGGCTCATGGGTTGTCTCACGACCTTGAAGAAGAAAAGTAGTGGAGGAGGAGGAGGAGAAGGAGAAGAGAATAGAAGAGGAAGAAGGAGAAGACGACTTTTGTTGCTGCGGGGTTGGGGCGGCGATGGAGGAGGTGAAGAACAGAAGAAGAGAGAAGGGGAGGTAGAAATTGAACCGCGGAGGGAGGGAGAGAAGAGAAGAGAAGAGAATGTGATTTTCCCTTATATACTAAAGTAAAACACCAAAATGGCGTCGTTTTATTAAATTTTTTCTTTTAATATATATATATATATATATATATGTAGGGCTAAGCCGGACATGGGAAACCTTGGGCAGGCTTGCGCCCCTTCCCCCCGGCAGCCCCAAGCGTGCTGGCATCCACCCGCATGCTGTCCGTTTACGGATGGAAGCCCTTGCCTCGGCCAGGCTGGGGCAGGGCAGGGGTGGCGAACGGGACAGATCTGGTGGCCCGCCACCCACCCCTAGGGCTAAGTAAATGAAATAAATTCTCTTGCTTTTCTTGTTCTAGCTTTCTTGCCATTGAAAGGTTAACAGGTTGTTCTCATCATTGCAAATCCTTTTTCCTCGTATTGAAAGCTCTTGTGATTCATGTTTCATGTCAAAATCTAAGTTTTATGGTAAATGAATCACTTTCATACAAGTTAGGAATGATCTAATAGGCCATTTTATATGCAGCCACACATGAGACCCCATATAGAAGTGGGAATGATGGCCTTGACACCCTTGAAACTATTCCCGATGCGGTTCCGGCTGTCTTGACCGAACCCCCAATTGAGGATCAACTGGCATGGCATACACTCTGGCCAGAATCACACAAACTTTATGGTCATGGAAATGAGTTGTTTTCTTTGTGCTGTGACCATGAGGGGAAACTTGTTGCTTCGTCATGCAAGGTAAGGTATATTGTGTCCTGGTAACTCTCTTGCTATTACATATGTGAGTTTTAGAAATACATTTCAAAACTTACTTGGGTATATGATTGTTCTAGTTTTGTATTTTTCATATAGTACATATTGCTTGTATCTGCAGGCCCAATCTGCAATGATAGCAGAAATATGGTTGTGGCAAGTGGGTTCATGGAAGGCTGTTGGTCATATGCAGTCACACAGTTTAACTGTGACACAGATGGAATTCTCACATGACGACAACATGCTTTTGGCTGTGTCAAGGGATCGCCAGTTTTCTGTTTTCACTATCAAAAGAACAGGTAACTGAATCCTCACTTTGTCCCTTAAAGTATGCTCGCTGCTTCTAAGGTTTGCATTTTCACATTTGGAATACTCCGGATTGAGTATAGAAGGTGGAAGATGGGATTCCACGTTCTTGGAAGGGAAAAATATTGCCCTTTATAATGATTCCAAGGAACTTCAAGTGTAAATTTTACTAGTCCTTTTGGGGGTAAGCCCAGATATGGCATTGTTGTATCACTAGTAAGACTTTCTGAAATAAACAACGAAATTGTCTGAAGTAGACAATGAAGTTGTCTTCTAATTTTTTTCACCATATTAAGGGAAAAAATATTGCCCTTCATAATGATTCAAGGAACTCAAAATATAACCTTGACTAGTCCTTTTGGGGGATAAGCCTAGATGTGGCTTGGGCTTTGCTTAGTTTCTTACTGCAGTAGTAACACTTTCTGAATTAAACAACGAAGTTGTTGTTACGCCCCAAGGAAGGCCTAGGCCACGTCTGAGCCTATACTCCAAAAGAACTAGTCAATGATGGCCCATTGGAACCATTATAAATAGGAAGAACTTCTACTTTCCAAATAATGTGGGATTTCATACACCACTTACCCTTACCACTTGTCAGTCAATATGGAGTATCACAGTTGTATTTTCTAATTTTCACCATGTTAAGATAAGAATCCCAAAAGGCTTAAGTCTGTTTGTGGATGTTATTCATTGTAAGATTATACATAAGGGTTTCTGTGTTTAATTTTCGGTGTTACCAGAGATATAGGGAAAAGTGCAAAAGATAATGAGAATTTCTGTACAATCTTCAATTTTTGGTTTTTTGCTTCTAATACACTGTCATGAAGGTGGAGAATCTAATAACCACTTCAGGAAGCACAACCATGACCGTCACTGCCTGTTTTCTTTTGGCATTCATATGCATTGCTGCCACTTCTCAATGTTCTCATCCTCCTGGCACACATACAATTTTCTGTCTTTTCCACAGTAACTTTACCATCACCTCCTTTGGTTCTCCTGTCTCCCAATGTTTCAATGTAATTTTTTTTATTTCTATCATCATTGAGCAATAAACAAGAAACGACAAGTGATTTATTCTTTGGAAGTGGAAGTGAAAGGTATTATTGATATTTGCTGGAATTTTACAGCAATTCATAATCACTTGGCTTATTTGATATCTCTGGTTAGGCAACAACGAAGTTAGTTATCAACTTGTAGCAAGGCAGGAGGCACATAAAAGAATCATCTGGTCGTGTTCATGGAATCCACATGGTCACGAATTTGCCACGGGTTCACGGGACAAGACAGTGAAGATTTGGGCTGTTGATAAGGGATCTTCTGTTAGGCAGCTTCTGACTTTGCCGCAATTCAACAGTAGTGTCACAGCATTATCTTGGTTTGGTTTTGGTCATCAGGGAAACGATGGCGATGGGTTCCTAGCAGTTGGAATGGAAAGTGGACTGATTGAACTGTGGAGTCTCTCTGTTAAAAGAACCGATGATGGCAGCATTGCTGCAGCAGGTGTATCTGCTGCTGCTGTTGTGCAACTCGATCCGTTCATGTGCCATGTCTCTGCAGTAAACCGTCTAGCATGGAAAAATACCAAGAGTGAAGATTCCAGGAACATGCAGCTTGCTTCTTGTGGTGCTGATCATTCTGTGAGAGTGTTTGAGATAAATGTTGTTTAATAGCAACTGTTTTTTTAATCTTTAGACATTATTTTCCCATCCCCAATTTTGATGGCTAATCTTCAATTTTCATATTTTCTCATCCCCAATTTGATGGCTAATCCTCAAGTTCAGAAGACACGCATGCACATACTGTTTATTCTACATTTTCTCATACACTAACGAAGTGTATTCCTGTTCAATCATGCTATGAGCTTTGGTGGGCCCTTATATATACGCTTCGGTGCATTTGCTGATATGGTTTGTGGATGCCTATATTCTGTCGTCCTCATTAGGGGTGGCTACGTCCATGACCCGGTCGCTGTATAGGCTGCCTAGCTGGTCAAAGTAGCACAGCCTCTCTCCCTCCAGCTAAAATGTAGGGTTTTCAGACGTGGGTTCAAGTCCATCACCAAGCAACGAAACCCTCAAAATCATCATCTTTAAAAGGACACAATATATATAGAGGCCGACAACTTTTTTAATTTCAACAAACTTGCGTTGAAATTAAAAAAGCTAATACAAGAGGTGACGTGGGAGGAACTCTATAAAAATTCCTTCACAAAAATTACAATGCATACAATAGGAAGTAAAAATAAATGAACAGGGATTCATTCATTGACTTGGCTAAGGAGGGGATTGCTACAATAGTGGTGGGATTTAGCATTTATGAAAGGGAAATGCTTATTGAACCAATGGTTTACCGATGTTTGACCGATGTTTTTTTTTATGTTTTTATTTATTTTTATTTAGTGATTAAAAAAGTAAATATTATTTAGGCTTTGTGGTTCCTTAATTCCTCTCAATTCATCATTATAATTTATTTAAATCTCAACACAAAATATAATAAACAATTCAATTTTTTCAAATTTTAAAATAATAATAATATTAAAAAATAATATTTTAACAATATTTTATCATCTCAACTCAACTCAATTCACTTTAACATCCAAACATAATCTTAATTTATGTATTTTTTATAAAGGGTAGTGATAGGCTTACTATCATATTCCTATGCATATACTACCAAAAGGCATTTTAAATTTTTTTATTTTTTTTATCATTTTCTTTTAAGTATTTTTTTAACATTCTTAATCACTAAGAAAAAATTAAAAAATATATATATTTACTAATACACACTTTCTTAATCATTAAGTAAAATAAAAAAATTAAAAAAAAAATCAAATACAAAAAAAGTAATAAATAGATAATAATAAGATAGTAACCCTATCATTATTCTTTCTTTGTCGAATGTTGTTGTGATCCGCATCCGTGAAAGTCGCACTGCAACCATTTGTTCTGAAGTCGCTGGCGGCAATTTGAAAGAACACGCAACAGAATTGGCTTTTGAGTTACACACGCTGACGAAGCCAACAATAACTTAGGTTGAAGATAACTTTACCCCTATGCAGCATATGAATACATGACTATATATACATAACAAAGAAAGGGGATGGATGATGCACTTTTGTGTATGAGTTTGAGCCACATGCAATGCAAGTGTTAAACTATTAAGTGGTAAAAATAACGAGCTACCTCCAAAATTAATTAATTTTAAAAAAAAAGTGTTGATTAATTGGCCAAGTGGATTTTCTGTCAAAAATAGTGACTTGTCCTCCCTAGGACTAAAGTGAGGCAGCAGTGACGTGGATCAGAGTCAAGATGATTAAAAAGGGTCCTTCTAATAAAATAAAAACAACAGAAATATACCATCGGTGCATTCTATCAGTGCAACCCATCGTCCTTTTAGCATTTTCCGATTAAAAAACTATGATTATCAAGATGAGTAGCCACCCCGAATGCTTAGCTGCAAATAAAAGATGCTCAACCACGTGTTGTGGAAACAAATTTCACAAACACACCCTCAGTCTCTCCCATTCCCAAAACTAAAGACAAACCTCGTACACTTTATGCAGAGATAAAAATCTGATTAAATGCAAACTTAGGATAGTAGATCACAGAATCTAAGTACTGTCAAATGAATATTAAGTATGTTTGGATGGTGAGATAAGTTGAAAGTTAAATAAAATATTATTTTTAATATTATTATTATTTTAAAATTTTAAAAAGTTAGATTATTTATTATATTTTGTGTGAAAATTTAATAAAATTATAATAATAAGATAAAATAAAACATTTTCATTATCTAAACGGGAGCCAAGTGATGAGAAGTATGAGTGAGCCGATATGGTGCTTTCAATATTGTACTAATCTGTTACTTTTCTTTGCAGCAAAGAACTTATGACTGTTCCCCAAAAGAATCTTCATTGCACCATCTAAAGACAGAATCTTGACTGGATATCTGCATCAGATTTGCTTTTGCGAACGACAAATTATGGAGCACAACTTAAATATTTTCTCAAAAATTATCAGGATAGTCGTATGAGGTACAGTGACAAGGCATATTGGAAAGAAAAAATGACAGAGATGGTGAAAGTTGAACTCAAAACCTGTTTACTTAAAAAAAAAAAAAAAAAAAAAAAAAAAACTGTGTTAGGGATGACGGGTACTCGAAGACGTGAGATGCTTGATGTAAAAGGTGTAAAAAAATACATAACCACAAACGAGGCATCAGAATCGGCATTTTTTTTTTTCCTGAAGGGTGTTTCACAAAAATATGAAGTTCGAATGACCAAGAATGGAAAGAGAATAATTTTTTTTTATTGACACCGGGTGTCCTGAAACAGCATCCCAACTGATCCAGGAGTGCACAAGCTCTCGAGAATGAGTAAAGAGAGAATAATGTCAGGGAGAAATACACAAACCATATCAAATTATTAACCCGAATTACAGTCATTCCCTAAAAGCTATACTATCAATTTTAGCACTCTCTCCCAAATCACAATGTATTCTCTCCAAAATTAAAAAAAATAAAAATAAAAAGTACAAAAAAATAGAATGCAGTACCTGGAAACAAGAAGCATTGGAGCAAGAACAAAGAAGTTCAAGTATTCATTCATGAGAATTTAGTTGGGGACATTTTCGTTTGGTGACACTGCATTACCAATGGCAAAGCAAACCAAACAATTAGCAATCGAATCTGATGTCAATTGAGGTGGAAACAAAGAGTATGCCCAGAGTCAAAATGATCGTGTTTACTGAATCTATAAGAAGAATGTCAATCTTGTGCAGACCAAGAAGTAATGGAATCGAGTTGTGGTCTTTGATAGATCAGATGGCAACAGGAAATAATGTGGCCAAACAAATTAAAATTACATAAGAAAATATGCACCCACCGACAGATTATTCTACTTTCATCTTTGCATCATTAATCCTGAATCACAAACCCGAAATAGACATATAGCCATAAACTCTTTGTGACCTATATACCATTTATTTTCTTAACCAATATATGAACTGCACAAGCACACAATACACGAGTTCGAGCTTTTACAGTATCAGACCACTTTCATTTCCTATGACAGTAACAACAATATGACATATAAGAAGATAAAAATACAGTTCAATACTCATTATTATCTATCACAAAATACATATCACAAACCAAACAAAACAGACGCTAAAACAGAAACTTAAGAGACAAACCAAACCCGTTCCTTCAAAATTGTTTCTCCTTCCAGAAATTATTTATAATGGCTGTGAAGTTCTGATCTGCTGCTTGCTGTTGTCGGTAGGAAGCTGACCAGAAGTTTCTGGCAACACAACAGCAGTGGCTGGTGTCATGGTCTGGTATTGAGAATGCATTGTTGGTGCCAGCGGCTGAGTATAGTATATCTGGCCATGAGCAGGATCAGCAGCAAAGTCATAAGCATAATTAGCCGCAGCAGCTGAAGTAGGGGCCATTGATTGGGATGGGTGATGAATTTGAGAGTAACCAAGATATTGTTGCTGCTGCTGATGCTGATTAGAAGGAACTTGAACTAGTTGGGGAGCACCTGTGGTTGCTGTTCTGTAAGCACCCGCAGCCATTTCAGGTTTTGTCATGGTGGCATTCCTTGTGGGATTGTAAACTGCAGGAGGAGGGGCCATTGCAGCAGTGGGAGGGGTTTGAGGGCGGCTAGAAGGGACACCAGTGGCAGCTTCACTGATGTTAGATTGCTGCACAGACAAGTTGTACGCTTGGGCCTGCCTTGAGGGCACATAATATACTGAGTACTGCTGATCAAGTGGATTATGCTGGTGATGATGGTGCTGTTGTTGGGAAGGATAGACAGGGTAGTATGCCGAAATTGGCATAACCCCAGTGGGGGAATGGTGGACATAATGTGTGCCCTGCATGTATTGCTGCTGTTGGTGTTGGTGCTGTGTTTGCTGTAGTAACATCTGTTGTTGATCAAATTGGGATTGCAATACATAAGCAGAATCTGGAACCTGTGGTTGCATCTGGACTCGAGTGTTGGGATCAGAGATATTAAACTTTGGATCCACAGGGTTCGCAGGAACCCTCAGGGTTCCAGAGGGGATTTGAACCACTGAGTCTTGATAAACAGGTTTTAGGCGAGACAACGGATTGGTCATACTACTATCACTGTAGAATTAAAACAGACAAGTAAACCTAATTCAGGATTTGATCATTCCTCCATAAGAAACAAAACAGTCTAATCAAATTGATATTCTCATAATCGATTGGCTTTGTGATTTAATGAGCTTGTGCGATCCATTGCACAGTAGTTACAAATAATTTTATATATTCATGCAAAATCGAAAATTTCTTTTGAAGACTATAGTAGTAACATGAACTGGATGGATCAAGATGGTACGATAATTCATAACTTTACCGTTGGTGAATCCAGCCGCTAATTTATATTTCACGGGATTATCATTTTTGCTATTCATATATATATTTGGAAAGAGATTTTTTTAAGTATAATTAGTCGAAAAGGTACCTTGAAACTGAATCGGGGGAAGGTAAATCAAGGCCACCACTTGACTTCGGCTGGGATTGTGGGGGAAGAGTGTGAGGCTGTGACTGAGGGTGAGCAGCGGGCACTCTCCGATACCCAACCGGCACACCGTGGTCCGATCTTTCGTCATCCGAAACAACCCGATTTGGGTACTCACCGACGACCATCCCAGAACTCACTGACATAGCAGGTGCAACCGCTATATTCACCGGCATAGGAGGCGGGGAGGAAATAACGGAAAAACCCTCATCTTGCTTGGGCCCTGAAGAGACACTAATCTGAGCAAACTGCTCCTCTATCCCTACCTTCTGATCCAGCACCCTCCCCCCACCACCAACACTACCACCTCCATCCTCCACGTGGACCCGAATCGGCGGCAAGTTCGCGAGCGAAGGCGACGAAGAAGTGGACCCGAAAGACGATGTCGTTTCAAGCATGGGTGAATCCGGCACAGAGTGAACATCCTGGCCCTGCTTCGCACTCTTACCGTTCCCAAACGATCCGGGCTGAGCAGCCTCCAAATCTCTAGCACCGCCGGAGTCCAGGTTATTGCCACCAACGCTATCATCGTCCAGACCCAGCAAGCAATTGACCGAAGCGGGGTCGGAAAACCCTCGATTAAGCAAGCCGGCCGCGTTCAGAGCGTTCAAGAACCAGTCCTCGGACTTGGCGGAGTTTTCGAGAATCGGGCCGATAGATTGCGAGGAATCGGGCTTGAGGGGGAAGAGGAAGAGGCGGAGGCGAGAGGGTTTGATAGAATTGGAGGAAATACGATCGTACTCGTCGATCATGTTATCAAGGTCTTCATCGGTGGTGACAGAGATGAGGGAGTCGAGGTCCTCGTTCGGGAGCTGGTATTTGAGGGTGAAGGGGCGGTTATTGAGGAGGGTCTTGGAGAGGCGAGACGAGAGGTCCGAGAGGGAGGTGTGGCGGTCGACGACGACGATACGGGTGTCACCGCCGACGTAACAGAGCGACTTATCATGCGGGCGAGGGACGATGTGGCCGCCGTAGCTACACATGAGGCGGAGCTTGGCGGAGGTGGGGGCGTTGTTAGTGGGAAGAGTATCATCCCAAGAGTCCGTGTTGCGGGAGCGAGGGGAGGAGTCTAGGGAATCTGGGTAGGCGAGGTGAGGAGATACGGTGTTGGTGGCAGCGTTAGATAGAGACAGAGCCGGTTGTGTTGGTTCCATTGATGGACTTAGGAGGGTGGTGAGGTTTGGTGGTGGATGAGAGAGAGGGAGATAGTGGAAAAAGGGGGCGTTAGGGTGTGTGAGTTGATGCTCTTATAGTTACCACTACTCCACAACCTGGTATGTCTCTTCCAGCTGTTCCCTTTCCATTTTAAATAAAAATTAAATCAATGAAAATCATTTAATAGTTGAGTGGTAATTAATCGGGCTTATTTATAAATAGTACAAGTATTTAATTTAATTTTTCCTTTACTTTACTTGCAAACAAACAAGGACTATAGAGAGAGGGAGAGAGAAAATTGTGTACAGTCTGATATGGCTTTTACAGCTCGTTTACTGATTGGCTCCAGCTGGGACTGTGTATGACCAGTCAGCATGCCAATTAAAAAGAAAAACACAAAAATACTTCCAATTATATACTTTGATTGGGTCTAGTGGGCTTAGAAAATCTAGGAGCACAGTATCGCCATGTTCAACGGCTCTCCTTTTATGGGGTTTTTATTTTTTATTTTTAATTTTATAATCTAGTTCATTGTATACTCTTCTATGATCCCCCCTCCCCATCATTTTATGTACATTTCGAGCATTTTCTTATCATAGGTGAATTATTGTAGGCTTTTCAATCTAATATATATAATAAATCCTATTTCTTATGCCGTCGAGATCGATTTGAAATCATAATATCGATCAAGATTTATCTCAATAATTAGCTATGTATTTTTAATCACTAAAAACATAAAATTTACTATAAATATTCTTATAAGAGATCCTAGAATTTTGACATATTATGGTATGAGAATTAAAATCCCATGAACAAATACTAAATCGGTATTTAGGATTTTTGAAGATTCCTATATCGATAATTGAAAGAATCGACCAACAGCAAATCTTAGAAATGAATGTCTCTCATTTTAAATTAATGAGTTATTCTATCTCAAATCGGTGTGTAAAATGTACGATTTAAATTTGATTTATAAGATTCAAATTTTAAAATTTATTTTTTAAATTAGATTATATTACGGAAGTACTTTACTAAATATATTATTTACACCGACATATAAATAAAATTTTTCTTACCGCGGCTGTATCACTACCTTTTTTCCATAAGTGCATCTTTCCAAAGATTTTTCCTTGCAAATCTCTAAAATATTTCTTCAAATATATATTTCCGGAAACATCAAATTTCAACTTTAATACCATTTCCCACAAGAAAGGTATTTTAAATGCAATATAAATAATCAAGGACAGTTATAAATTCTCTTTATTTTTTATTTAGAAAAGAAAAAAAAAAAAGAAATAAACTTTTTCCAAATCGCGTTTGAAATACGGATTAAACAAATACACCACCTTTGCTTGGGGGAAAAAATTAAAAAAAAATAATAAAAAAATCCCTACCTTTGCCTTTACCTTTACCGCTTTACGGCATGGCTTTCCCCTCACAATTTGCCAAACGGTGTCTTAGCCGCAATTCACCCACGGGTGACGCAGTCATTCTGCACTTTCAGGGCACGCCATACCTAGATGCCACGCCCCTTATAGCTTATTTCCATTCGCTGCTGATGCGTCAGGTCCACCAATCATTGGCGCGTGTGTTAGAGGAGCGTGGAGCCTCTCAGGGCTGCGTCCATTGATCCACTCAAGACAATTATGGCTTGATTTATTTTTCAGATTAAAACTTAAAATTTTAAAAACTTAATCATTATAATTTTTTAAAATTTTAAAATAAAAATATATTCTAATAATATTTTATTTAACTTTTTAATTTTAATTTTAACTCATCTCATCTTTAAAAACAAGAGTAATGCTAACAAACGAGACCTAAGGGTGTAAATAATTCATTTCGAATTGACAAAACCAATCGGGTCATACCAGATCGTACCAAATTTTGGACCGTTCGGTCTTGATTAGGGGTGAAAATCGACAGCATCAATGCAGTTTTTGGGCAAAATCGATGCCAACCGACGCCTGAAACAATGAGGGAGCCACCGACCGTAACCAGTCGATGGGGAGGAGGAAACCGATCGAGGTGGTTCTCTGGAGATTCTCGGTCGGCGTCGGTTCCCCTAATAGTGATTATCTACTGAAAGAATAATGAGAGAGAGAGAGAGAGAGAGAGAGAGAGAAAGAGAGAGAGTTGCATAGTAAATCGAGAATAAGAGGCTGGGGAAGAAGAAAACACATCTTGAAATGACGTCGTTCTACTTAAATATTTTTTTCTTACGTTCTTAATAAAACGATGTCATTTAGTTTCGACGTCGTTTCCATTATCTAATATAATAGTTATAATTATAAAACGAAATCGTTCCACTTAAACTTAAGTGGAAATGAGTCGTTTTGATAAAGGTATATTAAAAAAAAAAGTTTTGTTATATCGGTCGGTTCAGCGGTCCGGTCCAGTTTCAAACCGGGACCGAACCGCTGAACGTCAGTTTCTTCAAATTGCCACCGCACGCCGACCGATTCTCCATCGATTTTGGCCGGTTCCTGACACGGTTTGTTGGTTCACGTCAGTGGCGTCAGTTTCTATACAACCCTAGTCTCAATCCCAAAATATGTGGACTGATGATATTCGATCTAGTCTCGGGATCTATCAATTTTAGATCGGACCTAACCGAACTCCTATACATATTTTAAAAATTTTGTTAATAATTTAATATATTATTTTTATATAATAATTATATAAGTTAATAATATAATATTTAATTTATTATCATTGATCACATAAAATATAAAATAATATATACTATCAATTAATAATAAATGATAAATCATGTCACTATATGTAAATAGTTAATACATCATACATTCATACATACTCTACTATTTACACTTAATTAAAATAATTAGGTAATTTTTTTTAAATACCCAAGTTGCAAGCAAGCATGAATAATCTATGTACAATGCAATTATTTGATATTCATTAATCATATATAAAATGTATGATATTATTAATACTTATGCATACTAAAAAATAAGATCTAAGTTAGTAAGTAGCAACTATTAATATCATAAATATAATTATAGTAAAATATTTTTTAATGAGTTAGTTACATAATCTACATTAATAATTTACTTAATTTTAATTTAGTAATTTAAATAATTTTGTTTATTAATTTATTTGAAAAAAAAGATGAAAAAAATAATAAAATAATTAGGCCAAACTGAATGGACTGGTCCCTATAAATGTTCAGTTCGGTCCGATCTAGGGAAAATGATGGATAGAAAATTTCGGTCCATCACCAGACCGGATCAGATTGGACCGGTTTACAACTCTACTGACAACATTTTACAGTTTCACCTAGCAATAAAATCATTTGTTGGAAAAATGAGAAAGACTAATTATCATTCTCACATCGCATATCAATATGTAATTTATTTTTTATTTTCTAATTTAAATATACATATTTACACATCAATATATGTGAATTTAAATAGAAGGATAAAAATAATAAATCATATATTAATATATGAAATAGAGAATGATAAGTAGATTTTTTTAAAATAATATAGATATATAATAATTATTTAGTATATAATATTATTTAGCAGAAGCATGCCAAATTTGGGTCTAGTTTTAAAGTGGTGAAGGTAGACCACAATGTGCAACCCTTTTAATTTGGATATTGAGTTAAGTTGAGATGGGTTGAACTTCTTTTTATGAATAATAGTAAGTTGAGATGATAAAGTGAGTTTTATGGAGCTTACCTAAGATGAGTTTAAATGTGTTTGGATCTTAAGATGAATTTAAATGTATTTATAGAAAGTTGAAAAAAAATTGTGAGTCTCGCGTGTAAAGAAGTGTTAAGTTGAAAAATATTGTGAATTTTACGTGTAAAGATGTTTTAATTTGAGATGAATTTAGTAATTTAAGAGTTGAATGTTTAAATATTAGACTCAGTTTAAAATTAGACTGAACTACTCGGTCCAAGTTCCCAACAACGCCTTAGATGGCATAGCAAGTTCCCAACTACTCGGTCCAAATTAGACTGAACTACTTGGCAAGTGAGAGTACCTCAAGTACTCTCACTACTATTCTTTACTTTATTATTACTTTTTACCTACTTTTCTACTATTCATTACTTTTCATTTACTTTTTACTATTATTCAATATTTTATTATTACTTTTTCAATACTATTCACAAACATTCTCAATACTTCTCAACACTTTTCACTACCCAAACGTACCCTAAAGTAATTAAAGGGAGAGTTTTATTTTCTATGGGCAAAAAGTGTGAGAGAGTAGTAAGAGGTAGTTTTCTTAGTTTGGCATGTCATAACAACATTCTATCTTATAGAAACCGAACATAAAGGTTTGTCCTAGACGCTTTCTCAAATCAAGTTTAAGCCATAATAGACTCTAACCTCACAAAAAATTGATGAGATATGACTATGGTATAGAAATAATTTACGGTTGGTTATTCTCCACATTTTAAATGATAAAATTAGCATTATAATGAATTTTTGAGGACTGGATGGATACTTGTGGCATGTAATAGGATAAAATTAATTAAAGTCGTATTTGGTGTTTCTATATGGTATGTACCACACTTATTTCATTTCCTTTCTAAAAAGAATTTTTCATAACAATTCAAGTCAAGGCTTATGAATAGAATCTTTCTTTCTAAAACTCTAGATAGACATTAACAAAATGTTATCAAACCACTTCATGTATGTATAATCATTCCAACTTAAAGTCCTTAATTAGATTTCAATAAAAGGAGATTTTAATGGTATTCTGGATGCTTTTTTTAGAAGAAAAATTTTATTCATAAGCCTCATATACCACACACCATCTTTTTTATTATTTTTAATCTTCTACTCTTATCAAATATATGATATATGGATGATGAGTAGAAGAATTCAATTGTTTTAAGAAGAATAAAACCAAAAAATTTTTAAAAAATAAAAGAAATTGTGGTGTGTGGCTTATGAATAGTAATGCTCTTTTAGGAAACGTTAAATGCTCAAAAAATACTATAAGACCATTTCATGTGTTTGCATCTAGGGGTGTAAAAAAGAAAACGAAGAACTGGTTGAACTGGACCGGGTCGATGGGTTCGGTCCAGTTTGTAAGCAGTAAGGTGTGGTACCAGTTCTTAAAAATCAAAATTGGTTCTAAACTGATGCGGTGCCAATTTTTAAATTTTGAAAATTAATTTAAACTAAACCGGACCAGTATATATATATATGTAATTTTTTATATTATATATAATTTTTTGAATTATATTATATATATTATTTGCTAAATTGCTAATTAATATAATATGAAATTTTAATCTTATTATTCAAGTAACATAAAATTAATATAACATGTGATCATATAACATAAAATTTTAATCTTAAAAAAAAACATTAATATTAAGTTATTAATATAAACTTACTTTTGATATATATAATCTACTTATATTATAATATAAATAGACTAATAGTTTAGTATATGTAAACATCATATTATTACTAACATAAATAATCCGTAAAATTGAAAAGAAAGGACCGGACCGAACCAAAATCAGGAAAATCGGAAGTTTCGGTTTCGATAGTGAATTGATTCGGTATCGGTTCTTAAATTTTCAAAATCGGTGTATACCTATTCGATTCTAAAAAATTTACAAAATTGGACTGAACCAGATCAGTTACACCCCTATTTGCATCTCCTATTTGAAACTTTCAAATAAAAGAAAATGAAATAAGTTTTTTCTATTAATAATAATTTAAAAAGTATCAAAATAGTTGCGTCTTTATGATTTTGTTAGCACTACTCTCCGCCTTTGTCTAGTAATTAATAAAATAAAAAATAATAATAAATCTACAGTAAAGTATTGGTGTTTGGAAAGATGGTTGAAAATTGGAAAGGTTTTAATTTCTCAGATACACATGATTATTTAAGGAACAAAAACTTTTCGAGGCAAGTATGCACATGAACTCTAGGAAACATCAAGATAAAAAAAAAAAATATAGCAATTACTATATATATTTGTCTTCATTTACAAATGAAAAATGTTATCTATAGTTATAATTTTATTTAGGTAATCATAAGGGGATGTTTGAGAAATGAGATGAGATAATTAGAATTTTGTGAATGATAGTAAGATGGTTTGTGAATAGTAGTGAGATAGTTTAAATTAGGTATTTTTTAGATTTTGAAAAATGAGATAAAAAAAATTGAATAAAAATATAATGAAATTAATATATTTTTAGAATTTTATTTTTTAATATTATTTTTATTTTAAAATTTGAAAAAGTTAAATTACTTTTTATTCGAAAAGTTTGGAAAAACAGTAATAATTAGTTTGAAAATATTTGTATTTAAGTGATATTTGAGAAGAAAATGAGATGAGATAAAAATTATTTCCAAACATTCCCCAAGTGTTGATTGGTCAACTTTTGAGAATAGTAAAAATGTTAACATTCGAAATTTGAAATTCTTTTGATCATAGGATTTATATATGCTTATAAAGTTATATATATATATGTATTATGAATTTGAATTTATTTTTCTCTTGCATGATATACCATCTAATAATCTTAATTTAGAAGAATAGAGATAGGTGAGATTGATGAATCATCATGTTCTTTATAATTTTTCTAAGGCATTATTGAGGATTTTAGTCAAATTATAATTATTTTGGTGATATCATCCTTTGTAGGGTGAGGCTTTAATGGACAAAGTTGTCTCATTCAAACAAGTTGACTCTCTTTTCGGCTTTTGCCTTTTTGGGTGGGCAGCTTGATCAAATTGTCTGCTACAAGATGAGTGATCCCCAGCTCGCACATATATACAGAAGATCAGAAGAGTAAATTAGGGGTAATTAATTAAACACGTACACATTAAAGATCAAATGCTGAATTATTTGTGCCCAGCCACTTGCATTGTATGCAAGACTGAATTATTCCTGTTGATCCAAGTACTTCAGCTTATGATCAGAGTGTAATCATGTGGCGCATCGCAATTCTCTCCGGCCAGCCCACCCTACATTAACGTCGTTACGTGACATTAAATATTAATAATCTTAAAAAAATTATACTCATCGGCTTCACAGTACACTATATATCATATATTATTTTTTATTTTTTATTTCTTACTAAATGTGTAATAAATAGATGATGGGTAGAATAATTCAATTAATTTAAAAATAAAAATGTAACGTGTTTTGTATGATATGACGTGAGAATTATGAATAACAAATCCTAAGTTGTAAATTAATAAAGTCATAGGTCAAGCTTAATTAATATACAATACATGAGACCAGGGCGCTGTCAATATACATCATCCATCGAGGTTGTACTCCCAGAACCGATAAAAAAAAATCATTAAAACTCACGAGCCTAAAGAATATTTATTATATTATACCTAATCTCGCTTTAATTTCGTTTGTTTGAAATGAAGGGATATATATTTTTTTAATTTCCTTTATAAACAACTAAAGCAAATAGCTGGAGATAACATTTTATAGGATGATCATGAATAATTCATTAATAATATTCTATATTAAGGATGTATCAAACTGTCTAAAAAAATTGTATTAGCTAGCTAGAGACAAGAAATTAAGATTATCCTCGTTGGATAATCCAACCATGATTTAATTAATTAATTATAAATATATATAGATTAATGGAGTTGATGATGATGAGGTAGAAGATTGGACTAAAGACCTAATCTCATGATTTAAATGGGCAAAAAGTTGTGATGCTCCAAATATTACAAGACAAAGATAAGTTAGGCCTACAAAATCTTTCACGGGAAGAAGGTATGCGATTCTGAGTCTTATCACCGACACCCACCAAATCAATACGTTTGCCTTTTCGTTTTCTTCGTTGATAATGGCCTCGAGACACACTGCTTATTATTCACCTATTGACGCTAATGTCGTTCC
This sequence comes from Juglans regia, assembly GCF_001411555.2. Taxonomy (NCBI): domain Eukaryota; kingdom Viridiplantae; phylum Streptophyta; class Magnoliopsida; order Fagales; family Juglandaceae; genus Juglans; species Juglans regia. Next base: position 37,177,142 of record NC_049913.1, read on the forward strand.
GACGGCTTTGCTGACACAAAAGGTGCATGCTTGCGTCCTTGCTTAATTCCTCCCCCCGCCCATTAACTCCCTGATTACTCTCAATGAAAACGATATAAAGATCTCGATTTATAGTGAAAAATAATATATATATATATATATATCTACGTGTAAATGAGAGTACTAGGATTGTGGTCGGTCATTCATCATGATTACATGGTGGTAAATCTGGTTTTACAGTACGTGTAGTCATCATATGATTCATATATAACCACAAATTAAGAGAAACGTCGTACTATGACTGTTTTCTATATAGGTTTGTGGGTAAATAAATATACGAGAGAATCGAGATCAATTAATAATAATCCAAGAAATTGAGAAAAAGTTGGCCTGGTGCGTGCATGTGATGCATGGTAATGAGTACTGATGAACATGATGATGATGATGATGATCACGATCAGGCTAGCAAGGGGTTAATCCTTATAATTTACACTTCAAATAGATATAATTACGTTAAAGAAAGAGTAATTTTGCATGTGATGAGGAATCCAACGGTTGTTCTATCAACGTCAGGCCGTACGTAATAAAATAAAAAGAGTGACCAAGAGAGAATATATATATATATATATATATTAGTAAGATGTTACGTGTCTAAGGCACGTATGCATAGTTTAAAGTATTAATATATTTTATTAAAATAAAAATAAAATACATATATCTGATTATTTTATTATTAATATATATCTTAAAAATTATTGAAAGATAGGCTATTTGTAAATTATTATAATGCTTTCCTATTATAATGAATACAAAAAAATAAATCTACATAAATTTATTTTTCCTATTATAACACGTGTATTTTCAAATTGAAAATTGAATCCATGATTATTATTATAATAAATATGCTTTATTAGCATATTTAAATATATTAATAGTGGAATAGAAACTAACAGAAATCATAAAAGTAGCTATAAATAAAATGTAAATGAAAATACAATTGTATCCCTATGTTCTGTAATTATTACAAATGTATGGAAAGTTAATGAAAACCAGCATATTCCGTTAAAATAAGAAATTTTTGTTAAAACAAGAAAATTCCATTTCATAGGCTCTTTATATATATAGAGATATACAAGAACGCGGGTTCGGTATTCAATGTTTGATTTGGATGAATATTATTTGGTACAGTAATTAATTATAAGGGTTTATAAAGGTAAGGAATATATATATATGTACTATATATAAACAAATTATAATATAAAGTTTTATAAATAGGGTAAATATATATAGAATATTGCTGTGACTGTGAGTGGACCATGGTTTTGTGTAAAACAAAGGTCCACGCTAACAAATGCTCTTACTCACACGATATTATTAACACCATGCATGCATGCTTCCTGATCAACTTGATTCCCATGCCATTAATTTCAGAGTACTCCAGGGGATATTGCTGCATGCGCATGCAATTTAATAGATTTTAACTAAGGAAGGTTGGATTCCCTCTACAAATTACTATTCTACCATTCTCTTCTACATATATATGCACTAAGGTAATAGGACGTGATGACTGATGTGATCAATTAAAAAACACCATTTGATCACTTCATGAATCTGGCCTAGTATTCTCCGAATATTTAAGGACAAACATGATCCTCATCATTCATCATGATCTCTCTCCATATCAAATAAAATGGCCGATATCTAGTATATTTTATGATAACTACATTAAAATAATTCATTTTCGGGATGTATACACACACACACGCTCACGGCCTGTTGGGGTTGGAAAGTGTCTTTTTCATTCACTACAATTTAACATATTTTTTTGATCAGTTACATTAAACATATGTATGAGAGAAACTGAAAGCCCAGCCACCGGCCGCCTGAAGACTGACACGATATATATATATATATATATATAAGGACGAGAAGAGCCGTAGGTTTGAATGGCAAGTTACATGCTGCTTTAGCGGAATTCTGGGGGTTAGATCGAATAAATTATATATAAATTGAATTAGGGAATATTCAAAATAACATGTTGCAATCATGTGTATCAACATGCGCACATACGTATATAGTTTGGAGTTTAATATCCCAAAATCGATTATTTATAGGTTTAAATAAATCATCTGAACCTGGCCCACTACATAAACGTACGTGACATTAACTGACACAAGCATTGATACCAGCTACGTATGGATCATGTTAAGATGAGTTGAATTAAATTATGAATAGTATTATTTTATGAGTTCTATTATGTTAATTTTTTTAGATTGATATGAGTTTAATTTTTTAGATTGAAATATATTGAGATAAATTTAATTTTTTTTTTATAGAAAGTTAAAAAAATAATAAGTCCTATCAATAATTAATTTGAGATAAATTGATTTTAGTTCAACAATCAAACACAACATTAAGTCCGTACTCAAGATGCTTGTATTTAATTAGTATGACATCAAAGGATCAGGAGCCCTTAAAGGAAAAATAATTGAAAACTCATTTAATTACATGTTAATGAAGCTGAGTTTTTTTTATTTTTTTGCAAGGCTTTTGTTGTTTAACGAGAGGAGGCGCCCTAGAAGCTAACAGGTCAGTCTTATTTCCTTGTTGAAACATGCAGAATGAGGTGCTCCATTCTCCCTGAATATATCTGAAAAATCAGTAGTGCAAATGCTAAATATACTCAGAAGGGGTGAATAGGAGTTTTTTTTTTAAATTTACTAGACTATTTAAAATTTATAATCAATCAATCAGATTACAACAAATAATCAACGCATCAATTTTGATAAGAAAGTAGAAACTCATTTGAAGAACATTTTCAAAATTTAAAACCACTCTAGAGTAAGTCACTACCTAATTAAATCCACTATAGAAATTTAGTTCGTTACAACCAATTTAGAAACACCACTAGTATCTCACTCAATCTTTGCACCCTAGTAATTCCAGACCACATATCTTTCTATAGTTTCATCATGCGGACCAACTCAATCAATGCACCCTAGCAACTCGGGAAATCCTTCTGGCCAACGAACATGTCCACACCAATGGAATCAGTAATACTCGAACATGAGCACAATATGATCATGAATGTTTGTTTATCAAGAGAGAATCGATCTTCAATGCTCATTGAATCTCCTTAGGGTTTTCTCTCAATAATACAATGAAAACGATAGCTTTGGCATCTCTCCATGACCTAGGAGTTGTGCGTATTATTTTATATATACTTAGGGCTTGAATAGATTACTTAGAAAGTCCAAGTCTTAATGAAAAGGTGAATCTCAAAATTTTTGCTCGAGTAAAGTGTCGAGCGAACTTTCTATACGCGTCCAGTTAAGTTTTCTGTTGTGATGTTAATGTTGGTCTCTTTCGACTCCATAAACGTTGGAATTTGAAGATCCTTATGAAACACGAATTTATAGATAATTGAGTTAACTTTTCAATGACATCAATATCACTTCAATCCGATATGAGAATAAAAAACAATGACTGATTTAGTCTAGATAGGTCGATCTCATATCTTGTGAGTTTGCAATCTTTGCACCTTTTGTTCCAATTGCAACCTAGACTCCGCTCAACATATTTACAATTCAGTTGGACTAAGTTTCCAACATATTATTTTTACGCTAACAATATTTATTTCATGATGTGGCAAGTGGCCTTGAAAGTTGTAGCCATTCAGAACCATCATTTAAGGAAACTAATTAGGAGGACCTTTGTAATTAGAAACAAAAGGAAAGACTCTAATAGGGAGCTGTGCAGGTCCTGCATATATACTGAACGGTCCTCCGAGAAAGAGTGGGTGGGGAGAATGACTAAAACGAGGGCCGGCCGAGGGGGCATGGATCCCACATGAGTGTGTGCCCTTTAAGGAACATCTACTCACAATTTGTGGGAGTTTGGGGGCACTTTAAGAAGCAGCTAAGCAAAAACAGCCCGATGCAAAAGGAGGCAATGATCTGTTTTTATTTTTAATGCCCCGAGGTGTCGACGTCGATCGAAGACTCGAATCGATTTTGTAAAAGAAAGAAAGAAAGGCTTCCATTCCTAGCCTCCATTCAACCTGTTTCATCTTTTTCAAATTTCAGCCACGACCAGACAGCTTTTGCAGCCAACTCAATTCATTTTTTGGGATTAATTATTGGTATTTGTACGTTGTTTCCTCCTCTTCGTCTGAGTTCTTGCTACTTATATTTGGTTTTTGAATGTCCCCCAACATAACATGATAATCAACATATATATATATATATATAGTTATTATACTTACTGCATGTACATGACCAGGCCGTTTTGTTTTGGTTGGGTACGTGGCTAAATATGGCGATCAGGTCCAGCATCCGTCCAACATGCAGCAGGTGCATCTGACTTCGACATTCATCTTAATTTTATTATTTTTACCAGTAAAGCTTCTCAAAATGTGTCGTATTTGTTAATTAATGACGATAGAATTAATGATAAAATGTAATTTTAACATTCAAACTATTATAATTTTGGGTTCATGGCTGGATGCTCTCAGTTATAACTTTTATATATATATATATATATATACAAACGTACACATACGTTTAGGATAAGATTCTACTCATCAGCAGCTTTACGCCATATACCTATTTTTATTTTTTTATATTTTATTCTTAATAGACATGTAGGGCTGCTGAGTAGAAAAATAAAAGTAGAAGAATAAATAAAAATAAGTTTTGATTCGTTTCAATCTATTTCCTTTGACTGATCTTTTCTTGATGGTGCACTTTTTCATACCATTTGTTTCAGATAAACGAGAATAATGCCAGCTTGATCAATCTCTTTCTTTTGCTGATCAACATGCAATATTTGATTGAAATCATTAGCGGTTGAACATGATATTTCAAATTTGTGCGGCAAATTCAAGCAGAAGCTGGATGTGACCCAACTGATCATGAAAATCCCCATTAATTGACATGGATAGCTTGGAATTCTTCAAAGCAAATAGTCGCCAAAACCCATTTCACCATCATATATACATAAATATATATATATATATATATTATTAATATAAAACATGCTTATTGCTAATTAGTTCCTATATATGCTCACAAGATACTACTGCTAGTAATGAAGATGTGATATTTAGCAGATATTCACCTACGTCTAATAATTCCAACAACCACATTTCATTTAAATATGATCAAGGCTATCAAGACAAAGTACTATAGAAGAGCAAATTAAGGGTTTAAAAAAAGGAAAATATTTTAATCACAAAGCAATTATACAAAAGTAAATCTATAAACTGATGTGATTTGATATGGTACGTCAAATTATAAACCCTCCTATTAAGAAGGAAACCCTCCTATTAATATCATTATGCTTATTTAAGTTAATGAAAAGAGGTAGATTTTTATATTTATTTTATATTTAAATATTGCCCCTCACATGTAGGTCGGACTTCTACTTAACCGAACATGTGAAATATTTGATTAAATGTATAAATTATAGAATTAAGGTTCGAATTCATGATATTTGCTTTGATATATGTGAAATCATTACTTGTTCAAAAAAATTAAGCTAATGAAAAGAGGTATATCTTTATTCTTTATTTTATATGTAGCATATAAAATATACCTCTTTTCATGGTATTTTAACATATAGACTTATAAAAAATATTTTAACATGTATACTATGATCTTCCATATGCATGCAAAAAAAAATCCTCTCAAATATTATTCAAGCTGTTTGAATATCAAGAAGTGAGAGAAATATAGTCATATAACTTGATTATTGATAGGTTATATAATATTTATTGTTATACGTGTAAATATTTTGGACAATATTAATTAGAGAAAACCTTATAACCGGTGTCTCCTATAACCAGTGTATATCGGAGACCAATGATAGCTTGCCACGTGGGGGAGATCATGGTTGAAATTGAGACTGCGTAAACAAAGAATAAGTTCTCTCACTCTCTCTTTGTCTGTCTCTCGATCCCCCCCTCTCTCTCTCTCTCTCTCTTTCTCTCATTTCTTCTTCTCCTGATTAACTCCTGGAGTCTCAAAAATTGTGAAATGTAAGCACGTATCCACAATATAGCTTGCAATGCTACATACCCCTCTCTCTCTCTCTCCCTTTCCATATTCTATCTTCGATTCCATTTGCACTCACTTCAAATTTTGCTTGTGTTTTCTGCAAGCCACACACAAAAGGAAAGACCCAAAATTAAAAAAAAAAAAAATGGCAACACGAGATATCAATCACAACCATTAAAATCGAAAAGAAATTACTCCTAATTTCAACCTATCCCAATATCTAGCTTTCAGCCAAGGCATGATTCTTCTGTACATTTGGATATTTGCGGCTGGGTATTTGCATTTGGAGGGAATGGATTAAGAGTACGTTTGGGTAGTGAGAATATTTGAGAAGTGTTGAGAATGTTTGTGAATAGTTATGAGTAGATATTGGAATGAGTTTGTAAGTCTCATTGAGAGTATTTTGAGTTGTTTTGATGTGTTAAGTATGTTGAGTTATTGACTTTTGGATAGGTAGTTGAAAAAAGTGTGGGTCCTATAAATATTATAGTGATTTTATTTTTAGTAATAAATATTATAGTGATTTTATTATAGTGAGTTTTTAATATTAATAAATATTGTAGTGATTTTATTTTATTTTTATATATAATAATGATAAATATTATAATGATTTTATTTTTAATTTATATATAATAGAGATAAATATTATAATGATTTTATTTTCATATATATAATAGTGATAAATATTATAGTAATGTTATTTTTTATTTATATATTATAGTGATTTTATTTTTTATTTATATATTATAGTGATAAATATTATAGTCATTTTATTTTTTATTTATATATTATAGTGATAAATATTATAGTCATTTTATTTTTTATTTATATATTATATTGATTTTATTTTTTATTTATATATAATAGTGATAAATAGTGATTTTATTTTTTATTTATATATTATAGTGATTTTATTTTTTATTATATATTATAGTGATTTTATTTTTTATTTATATATTATAGTGATTTTATTTTTTTATTTATATATAATAGTGATAAATAGTGATTTTATTTTTTATTTATATATTATAGTGATTTTGTTTTTTTATTTATATATAATAGTGATAAATATTATAGTGATTTTATTTTTTATTTATATATAATAGTGATAAATATTATAGTGATTTTATTTTTTATTTATATATTATAGTGATTTTATTTTTTATTTATATATTATAATGATTTTTGAAAAGACTTTGATACGAAGATGATTTATTGCGTTTGGCATGTGGAATATTTCTAATAATACGAGAATACTTAGAAATTGTTGAGGTATGTTGACTACCCAAACGCAGACTAAGTTTATCCAAACAAATATGACTTTTTTGTAAAGGGGATATGTGTGGCCAGATTTAGACTGAAACCAAATGTCATGAGAACCTTTTCATGTTCCCACAAACCAAATTTAGACCCATAACAAGTTTCATGTTCATGGACCCTATCGGTGTGGGGAAATCAGAACTTGCAAAAGCCTTAGCCGGTTATCTCTTTAACATAGAAAATGCTCTTGTCAGAATCAATATGAGTGAGTACATGGAGAAGCATGCAATTTCACGACTCGTTGGGATTCCACCTGGTTATATTGGTTATGAAGAAGGTGGGCAGCTAACTGAGAGATCGAGAGAGTCAAGTGATTTCGGGATCCCGTGAGAGATGGAAAGAGAGAGAGAGTTTCGAGTGATTTCAGTTCGGTAAGAGATCGAAAGGAGAGAGAGAGAGAGAGAGAGTAGGGAGATTTCAGTTCGGTAAGAGATCAAAGGAGAGAGAGAGAGAGCTTCAAACGTTTTTGGGAGGCATTTCCCATGAAAGATTGACCTACATGAGAGAGAGAGTCGAGTGGGAAGGAGGAACTGAACATGATTCCCTACTATGCATCCCCAAAGTAGGAATGGAGGAAGGCTTACGTGGCAGCTTGCTATTGATCTCCAATAAGATCACTAAATAGGAGACACCGACTAGAAGAGGAACTATATAATTAATGAGTGATATATGATAAATGATCTATTTTAAATATTTATCTTTCATCCACTTTAAGGCTTTTAAATATTTAAAAGGACCTCCACGGGTTCCAGCCTGGCAGCCTCCACCCCTTCCATAGGGCATAGGGACAATAGCTTTACTAGTCATATTCAATTGTATGACTAAGCTCATCAGGGTAGTTAATTGTTACTAACTAATTGATCTAAAAGTTTAAACTAACGAAAAACTATAAACTACTGAATCTATTATTTATGTTACTATTTTTTCTCGGAGAGCTCGTGTTTATAGAATTACTATTTATCTAAAAAATTTAAATTAATAAAAAATATATATATTTTATTTATTTTATATTTTAGCATTGTCTCCATGTGAGCCAGATTCCTCTTCAATGAATGTGATCAATATATAAAATATTTAATTAAATAAGATCGAGTGTAGAGTTAAGATTCGAACTTAAAATCTCTTATATGATATTATGTGAAATTATCACTTATCTTAAAAATCCAAACTAATAGAATAGGTAGATTTTATTTATTTTATAACTTAAATGCGTCCAAGGAGATTATAATAGAAATTGAGAAAGTTTCGATTCTAACATGTAAAAGTAACTGCTATTTCGAGAGGACGCGTACCTTGTTATCTTTTTTACCATCCGACTTCTTAGTTCTTACTCTTCAACAATCCAATCCAAAAAAGGGATTTCAATCTTCTGACATTTTTGTTTAAATTCATTGGCACAATCCGAAGAGTAATGATATTTTAAGACATATACATCACATACTATCTATATGACATAATTTAATTTGTCACAGCTTACAAATCTATAACTCAATATTATTGATGTTAAGGACGTGTCCCACCATCGGTCGTAATCGTTCACCTGCAAATCGTTGAGTAGGCAGCATGGTGTGCCTGTGACATTTCCAATACTTAAGTTAGCAATAAATGAGAAATAACGATTTGAGAAAATATTTAATTAGAGAGATCGAATGTTACCTATTGCTCCTATATATAGGCAAAGAGAATATAGGATGAGTACTACAAATTGATTAACTTTGCACTATGCTCAGCCATTATGAGACTTATCCCTGATGTATCAAAATTACCTAATTATCCCTTCTTATAACGTGAGATTTATCCCTTCCTAATAGATTGGCGGCGGATAGGATTTCCATTAAGTTGCACGACTCCTTTGAGCCCTTCATGGATGATGGGCCTTGAGACCCTCAATTTGGGTCAGACCAATATTAACTCTTCCAATCGAAATAAAGTCAAGAGATTTTTTTTTTTTTTTTTAATGTTCGATTAAAAAGGTCAAATGAAGACTAATTCATATACATCCTAGTCAAACTCAACGCGATCATAGCATTAGTAACACGAATTATCAATCTTATGATTGCTTAACCAAGCAGTAGTATATGCATGATTTTCTTAATTTATATATTTTTTGTTTATTGGCTACCAAGTATCAACCACTACACATGAGAATGTTTGGTATCCTAACTAAGCCTCAATATTATTTGTTATTAATGCGGCTGGGCCAACATATTTGTGGCTCTAGGCGCATGGAATTCATGTTTTATATGCATTAATATTACTACGGCCACCACGAGGCACAGAAAATTGTAACCCGGGGATTATGCATGCAATGGAGAAGACAAATAAGAAAGTGACACAAAGAATGCTCCATTTTACTATTGATACTCTTGTAAAAAAATTCTATAAATTAATATCATAAAAGAAATTATAATGATATAACATATAAATATAAAATGAGAGTACCACGTATCTATATTTAGAAATTATCTAATAAATACTCATGTCATTTTTCATGTTGTTAAAGAGTTCAACAATGAAAATAGATGGTGAGTGCCTGATTGAATTCATGATCAGGTCATGTAGAAACAAGGTTTAAGTCTACTCATCAGTTAGGAGGCATCAACTGCACACATCACTCCACTTTTAGAACATTTTGTTGATAAGTAATGAGAGTAATTTTGGTTTTGAATGTTATGAATATTAAGGGTATGCAACCGGATCGGGTATTTAATCCGGGCGGATAACCGCCCGGATCTAAATGTCTGGATTTGGATCTGGTTATGGCTGGATATTCAGATCCGGATCCGGTTGAACACTGCTAATGAATATTGCTTATTGGAAATTGATTTGTTGATTAGGATGGTAAAATGACACTAGTATGTATGTAAAACTGCAATACAAAAATGTGAATCATATTCAAATAACTCTCTAATTGTTGATGACTTTATTAGTAAGTTGGCTAAAAGGGTTCAATCATAACGCTTTGGATATGGATTTACATGCATCAGCACTGTCGGCTCAGATGACTAATTTGGTTTCCAATTCCAATGGTAGGCAGGCAGGCCCCCACAGCCCTCAATGCCCCCACCCGCCAACCCCAATGGACACTAAAGCTAGAAAGAAGACAACATGTGTCATGTATTACACCTCTGGTCAGGTCACCAAACCGTCCAACTCTTATCGCCACCTGACCATTAGATAAATATTTTTGACTTATGTGTATTTTTCCATTCATCTAAAAGGAAAATTTTATACAATATATTATTATTTTATTTTCATCTTATTATATATAATGTGATATATTTATTATTATTGAATGATAATTTATTAGATAATTTTTTATTATTTAATAATAATAAATATCTCACATCTCATATAATGAAATAAAAATAAAATGGTAATATAGTGTATAACATTACGACTCATTTTGTGCAAAATTTAAAAAATATTTGGTCTACACAAAACTTTTATGAAAGAAAATTTACATGCAGACGTAGTATAATATGATTTATTAGATTAAAAATATTATTTTTATTATAAAATAAATATGGCATATTACGTTAAGTCAATTCAGCGAATAAATTTTCTTCGATAAGTTTGTGTAAAGATCTATATTTGCATATTTTAAACAAATTAAATTGAAACCTTCTTCAATCTATGTGCCGTTGTTCATTGGTCAGTGACATTCTTGCCAAACTATGAGTATGAGCCGTCTTGTTTTCTTCTTTTTTATTTTTTCTTATTCTTATTTTATTTTTAATTAAAACAGACTCATTTCATTAATGAACTGAAGTTATAATTGTGACTTATCAATACATAGAAAAATCCAGATTATAAGCCAAATTATACATCAACTCTGCGACTTCCCCACATATAAATTTCTTTATGGTCGATTTTGTCTTAACTTCTCAATAAACTCTCTCATAACAGAGAAAGCGCTTTGTAAAATAGAACTTGAAGGCCCCCTCTATCCTCCCAGGGACGAAAAGTATGAGACACTGCTATGGACACTAAATTCAATAGCCTATTCCTATTTTATTAAATACTAAAGTAAACAAATAAAACTACAAATAAAATCTATTAACAACTAAACAAAACTAGCTACCAACTAAACTACAGAACCACAAGCACTGGTGTGACCCCGGGTGTTACGCCTATCGCAAGTATCGGCATATCGAGCCTTGACGGCACGAGCACCCAGCTCACACATCGACAAAATAGCTTCCACTGCGTAGGTAGCACCTACGAGCGTGAGCATTGGCCGTACGATTCCCAACCGTGACATCGCCCACCACTCTCGAATAGCTCTTGCCCCAGATTGCCTCCGATTCAAAGGCTCAACACCTCACTCAGGTCAGCCAAAGAACAGAAAAATAGAAAGACAAACACTAGCAAAACACTGAAAATGGAACAAATAGAGGAAAAAAAAAAAAGAAAGAAAGATGAACAGCACACGATGCTTCTACAGTGGCGCATGCAGGGCATTGGTCACTCGGGGAGGAAAGTCGACGGTCAATATTGGAAGCCCCGGAGTCATGGAGTCCAGAGAAGCCAAGCGTTGTGTCGACAGAGGTCTCCTTAAAGGCGCGTGATGGCCACGCGCCGACAGATTCAGAAACTTCGTCCTGTGCATGTGGGCTACGCTCCACTCCGATGGAGGCCGAATTTGGTAATCTTGAAGATCAAAGGCTAGGCATCATCCCGGTGGGGCGCGTCTTGTTTTCTTCTTGTTGCAAATATTGTACCCTCCATGTCGTCTGCTCACTCAGCACAAGCTTGATATTTTCAATTGGGCATTCCCTTTCATAAACAGCCTTCTGGACTCCTAACTGGGGTTTAAATTGGTCCGATCCGATCTAGATTGGGGGATGATGGACTGAAATTTTCGATCCATTTTTTCCAGACCGGACCGAATCGAACATCCCTAGGGACCAGACCGGTAGTTATCAGTCTGGCCCAATTATTTTTTTTTAATTTTTTTCTTCTTCTTTTTTTAAATAAATTAATAAAAAAAATTACTTAAAATACTAGATTAAAATTAAGTGAATTATTAATGTGAATTATGTAACTAACTCAATAAAAAATTATTTTATATGGTTAATAATAATAAATTAGATGAAAATTTTATTCTTAACTTATATAATTAGTTAATTGATAGAATATTAATTTGTTAATAACATATTTAAAATTTTATATTTTTACTGGTGATAAGTTAAATAAAAATTAGATAATTAACTATATAATTATTATATAAATAATATATATTTTTTAAATTCGATCGATTTGGTCCTATCTAAAATGAGAAGAAGTCTCAATCCTCTGTTTCAATGGCTGAGACGGTCTTGGTCCCGGGTAGGTCCACCGAACCAACTTTCACCCCCTACTCATAACTCTCTGTAAAATGGACATCTCATTCAAAGATTTAAAGCATTTAAGCAAAACCACACAGTTTTTACATAATGACAACTACCCGTTCAACTTCCTCACAGTTGAGTTTTCCTATCAGCCAGTTCCATAGTCTTCTGCAACACAAGGGACCATTTTCTGTAATGGACCATTAATTTCGTATCAGCCTCACACTTAATTCGATTTTGATTTGTTCGTCTACCAATCTAGACCTTTATATGTCTATCTTTTCTTCGCTTAAATGATCTATATTCAAATTGAATTGTCTAATCAGAGATTTTTTTTTTTTTTTTTTTTTGAATAGTCAGCATGGAATTCATACATCTCGAAAATTTTACACAAGTATTATCATTCTAAAAAATTAGATCATCCCATTCAATCAAACAATTTGAGAAGATCTCTGTTTATAAAAAAGTAACATTAATCTCTCATCTTAACATTTTAGGACATGTTTGGATAATGAGATGAGATGAGATGATCTAATTTTGTGAAGAGTAAATGAAAATAGATTTAGTTAAGATATTTTATTGAATACTGAGAAATGAGAGAATAATTTAATACAAATATTATAAGTTAAAAAATTGATTAAATATTATTTTTATTTTGAAATTTAAAAAAATAATATTATTTTTTATATTTTGTTTAGAAGTTGGTAATCATTAGGTAATGATTAGATGAAAAAATCAAAAATTTGAAATTAAAAAATATATTATATTTAAATAATATTTAAAAATAAAATTATAAGAAATTATGAGATGAGATGATCTAACTTCCCCAGACAACCCCTTACTCTTTAGAAAATAAAAAACTTACATATTTTTATTTTTCTAGTAATAATATTCTTTATTTTAGATTTTATAAATATAAAATTTAGGATTAATAACTAGTCTTCCTTTTCTTTTTCTTTTTTTGTTCACAGAGGTCTTTAACTCGTTACTAACGCTTATTTGATTAATCCGCTAACTGCGGCGATCCAAGCAATGAAACCGTCCGGCGGCAAATCGTATAATTTCAAACGGTCTTCTCATCCTCTCTGATAACTGTTGTGTTCTGTAATAGTTACCATTCTAACTTCTTCAGGGAACATAGCAACTTTCAGCACTGCCTCATCTTATCTGTGCAATCACTCATTTTCTTCTGGTCAATTTTTAAGATCATACAACATTTATTGTTAGAATTTCCACCACTGTGGCCTGTAAATTCTTGCGTTTGTTCGTCCATGGCGTGGAGGGCTGTAGCATCGCTTTGTTCCTTTGGGAATTTCCGCAGTATCTTTCAGGTTTGTAAGTTACTTTTGTTAAGTTATGGTTGTCATCTAATCAAAGATTAATCTAATCTCTCTATTTCTGAATAATTAGAGGTGCATAAAACAGGTTATCTAGTTCTGAGAGTAAATTAACTTGATCTACAGTTTGATGCTAATATTGCTTGCAGAAAGCTATAAATGGACTTTTTCCGGCAAACCAAAGTTTTTTTCATGTGATCTTCTGATCATTTTAGTTAATTTCTTACACCCGGAAGATGAGATGAAACACTTGCTTTAAGACAAAGTTCAGCTTTCATCTTTCATCGATGGAAATTTGTGCTTTCTTTAATTTTAGAGCAGTGAATCATGATGCAAAAGAAATTATCACCGGCTAGTTTGGTGTTTTGTGAATGTTGCAGCAGCGAAGAACGGAAGAGGTGGAGCTTGGGGCGCACACCATCAAATCTCATGGTGCGGTACTTGCTAGGAATCACAGGCATGATTGGCTTATATTGCTGCTTCTTGCTGGGATAGAAATAGTTTTATTTATCATTCATCCGTTTTATCGCTTTGTGGGAAAGGATATGATGACAGACCTCAAATATCCCTTGAAAGACAGCACAGTTCCCGTATGGGCTGTTCCTGTAAGTACTTCTCATTGTTCTTCTTCCTTTGATTTTTCGGATCAAATGTTGTTAGTTTAATTTTCATTTACTTCCTTAGAGCATTTCGACAATTGTACTCTGTTTTCAGTTACTCTGCGATAAATGTTTATGCAATCTTATTGAAGGATTCTTCATTGGTGACAGTATGCTGTCTGGAAAGGGACACTTTCTATTGTAATTTTTTAACGGAAAATCTAAATTTTGGCCTTAAGGTGGTGCTACTACAAAATGGATCGTTCTAACTTAGCTGTGTTAATTTGCTGGAACCTAACATAGATAACGGATTCTTTTTCTTTCTATGATCAGATGTATGCTGTTTTGTTGCCTATTGCCATTTTCCTTTTCTTTTACTTTCGTAGGAGAAATGTCTACGATCTGCACCACAGCATTCTTGGTAATCTTATTTTGCAGTCGGTATTTAATTATAACTTTTTTTTTTAGTATACCTGTTAAAGGAATGACTAACATATCTGTTGAAGTGCAGGTCTTTTATTTGCTGTGCTGATTACTGGGGTTATTACGGATGCAATAAAGAATGCAGTTGGTAGGCCTCGACCAGACTTCTTTTATCGCTGCTTTCCTGATGGAAATGAAGTATGCTCCCAGTTTCTATTTTCCTCCAAATTCTTCGCATCTTTGTTGTTATTATATCTGTAAGGGTTTTCCTCAACTCGGTTTGTGTTCTGTGTCACTCTCAAAAATCAGTTTAATCAAACTTTCTCAAGGAATTGAACAAGGCACACTCTAATTGTTTGGGTTGCTCTCTACATTTACCTACAGGAAGAAAAAGAAGGGGGGTTGTGGAGTGGTTACTTGCTAGCTCGCTAGTTAAATGTTTTGTTGGATTTAAATGACCAAGTAAATTTAACTATTTTTCTGTGAGTTGTTGCGAAACTCTTGCATTTACCTGGGTCGTTGCTGGACTTCAAACATTTCATTGTTTAGATTTTTTTCTTGACCGAATATCCATTATGTCATTTATGGAAGTATGAGAATCTGCTCCAAAGCTCTCTTCGTTGTTGATCTGATCTGTATGCTTTTTCCTTTTTCTAGCTCTACGATCAATTGGGCGACGTGGTGTGTCATGGTAAAGATGGTGACATCAAGGAAGGACACAAGAGTTTCCCAAGCGGGCATACTTCATGTAAGCAACACTTCCTACTACAGGCTTTTAAGGGTTTTGGTGAATTGATATGAAAAATTAAGGGAATCCATAAATTTTACACCTGAAAGAACAAACAATATAATTATTAAACCAAGTTGGCTTAAGAAGGCTAGAAAGTGTTCTTGAAATACTAGTCAATAAAACCTTCGATGATCTTCTCATGCTTGTAAATTTAGCTCTACCTTTTCCATATTCTATTTTGAACCAAGCAGACAGTTTCTGAAGAGACTTGAATTATGAAGGTTGAAAAATATATTATGTTGTCAAAGTTAACGAAATCATTAAAAACAGTGCATGGATCTACTGATCTGATATAGTTTATGATTTTGCTCCCTAGGGTCCTTTGCAGGTTTAGGTTTTCTGTCATTATACCTGTCTGGAAAAATTCAAGTATTTGATCGCAGAGGGCATGCGGCAAAACTATGCATTGTTATTCTTCCACTGCTCGTTGCATCCCTTGTTGGCATCTCACGGGTTGATGACTACTGGCACCATTGGCAAGACGTATTTGCTGGAGGTGTTCTAGGTAATATCACTTGTAGAGAAAATAAATTGGAATTGCATCTTCTGCATGATTCTGCAGCTTTATATATATGTCTCATCTCTTGCAGGTCTAGTTGTGGCAGCGTTTTGCTATCGGCAGTTTTTCCCACCCCCTTATGATAACGATGGTATTCATCCTTCTCTCTTTTGTTCTTTGAAGAACTCAATGGAATTTCAAATGCTCTATATAATGTTGTTACCTTTGTCCTGTGGACTAGGAACTGATATTTTCAGCTAAGATCAACTCACTGCACATTTCAAAAGTTAGAGAAATACATGATGCATGTATAAATATTTTACCGAGTCCACTTCTCATAGTTCAGTGATTATGAATTCATCACTAACTTGCAACAAGTAAACTATTCTTTGAAGTTTTTGAGTCTGCTTTTAAAATAGACTTTGGCAAATGCCAAATTTCACTTGGGAGCTTAACCATCATATATGAAGAGTTTCTTTATTTACAACAAAAAACAACAGTTTCAATGGTTCGGCTCTTGCTTTCAGACTGCCATTAGTTAGTTTTCTGCCTTACTATTTTGAGCTAATATTTTGGTTTCAGGATGGGGCCCTTATGCATATTTCCTAGCATTGGAGGAATCACGTACCAATACAAACACGGTGTATCATATGGATGCGCTTAATGTGCAGGCTACGGGAATTCAGGTCGTGAATCAACAGGCAAGACAAAATGGAAACGAGGCATTTGCTTTGAATGGACATCTGAGCTCATCGCTGGATGAAATGGAATCAGGGAGGAGGTGATAATCGCATAGATTTTTCATATCTTGTGCCTTTTGAAGTTTAACCCACGTCCCTTGACTTGTGTATTTATTAAGGAAAATCATGTTCTTCGGAATTATGTCTCATCAGTTACACTAGGTGATGTGAGATATATAAAGTAATAATACTGAGACATAGGTATTGAACATAATTAATGTCAAATTGTTAGAATGGAAAATTCTATATATTATACTACCATCCCACTTTCATTTCAGTATAAAAGATGTGGCATATTTATCATCATTAGATGATATTTTATTAAATAATTCTTTATTATCTAATGGTGTTAAATGTGTCACAACTTATATAGTGAGATAAAAGTAAAATGTAAGAGTGGTATATAACAGTAATTATACTATCCCTTCACAATGCATTATTTGCTGTATTTATAGATGATAAATTACGCTAAATATTTTCTTTATTTTAGATTAATTTTTGTAAACAGTAGTATTATTATTTTTTATTGATAAAATAAATTCAACACATTGAAAAATATATATATTGGCTGGGATTAGATCCCAATGGACCCTCTCTAACTAATTGTGATGTGTTCAGGGATAAGACTTTCTTCTTTGGGAGGTGACAATCTGTAATCATAATGAGCCACTTGGGATAATCTTTGCTGTCATGCTTAGTGGGCTCCCTTGGTTAGGCAATATTTTTTAAAAAGTTTTCTCAGTCCACGACTCCACAATCCATTCTTTACGGAGAAAATTGTAAAATATTTCTGAACATGTTAATTTTATCTGTTTGATTGCTATAAGTCATCATGAAAAAAGTAACGAGGAAAAAGAAGCTTGAATTAATAATAAGTTTCCCAGGTCACAAACAAACTTAGAAGACACCTACCCAGATAATGATTTTTATTTCTATTCAGTTTATATGATGGAAATTAATTTCCTGTTTCATGCGATGAATTATGATGATTGATGACTGCATGTCACGCCATCACTCTCTTGCATTATGGTTTCTGCGTGGATCCCAATTGGAAAGAAATTATCTCATTTTTTTTTTTTTTTTTGTAAAAATATCTCATTTTTCTTTCTCTTTTAATTCATCGTTAAATAGCCAATTAATATATTAAGCCCATTTGGATTTGAAAAATGTTTTATCTCATCTCATCTTATTTTATCTTATAATTATAATTTTTTTAAATTTTAACACAAGTTATAATAAATAATTTAATTTTTTCAAATCTCAAAATAATAATAATATTAAAAAATAATGTTTTAATAATATATTTTTTTCAACGTTTATTTTTCATCTAAAACACATCTCATTTCATCTCTGAATCTAAACTAGCCCTAAGAGAAGGATTTCTAATTTTCTAAAGACTACGATCATTTGAATGCTTGAGTTGATGATAAAATCTGATTCAATTTATTAAAATTTTGTTTATATTTTAAGGATTTCATCATATAATAAATATACCTAAAAAACTAGAGGATCTAAATCAATTTTCAGGATTATTAATTTTATTTGCTTTCCAATTTTGAATATTTATCTCCTTTTTAAGGCAAAATCTCTAGCTAGGCACAATCTTGTTCGAGAAGAGCATAAATTAAGGGCACAAGGGTACCGTATAAGAAAAATAAAAGGAACAATATAATGTGAAATAAATTATTTATCTCCCAATAAATTATAAGCAAGGTTTGCGAACTTGTTTTTTAATCTAAATCTGTTTTTCTCCTAATAATCCACATGTAAATATTCCGCCACCCGCACCTTTTCTTAAGAGGCACTGAATAGGAAGGGAAGGATAAAAGCAAAATACGAAGAACAAGCAAAGAATTTGATAAATGCATGTCAGCATCATCATGGAATAAGAATTTCTTTGATTTTAAATAGCTAAAATGAAATGAGATAATTTTAAATAAAAGTAAAAATTAAATCAAATATTGTTAGAATATTATTTTTTAATATTATTATTATTTTAAAATTTAAAAATATTGAATTGAAATTTGAAAAAGTTGAATTGTTGATTATTTTTATGTGTGAATTTAAGAAAATTGTAATGATGAGATGAGATAAGTTGAGATGATTTCGCAATCCAAATGGGACCTAAGTAAAACATAATATAGTGGAGGCAAATGGTATTTTAGCTCCATATTGATGTGAAAATAAAGGAATAAAGTCATAAAATAAAGCTCCATTTGAAAACGACGTGTAGCTTTTGGAAGTTTGAATCATCTTCATTTACTTTTTTAGTCAGATAGAGAAAAATAAGATGTTTTAGAAGAATGGATGCTAAAATATAATGCCCAACACGCTTGCTTTGAGTATTTGACTATATCACCTAATTAAAAATTATGGATGACATTAACAGGGAAAAAAAAGGAAAGATATGAAGAAGTTAATGTTCTCAAGCAAAAGGAACCAAAAAACAAAAAACAAAAAAAAAAACAACCTTAGCTATGTATCCTAATTAATTTGGAAAAAAATGGAAAATATTATTCTTTATTAAGGAATCCAAAACTTTACTTTATTGGCACTTAATTGCATTATTTTGGACCATTAATGGTGGTAGATGAAGAATGAACACGTAAATCAAAGGTTGTGGTAACTGAAAATCTATATAAGCACAACAATGAATCAGATAAGAAAATTGGATTTGATTTGATTAAAAAAATTCAATTATCTCATAAGAATTGGAATGATTATAAAGTTTACATTTACTTCTCTTTTGAATAGTGGGATAATATGAAATATATGTGGACAATAATAAAATAATTTATGAATAATAGTAAAATATTTGAGTTAATGTGCTTTATAGGATTTTAAAAAATGAGAGAAAAAAATTAAATAAAAATATTATAAAGTTAAAATATTATTATAGAGTAATCTAGATACAAGTCTCAAATAGATAAGACTCATACAAGTTTTTTGTAAAAAAGTTGATCCCACTAATAAAGAATAATTTTTTTTACACTTTTTTAAGATGGGATTCGCTATTTTACAAAATCTTACATGAGACTTGTCTATTTAGAATTTGTACAAATCAATTGTTATTATTATAATATTATTTTTATTTTGAAATTGAAAATTTTGAATTGTTTTTTATATTTTATTTGTAAGTTTGAAAAAATTATAATAATTATGTAATTATTAGATGAAAAAATTTAAAAGTATTCATATTTATAGTATTTAAATATTAAAATGAGATGAAACGAATTGAAAAGTTTTTTCCATCAAAACGAGGCCTATGTGTACAGTGTACCTAACAGTCATATTTTATAGGAGTTTTTTGTTTTTTTAAAGAACTATTTTGTTTTTAGTTTTTTTTAATCACCAAAATTAGAGTAAATGATAACTAAAAATTATTTTTGAGAAATTTGTCGTCACCTAAGCCATCGCCTTCGAATTTGAAAACAAGAAAAACTAAAAAGACCTCTCATATATATTCAAAAACCGCGTCTTTTCTTTCTTCTTCTTCTTCCTTTTTTGGGTATCTCTTTGTTCCGTGCTGTAATGTGAAAGCCAAATACATATTTCCCTTTTATATCTCTCCGAATCTCGCATTTACTCACTCATTCCCCTCAGTTTTAGTTTCTTTCCGCGAGACAATCTGCACATACTCTCTCTTGATCTCTGGAAACGCCCCCAGTCTCCCTTTCATTTTCCTGTATTTTCAGGTAATAACGGAATCTCAATAGCGTCTGTGAATCTGTGTTTTTGTGTGTGTGAATCCATTCCTTTTTTTTTTATCTTTACTCACATTGTGCTCTCTTTCTCTAACTTGTTCCTATTGTGTTCTTCGTGCACATTTGTTTCGGAGATTTTTTTTTACATGTCAACCCGAGTGTGGAATTCCCTGGTTGCCTTTTCCGTTTCGTTCTCCGGAAAAGGAAGGGAATGCGAAGAAATCAGATTTCTTAGTAATTTAATTATTTTTTTCGTCTAAACAGAATAAAAAATGGAATTTAAGCTGACGTTTTGAAGTTTATGCATAGTTGAGTTGAGTTTCTTTTTCGTTTATTTTGCTCTTTCCGTATAGTATCTAGAAGTTCGACTTCTTTTCTTTTCCTGTTCTTCAATTTCTTAGCTTCCAAACAGGGTTTATATAAGAAAACATGCTTCAACAGACCCTAGCCTTTTGCCTTTGGTTAGTTTGAGTCGTTCAATCTGTTTAGGATTAGTAATCTTAGAAATAAAAAGAAGTACAACAATTCACTCCCTTTTCTGATCCTCTCCGAATTTATACTCGAAGTATGTTACATCACGTTCACTTTTAGGCAGTTTGGTTGTAAGATTTATTCACATATGTAGCTTTTTAAGGTACGTTGAACGTCTCAAATAGCCAGTATCAGTTTTCTTCTCGTATTTGGGTTTTCATTGTACTTAGGGCTAGTTTGGTTACGTAATTAAGATAAGTTAAGATAAGATATTTTATTAAAAGTTGAATAAAATATTATTATAATATAATTTTTATTTTGAATTTTAAAAATTTTGAATTATTTATTATATTTTATATAAAAATTTAAGAAAATTATAATAATTAAATGAAATGAGATGATATACCTTTCTACTCTTTTCACTTCAAAAAAGAAAAAAAAAAAAAAAAAGAATATCTCCCTAGCAATGGTGGAATTTGTTGCATTTATAGAAAAATTGTAGACGTAACTTTTGGTTTCCTCATCTCAATGTTTTCTATATGCTACAGTGCCGTAAAGGTCACCCGTCTGGTCATTTTATAAAATTTAAATGTTAGTCATGCAACAGCTGTTTGGTTAATGATTGTATTACAACCGATTAAAAATAAAAAAAAACGATTGTATTCCAATGCCATTAATAAATGTCGAAAGTGGATTGCCCGTCTAGACCTCCTAGCTTTCTGCTGGAGCGTGGCAACCCAGATTATCATTCAACTCTCTGTTAGACGATCTTCTTTGTCACATGGTAGTACTTGATTCCTATTTTGATGAACAACTGCCTCTCTCTTATTTTTGTGCTTATTCATAGTCCGTGGTCTTTTGTGTGTCACGGTGGGGATCCAAAACTTTTTTACAACTGCATATTATATTATTCAAACTGGAACTTGGAGGGGAAATCTGAAAACTTTCCACTTGACATTCGCTCAAGCTGGAGAATTGTTTTGCTCCTATTATGTCATGTCTCCATTGGGCCGCTCATTCCACTAGCACGCATTTGTATGTTTGTCATTTTTCTTTTTGCTTTCCATATTTATCTATATTTTCAATTTTGTAGGTGCTGCCTTCAAGTATATCACTTTGCATAAATCGTAATTGTCTGTGTAGGTTGCCTTCAGAAAATTAACTATTAAAGTTTCTTTCCACTTTCCTTTGCCAGCTAAACTCCACTGTTCGGATGCTAAGATTTTATCTGTTCTCCATTAATAAATACTCCATGATAAATGGTTCGATTCACTAGTAACACATTCATACAGATGTTTTCCTGATTAAAGTGAGCAATAAATCTTCACCTTGACCAAGTTAGGCAGTTTGCACCTCTACAAATGAGGAATTGCCCTAATTGTTTTGGTCTTTTTCTTCCCACTACTTACAGTCAGACCCACATAAATGACCAAATTGAACGAGGCTCACATTCAAAGGTTAAGCTATCAAATTTCCCTTTGAGTAATGCCTTGTTTTTTGAACTTATGCAGGACCTCATGATCCTACCTAATCTTGACCATGATTTAGGTCAGCCATGCTATGTGTGGATCTATACTTGATATTGGGCTTCCCACGGTTCGTACAACCTATGGTTTGGGTCTTGTTGTCTGTGGTTAGATGCTAATTGAGACTGCTTAGGCAGCAGTCCCAGTTCATATAGAACCTTTAAAATACCCTTTTACTTTTCTGCTTGCTTGTGGATCTATACCACCTTAGAATCCATTTGAAGACCTTTTTGTAACATTGGTGAGTTTGGATCCTAAACTCATCTCAACTCATCTCAATTCATCATTACAACTTTTTCAAATTCCAATACAAAATATAATAAACAATTCAACTTTTTCAAATCTCAAAATAATAATAATATTAAAAAATAATATTCTAACAATATTTTATCATCTCAACTCAATTCAACTCAATTCACTTCAACATCCAAACACACACTCAGTTATAGTTTTGGAGTTACTGTACTCATTTGCTTCATTACTATGTTGGAAACGATTGTCCCAAGAAAAGTACACCTTTTGCATTCTGGAGAAGATCATGTTCGGAACAGAGTGTTTTTTTTTTTAATTTACTTCTGAACAGATATTAGCGTAGTTGTTCTTATCATATTTTGTTCATGGATTTGAAGGTGTTAAATAACCAATGTTTCAAAAATTTAAGTCGATGGGGAAGGGACGATTCTAATCATTTAAGTAATATTCACACACTGCCCCTCATTTATAGCTCCAAACTCTCCCTCAACAAGCAAGATTGGACACGTAGAATATTTAACTAAACTGCAGAATGAAGAGTAGAGACAGTTTGAACTTAAAACTGTTGGAAATGAATCAATGTTATCATTTGAGTTGTAGTCTAACAATGGAAATAATTTTCTTACTTTCTTTTTTTGTTCCTTCCCTTTTCAAAAGCTTGAAGATTTAGTATAATTAGCATTTATTACTGTACATTATTTATTTGTAATTTTTTCTTTTTTCATAGTTTTGCTCAGTTGAAGTGCATTCAATTTTTAATTTCATTAAATAACGTAATAATTTGCTCTCAGATCAGTGAAAAATGCCAGAAGCTCAATTGGGTGCTCACACAATAAGATCACATGGTGTTGCAGTGGCAAGACTACATATGCATGATTGGCTAAGTCTTGTGCTTCTTGTGGTGATAGACCTCATTTTAAACTTTATAGAACCATTTCATCGCTTTGTCGGAGAGGGAATGATGATGGACCTCAGATACCCATTGAAAGGCAATACTGTTCCCTTTTGGGCTGTTCCAGTAAGTTTGGCCCTTCGAAATAGTAAATCTGAAACAATTTTTCATGCATGAGGCAATTGGGTGTTACTCGCATGAAACATCAGAAACAATCTTTGTGTCCCTTTTTGACAGATTCTTGGGATATTGTTGCCTTTTATTGTCATTTTAATCTACTACTTCATCAGAAGGGATGTTTACGATCTGCATCAAGCTGTATTGGGTAGCTCTTCCTTCCTTCTGAAACTTTTGTAATGCAGGTTTTTGTTTGCATGTTCTTTTAGTATATGATAACATTAGATTGATATTGCATGCCTGTCCAGGTCTTCTATTTTCTGTACTTATAACTGCAGTTATAACCGATGCAATCAAAGATGGAGTTGGTCGTCCACGTCCAGACTTCTTTTGGCGCTGTTTCCCTGATGGCAAAGCGGTTGGTTTTCAAATTCACCTACTCTTTTGGTTTTTCTTTTTTCAATGATGCTTACTTCAATATTTTATGATAAAGTCTTTGCTCTTCCTCAGTTCTTTGATCCTGTCACAAGGAAAGTTCTGTGTACTGGGATTAAGAGTGTCATTAAGGAAGGACACAAAAGTTTCCCAAGTGGGCATACATCTTGTAAGCAGTCTGATCTCTTGCAGGAAAGGTTTTATGTTGCTAGCTTAGTGGTCATGCTCTTCATTTTACCTTTCGTTCAATGCATTGTTTACATCCCTGGAGACTGTAATTACACAAGCACACGCTCATGCTGGAAACAATGATTGAGGTGCTAGCAGTAATAATTTCTTTTCACGCATGCACACACCGCAAAGAAGAGAGGGTTGAGAGAGGGATTTGGTTACACTTAGAGTTAATAGCAGTTCATTTTCAGTTTTATATCTTGAGCTCCTTGTACGACAAGAACCTAGCTTAAACAAATTCTGGCTATTGGTTTCAGGGTCCTTCGCAGGTCTTGGCTTTCTTGCTTGGTATTTGTCAGGGAAATTCAGGGCATTTGATCATAGGGGCCATGTTGCAAAACTTTGTATTGTTTTCATGCCAATACTGCTTGCAGTTCTAGTGGGGGTTTCACGAGTTGATGACTATTGGCATCACTGGCAAGACGTATTTGCTGGAGGTCTTCTAGGTCTGGTTATCAAGGACTTATTTTGTTGTTTTTTCTTCTCTTTTTCGTTTTGTGCTATGCTGTTTGTTTAGACATCCTTCCCATTGCCCCCTTGAATGAAATCTTTTATGCTTTTTCTTATTTAAATTTTCTATGCAGGGATGACAATTGCTTCATTTTGTTATTTGCAATTCTTTCCACCCCCATATGACGTAGATGGTAAAGATCTCATCTTGTTAATCAATGGTTATGTACAATATATTATTATTATTATTATTTTGTCTATGTTGGTGCTATGATCTAATCATTTGGTGATCAACATCCTAGAACACGTAGCAAACGATAGTTCAACGAAGTCCATTATGCTATGTCTATTGCTGGTTTTAACTGAATGAATGTCCAATGCTGCCTTTTAACTTGATAAGAAATCTGTGGATAGCAGAATTTGTTGCTGGGACATATTTTTTTTTTAGCAATGGTTTCCTGTAAAATGAAGAAAGATATTAGAAGGTTGATATGAACATTTTGTAGCACACAAAACTTTAGACCAGATAGATTGCTCGGCATAGTTCATACTTAATAAAGAGCATTTGATGGGGTACCTGATTAACAATTTTGACAATGTTTTTACTTCATTGTATTGTTAAAATTAATTAGAATAGAGACAATATGGTGGTAAAGTACTCTCTTCTTCCGTGACGAAATCGGTGATAATATCACACTATGTGTAATGGAGTATGGTTCTCACTCATTCCATTTCAGCTGCTCAGCATGGATTTAGCATCTATGCCCCGGCTCCTCCCGTATAAGTTCTTAACACTCATCATTTCATATTATTTAGCCTAGACAACGAAGATGCCAGGTGTTCACTGCCGTACATTTTTTTCCATTCTAGTTTAAAAAGGCGTAACGTTCTGGATGTTAATTCAGGCGTGTCTGATGTCTTTTTGTAACATGTGCAGGTTGGGGACCTCATGCGTATTTCCAGACATTAATAGAGTCTCCAAATGGGATTCAGTCCTCGACAACAAATGCGAATAGTCTTAACGTGCTGCAATCAGAACTTACAAGTGCATACATGCGACCTCAGCACGGCCTTGGAATATCAGAAATCGGTACCAGGGACTCAAGCCCTATGCTGGATGCATTAGAAAATGGGAGGAGACTGGAGATCCTGAATTAAAAAGGCTTGGACTGCAAAGAACTCGACATACAGAAGTAAATACTGTTTTCGTCTTTCTCATTTTCATGTACAGATGATTAATTGCTTGCAAAATTTCCGGGCATCGGGGAATAATGGCGTTTTTGCGCCTATAGGGTTTTGAGTTGGTTCTGTCAACTGGATTTATAAACGTGGTTTTGAAGTTGATGATGTTAGCATTTTAACATGGCTTTTTCCATGAGATTATGTGGAAAATTTTTAAAACGTGGTTTTTTTTTTTTTTAAAGTTTTTGTAAAAGTGGTGGGCATATAGAAAGTATTTTTGGATTGAGAGTAGATGAAAGTTGAAAAAAATATTGTTAGAATATTATTTTTTTAATATTATCATTATTTTGGTATTTGAAAAAATTAAATTGAGATTTGAAAAAATTAAATTATTTATTATATTTTATGTGAAAATTTAAAAAAATTATAATGATTAAATAATATAAGATGAGATGAAATACTTTTTAAATTCAAATTAGCCTTAAAATATGTTTTTAGTTTGTTTGAGTTTGAAAAATGGTAAGATGCGTTGAAATGATGGTTGAGAGAGAAGTTTGTATGAATGTTTATTTAGAGATAAGAAAAAAAACTTTAATTTGGTGTGTAAAAGATGTCGGTAATTCTTTTCCTACCATCTGAAATCGGTGGAATATTGTTTGTAAAACTGCTTTAACTTGGTTTCTCAACAATGTTTGTAGGATTTCTCAATTAAATGAACATATGATGAGAATACAAGAGGCTGTGGGAGTAGCATTATAAAGTAGTACAAAATGTGAAAAATTATTCCAGGATTTGACTCCGTCCCTCCCTCCCTGGCTAATGTTCTCTGTTATTATTTTACATTGTTTTTGACCGACCGACCACATAATGACTCTTTCTTGATAATAAGAACAAACAAGTGTACTTGCAAAGGAGGGACACTTTCTTTCATGTTAGTGACAAAATGCCTTTCTAGAGTTTCGCGCTTATGGGGACAAATCGATCCCAGATATTCTTTGGTCAACATGACGAAGCTAAATATTTCCTCAGATCATATGGGTTTACCAGTTTTTGTAGGGCCCTGTAATAGAAAGTGAACTCTAGAAAGATTGGACTTGCATTTTATAGCTAGATTGGATGGATTTAGAGATGAGATAAAATACTTTTAAAGTCAATGCTCAATAGAAGATTAATTCAGCTGTGATGGATGTTGGTCAATGAAGTACTAGGTTGTAATATGTTACTATCCTATTATTACTCATTTACTACTCAAGTGTATTTTAAGTTTTTTTAAGTAATTTTTTAACATCTTTAATTACTAAAAAAAATTTAAAAAATATATAATTTTACTAATACTCATACTTTCTTAATCATTAAGTCAAATAAAAAATTAAAAAGAATTAAATACAAAAAAAAATAATAGATGGATAGTAATATGATAGTAATCCTATCATTAGTCGTTGAGTATACACTTGTACGAGTGAAAATTACTTCGTAATATGATCTCTAATTAATTATCAAAGTTTTGGTTTAATTCTCCAATTTAAACTTAATCTATAATCTTAGTTGTTAAGATTAAAAAAAAAACTATTTTTCATCTTCTTAACTATCATTTTTTCAGTGTTTTTTAATACAATATCAAAATACATCTTATTCGTATATTCGATCCATCAATTTGTACAAATTCGTTAATTTGACTATTTCAGCAATTAGTTTTTGAGAGCTGACTATTGACCAAACTCCATCCGTTATATATATAGATTATATATATATATATATATATATATATTATAAAAGGTTACATCGAGGTCAATTAATTATGAGTATTATCCATTTAATTGGACAGATTATATTGACCAAATATCGATAACAACAATTCCTTATTCAAAGTTTCAAACGGCCCATTAGAATCCCTTCTATATAAAGCCTCTCTCACTTTGCTCTCTTTCCACATCTCTCAGATAAACATAGTTAACATCTCTTTCTCTCTCTTTCTCTCGCACACACTGACACACACACATCAATATAAGTAATAAATGGAGATCGTTAATCCTTCTGCATATTATGAAAACTTGAAGAGGTATTGGAGAAGGAGAAGATACCAAAGGCTAAATGGTGAAAATTATAGCAATAAAAGGAAGCTCAAGATTACAAGGCTTGGGGGTTCTGGTCGCCGGCGGCAATGGAGGATAAGATCCACCCCAAAGCTGAGGTTGAGCTTTATTGTTTCACCCATTAAGCTTTTGGCGAAATTCCACGATTCCTATGTTAACATGATGCTTCGTTTGGCTGGCAATGTTGGCAAGTCAAACAGTGTTGATTTGTTTGGAGGAAAGAGGGTTCCCAAAGGCCGACAGATTTCCATGGTCTCTGGGGGTGAGGAAGTTGACGGCAGGTTGGTGATGGAAATCTATAAAAGGATAGCGTCTACTCGGGAAATTGCTGCCTTTTAATGCAACCTAGGACGTTCATTTATTTTTTGTCGTGTTTTTTGGATTTCTTTGAAAGTTATGTTGAAGCTGTTCCTCTTGCAATCCTCCTAGAATTAGCGGGAAATTTATGAAAAAACTCAACCGTGTACTTGAAGTTTACAATTTTATATGTTTCTTTAGATTTTATGGCATGCTTTCAAGTGAAGTACTGATTCAGGTTATGATCTGCCATGCATGCGTGCATGATTTTCTTCATTTTTACATGATACGTACGTTCCTCTTTAAGATAAAACTAGAGAGAAAGAAAGAACGCATGTATATATATAGGTTAATTTTCTTGGTTCCTTTTATCATTAATTAAGTACCAAAGCATTCAAATCTAGTTATCAAATTAAGAAGGAAGCAGATGTGAGTGCACTGAAAATTTAGATGGTGATCAAATATATATCTAACGAACGTATATACGCACAGCTTGCATGCACATGCTGAGTGAAGGAAGGCAACTAGAGAATTGAATCAATATTACATTATTTATAACATTTTGTATATAGTTTGTGATGATTTGCTGAATAACGATCGACCTCTGATCTCCTTGTGTCAAAGATCACAGCTCTTTGCATATATCATGCCTAGGTTAAGGTTTCTCCTCCATCTCTCAGTACGTACGCCTCCATATCTAACCACGCATGATCCTTCACTGGCCCAAGCTAGGCCAGTAGTACTCCTCCCCACCAAGATCGACCTCGATCGATATTACTCATTTCTCTGGCTAGCTAGAAAATGTGTCAGCTAAGCTTGCTAGCTTGAGAAGTCAGACCTCATTATTCTCATCATCACTTACCTTCAGAGAAAAGCCGGCCCAATGATTAGGAAAAACGGCTTAATCTCTGAGTACTTTTCTCGTATTCTTTTTTCTTTGATAAATATTAGACGCCGTGCACATTTTCATGTTGAAAACAAACATAACAAAGAAAAAGTCATGCATGCATGAGTCATACAGGTGACTTCACAGTGAGTTCACACAATATATAATAAGAGCAATTACGTACATCCGTCACTATTCACTTTCACACTATATACTTATATTTCTTTTTTTTATAAGATGTGAAGTGTGGAATAATAAATAGTAATTGAAGAGAAGAATTTTTCATATAATTATAATTCCATCTTTGCGCGCGGCTAAGCATCGATAATTTGCTTGAGCTGATAACTCTCTTTATAGATACTACTAATACTAACTCCTAGCTCCATTTTAAGTTGTTTCGTTTGTTTGAAACAAATTAATAAAAATTCTAAAATTTTACGAAAAATGATTTATACAGTTTTAATGGATAAGTCTAATATAAATTTTTTCTAGACTTCTACTTTTAAATGAAGTGCAAGAGATTTACGCTCTTAACACTGTATGATCTACCATTACTTAAATTTTGAAGTAGAGATCTAACAGCTTATACTAGCTAGCTAGCATTTCATCGTGACCACCGAATGACTGACGTACGATCACAATATTTCATAGGAATTAAAAACATGGATATTAGCGGAGAACGGGGTCATTTAATTAGTACTAATGACTGATTCGTAAATCCATATAAATAATTAAAAGAGATCATAGACATAAATTAAATGTTTCGTGTATTCTGTGAAATAAATAAATTAATAAGAAATAATTTATTTAGTAGTAGTTTGGAATATTATTATCCAGAGGATCACCATGGCTATTTAAAGCCATGCATGTCTTATATATATATATAATATATATATCATAATTAAAAAAGAACTTTTGGCGTTTCCCTCTGGACTTTTTGCTATTGGGAGAGAAATCCCAGAATTTCCTTGGTCAACACATGACAACGTTTATGAACTACTTAATTAATTGTGATTTGGGTTTACCAGTTCTTACTTAATTATTTGCTGGTAATTATTGGAAGAGTTGACCACTTTGATCGATCATGAAAATTCGATTAATCCAGCTAGCACGTAATTATCTCCAATTAGATCTAGATCCCCGGCCATGCAAGTTTGATGAAGATATACTGATCAAGAAGATCACCAGTCTGTCCAGTCTTGCTAGCTAATTGATTGTTGTACTTGTACGCGGTATAGAAGCTAGCTTGATATAAATATAGATCAGGAGTACTCTCATTCTCACACAAATACTACCATCTTTTTCTTATTTGAAAAATGATTTGTCTAAGTTCTAAATATATAGACAAGTCATGTACATACGTGCAGTCCCTATGTAATTATTTGAGGTTTTTACTTAGTATTACTGTTGTTTTTTTCTTCTTAATTTATACGTAGCAATTCCGTACCGCCTGACCCAGATCACCTGCGTAAAGGGTCATCACTCTGCATCAGATAACTACATAAGATGGATTAATCATGGAAATTCAACCTTTTATGTTGGTAAATTGATGAAACAACTAGCTAGGGGTACTGCATGATCAGGCTAGATATTTTTTTTAAATGCTCAAAATTGGGGCAGGGCGCATGCAAGACGTTCCAATATTCAGTTCAAAATTACAAGCACTAGAATATTTACATAGACTCTTGACTTGGACTTGTTAATCACACCATGCATGCATATATATATATATATATATATATATATGCATTAGAATATCAAAACTTTTTAACTTATTCGACTCATAATTATTAACGCTTACCTGGTCATGAGAAAGGCATTAATACTACTGAACAAATACATACAGCTTTCTTGTTGTCTCTTACATCCACATGATTGATGTTCTTTCCAGGAATTGTCGATAACAACAATCCCATATTCAAACCTCGCACCAAGTCTTCGCTTCCCAATCTATATAAAGCCTCTGTCCCTTGCCCTCTTTCCACATCAAACTTCTGCAGGTAATTAATAGTAACATATCAGTACTCTCTCTGATCATATAGTAGTAAATGGAGATCGTTAATCCTTCTGCATATTATGAAAGCTTGAAGAGGTATTGGAGGAGGAGGAGATACCAAAGGTTGATTAATGGTACTGCAAATAACAATAAAAGGAAGCTCAAGATTATAAGGCTCGGAATCCGGAG
The DNA here is from genome assembly GCF_001411555.2 of Juglans regia. NCBI lineage: Eukaryota > Viridiplantae > Streptophyta > Magnoliopsida > Fagales > Juglandaceae > Juglans > Juglans regia. Next base: position 37,208,939 of record NC_049913.1, read on the forward strand.
TACTGCTGCTCGCCGGGGGTTTTGGAGGGTAAGAAGATCAAGCCAAAAACTCATCAGGTTTAACAACAATATTAATGCTGTTTCACCGATTAAGCTTCTGGCAAAGTTCCATGATTCATATGTTGACATGATGATTCGTTTGGTTGGCAACGTTGGGAACTTGAACAACGTTGATTTGTTTGGAGGAAAGAGGGTTCCCAAAGGCCGACAGATTTCCATGGTCTCTAATGGTGAGGAAGTTGACGGCAGGTTTGTTTTGGAAATGTATAAGAGGATGGCGTCTACTCGCGAAATTGATGCAATCTCCAGCGGATTGTATATGTAATTTGTAAAATTGATTTCTTTTTTGGGTTTAGTTGTTGGTAATTATTTGAAAGTTGTGGAAGTTAATTTGAGACGTCTATGACTTGCATGGCCTCCCTGATGATCAGTACGTAGAAAAGCGTTGTAACGCAAATTGCAAGTATTCTTATATACAATATTGATCCTTTCGAGTACAGTGATTCAAATCTGCTATGGCGCTTCTTCCTTTTGTCAATTGGAAGAAGAAGAACTAAACCCAATTATATATATACCTTTACTTTGAAACCACTATCTATTTTAATGCATGTGAAAGTTTTTTAACAAGAACACTAATTTGAAAAAAAAAAAAAAGAAAAAAAGAGTGATGGAGAGAAATTAGTAATAAGGTTAGAGAAATAATTTGTACAAATTTGACAAAGCTTTTGTAAAAAAAGTAGACTCCACCTTAAAAAAATATAAAAAACAATTATTCTTTTTAAACGGGATTCACTTTTTTACAAAAGATGTACACGAGATTTGTCTCTTTAAGGCTTCTACTTATTACTCATAAAATTATAGATGAACCGATTCAAATAAATAGCACAAGTAGTCGGGCTCTATTCATTTTACTTTTATTCAAACACGAATCTAGTTAATTCAAACTTATCATTGAGTTATATACTTATATTCATGGTTATAAACAATTTATTTATTTATTGAATAAGTTCAAACATATTTCACAATTTTAATTGTAACAAAACATATAATCATCATGTGTATTGTGTATCATATATCTAATTGTCAAGTTATCTACAAATTTTAACAAACCTACTTTGATTTTTTTTTTAAATATCTTTATCTAGTTTATATAATTGTATATATATATATATATATATCAATGGTTAGATCATAAGGAATTACATAATATTAATCAATGATCGATTTAAATACCTAAGATATGGTACTCATTATAAAGTTTAAAATGATATTGTAAAAACTAACGCATACGTAGTTATAAGAGTTTATACAAACTTTTACTAATTGATTCAGATTTTATACAAGTTATATCCTCTAATAATGATTATTAAAAACTTTGCATAAATCCCCTTGATAAGAAAATTAAAAATTAATAAAATAATTCAATTCTCTTTCAAGTCAAATTGATCTAATGCATCAGTAATAATATTATATATATATATATATGCAAGTTGATGCGTTCTCCACATCAACTCATAAATAGAAAAACTTGAATAAAAAATAATCATGTATTAGTATTAGATGTCAGTATTAATTGAAGAAGAAAATTTAGCCGACCTACTTCTCCTACGCTAAATGAAGGTATGATAACTCACGTAACAATTAATGTGCAGTATGTTTTATTATTATATATTTATTATTATTTATAAATAATTTATTACTATTTATAAATTAATCATTATTTTTTATTATTATTTATAAATCATCTGAAATTACCTAATCATCCAAAGGCAAAACTAAATTTTTACAACCACTATCAAACTAATGCATGCGGGTGTTAATGTGGAAGGACAATAATGGCCTCAATAATTGCATTAATGCCGGGTACATGTGGCGAACAAATGCCCATCTACTTCTTCCCTAGTCTACCTTATTACTAATTAACAAACATACTGCGCGTACGTCTCACCTCTCTCACTCATTCAATACCGAAGTTGGAGGCCAACCTTTTCGGCGTTCACCACCATCGACATGTCAAAACCTCTCTCCCTCCACTCCTTTTTATATCTTTTGTTAATTTCTTTTTCTTTTAGAGTATGAACTTTGACTGTTAGATTTGACTTCTGTTGCTCCCAACAAACTCTTCATACTTTACAATCACTTATATATAAATTAAAATCAACTTCTGTGCCCAGAAAAGATACGATCTTTCTTTCCGAGGGAATTCGAAAGGAAAAAAATGGAAGGTAACATTCGAATTAGTGAAGACGGAGGCTCTTGCTATCACCCTCTTCCAGACTCTGCAGACTCCATTGTTTCCGATGATGACCGCTTGCAGCAGCTCGGTTACAAGCGTCAACTCACCCGGGGCCTCTCGTACGCTTCTCTTTCTTCTTCCCTCTGTTTTTTCTCCTTAATTTCTGTATTTTTTGTTTTTGGAATCTCGATTCAGCTTTTCAATTCAGAACCCAGTGTTGTTTTATTTGTTTCTGCATGATTATATATCTCTTGCATGTTCTTCGTTTTTCCCATGTTTGATTGGCGTAATTAAGCTTTTGAATTTTTCAATGATTATAATTATGAGAGTATAACTCTTGAGGTTTCCAAAAACAATATAAACAGCTTGGGAAATGAAAGTGAAATTGGAATCTTTTATTTGGAATGGAGATTGATGGTTTTAGATGACAATAAATCATATCATTTTACTTGAAGTGGACATGAATTTTGTATTTCATCCCACTTGCTAAACATATCTTAATAACTTTTGTACTTACCAATTCAAGATCGACATCCAAATCCATCTTGAAGTTGGAACAACTGCATTCAATGCCTCGCCTCTTTTCTTTTTTCTAATCATACTTGCTTTTGTGCAGGGCAATAGCAAATTTCTCGGTGACCTTCTCCATAATATCAGTGCTAACGGGTCTGACGACGACGTACGGTACGGGTCTCACGTACGGTGGGACGGTTACAATGGTATACGGGTGGCCAATTGTGGGGATGCTGACTATGGTTGTGGGTGCGTCCATGGCTGAGATTTGCTCTGCTTTCCCTACTTCTGGTGGACTCTACTTTTGGAGCGCCAAGCTCTGCGGCAATGACTGGGGCCCCTTCGCCTCTTGGCTCACTGGCTGGTACGCACTAGTACTTGTACCATTATTTTTTCTTCTTTTTTAAAAGCAAATGATTTCAATATAAAATCAAAGTACAAAAATATTCTCGGACACTCGTGCAATCGTCTAAAAATTATTAAACTAAGTCGACGTTTGGTTGTTAGATTAAGTTGAGATTAATTCGATTCAATTTAATTTTAATTTGAATTTAATATTTAAATAATTAATTTTTAAATTATTAAATTCATCTTAACTTAAAAATTTTTTACACATGAGACTCACAATCTTTCTCAACATAACATATCTTTATATTTGAGATCTATAACTTTTTTTAATTTTTCATAAATAATACTAAACTTATCTTAACATCTAAACTCATATTAGATGGGCCACACATAACGCACTCAACCTACTCAACTCATTATTATTCATAAAGAACTCAATTCAGTTCAACATCTAAATGTAAATGTAGCATAAGTGTTATACAATTAAATAAGTGTATAAGAATATATGGATAGGGAAATTAGTATTAACAGAGTAGCACAAATCCCATACTCTCTTGGCCAACTACAATATAGCTCAAGACAAAATCAATCATGAAGGTGGTTTATAGACAGTCCTCAAATTGTTGCAATTAAAGAAAGTCTTGTTCTTCTACTCCACAGACTTGATAGAAGAGTACGAGTACTCTAGATTTTAGAGAAAGCAATAAGATAGGCGAGAATAGAGAATCAATTCGATCAATGCTTCGTAGGTGTCTGAGAAGCACGTAGATCTGTACCCACGTACTGACTGTGAGGATCTAAGACTTAAGAATCTAATGGAGCAGCACATGCATGCGGCATTTGGAGCTCTGGTGGTGGACAGTGCGTGAGGCCCATATGCTATTTTGGACGATGAGTGTAACCTATTCGTTCACCGTTTTGCAACACCGCTTGTTGTTCTTTGTAGATTGGCAGCTAGAGAATCTGATAATGCATCGCATGTAAATTTGGAAAACAAAGGGAGAGGGGATGAGAGAAGGAGGGAGGAGCTGAGACTCTTCCCCCCACTTAGATATACTCTTTTGGAGAGGGTGTGGATTGTAGGTTTAGCATTATTCTTTATAACAAAACTAAAAACTCCTTAAATGAAAACAAGATTCTTTCTTTTTGTAAGCTGATATATATACTTGAGTTGTAATTTTCTCAATCTTAGTGACTTCAGATCCAAAAACTGATCATCCTATGCCTGTAAACATCAAAATACCTGCATCTTGCTCATATCAAAGAGCAATTTTTAGACCTTTCTAGATTAGTTAACATGAATTTGGTTTAACAATAGATCATCATCATCGTGGTACGACGTTTATGAGTGTTCAAGACAGGTATGGTATGTCTTGCTAACGATGTAGGTAAGTTTGAAATATATTAGGGTCAGCTTTAGGGATGTAAGAAAAAAACTGAAAAACCGATCGGTTCCGATTTTCATGACATGAAAATTGAATTGAATACCGAACAGAACCGAACTAAAATATATAAATATTATTTTTTATATTATATATTTTATAAAATTAATATAACATGAGATTTTAATTTTATTATTTATGTTTTCTTGATATAAACTTACTCTTAAACATGAATATTAATATTAAGTTATTAACATGTTATTATTTATGATCTGTACATATTAAGTTACATACTTACATATATAATATAGTGATATTAAATGCGTGGTTTAATTAGACTAATTATTGTATTTTGGTTAATTATTTTTAACATTTATTTGGTTAATTGGTTATATGCATTGTATTTGGGTCAAAAAAGCTAACCATCCCATAAAAAAAAGTCCAAAACCAAATCACATCTGTAAATTGGACCAAAACTGAAAGTCATGATTTCTTGGATTAACCAGTTGGTTACGATTATCAAAAATCCAAAACCGATTTAGACCGGTTCAATTTCAAAATATATATCTAAAATCGAACTGAATCGAACCGATTGATTATGCCCCTAATCGGGTCAATGACTAGACAAGTTAGGCAATTGCCTAAGACCTCCACTACTAGGCCTCTTGAGGGAAAAAAAAAAATATTAATGGCCTCTATCAAGAATTAAGTCATCATGAAAGACTTAATTCTTAATTAGAAGGCTCCCAAGAAAGAAATTCTCTGAAAAAGAAATTAAGAAAGACTATTTGAAAATAAAAAAACTTCTAAGAAAACTATTTATGATTAATGATTATAAATAATAACCAACTGGCAACCAGCTTATTAGTTCATATAATAGAAAAAATTGTTACTGTAATTAAGAAAAAAATTAAATGAAGACAAACAGAAGTAACTACAATAGAATTAGTGGCTAATTATAAAATTTTAAAAAAAAAAGTAAAAATTTGTAGTATTTTTTTTCAACATAATGGTTTAATACGTTATTATATCGAAACTAAAAAGCATTTTAAGATTTTTGCCTTAAGCCTCAATTTAAATTCGGTATTATATATATTTAGATGCATTGCGTGCCGTTTATGAATCCTCGAGAAAAGATTTTTGGCGTGATATCCTAAATTTCTAATGATATCACTTCATCAAATGGTCAAAGAAAAAGAAAGAGTGCGTGTTTTATTTTATACAAGACACGTCATCTTCTTCTTATTTTATTTTTCCAAAGTACTACTCCATGATCTGTAATTTGGGTCTTAGCTAGATTCCTTCCTCAAAAGTCAAATTAAAAAAAGAAAGTAAGAAAATTCCAATCTGAGAATATTTAAGCATGCAAACTTATTTATAAGCTGTCAATATCTTGTTTTAATATTCCTTTAAAATGAGATTCGTTAAGGATTCGAATCTTCTCACTATCTTCATGTGCAGAATCTGATTTTGAAATCTTTTCATGTGGAGCCAGCCTTACTCCAAACTTTAGGATCATAGAGAAAGATATTCATTAGATAGCGGATTTCTTGCCATATATATTAATAATGTTATTATATTAAAGTTAAGATATCTAGAGTTTTTTTTTTTTTAATAGTGAAGAGATCATAGATAGACACAAGAAATATATCGCTTAATATTTATTAAGAATTTGTTGTCGGGCTTGTGGATTTCTTATATGTTGAAGAATAATTTCATATTGCCTGTAAATAAAGTCTTAAGCATGTATATAAGAAATGATTAATTATCACTTGTATAATCGATTTTATGAGATGAGTAATTATCACAGAATGAATGAGGGCTCACACTATTTATCCTGTGACAATGATCAAGAAAAATACTGATCTGTACGTGAAAGAGTGTTGAGAAATAATCACACATTGCCTATGAACAAGGTCATGAACATGTTTATAAAAAATGAATAATATTCTATTATATAACCGATTTTATGTGATGAATTAGGTTTATGAATTTCTTCGTTAGATAGCATTAACTTTTTTATATATAAATATAGTAATATCTAATTTCTACATGTATTTATCTTATTCTATATCTTAAAATTTGAAAAAAGAAATTTGATTCTACCTATGGTGGGAAGATTAATTAATATACTTAGATCCAGCTTTTGCGGTACAGCACAGTGCCCAAGAAAACAAATTAGATGTTTTTGAAAAATCTTCCGAATTCGTTGAAAAATCCAATTTATTGTATGCATATTGAAAGGTGGAAGTCAAAATTAGATATTTTGTCTGGCTTTCCTTTTGAAATTTCCATGCAACTAGCTGAACTTAATACTTATCCATCTTCGACAAACGTGGTAATTAATTCTCTGCTTGCCCACTTCGAGAGGTGGGGTTCCATTCTTCATAAATGAAATGACAATCAATAAATATTTTAAAGAGTAATGCTACTCATTATTTTTATTTTTATCATTCTCTTATCATCTTATAATGTGTCATTAGATAATTAAAAATTATTTATTATATTTCATTGATAAACCTATCATCTAATACTACATGATGGGATGATAGTTCATGCACGATTGCGGGTCAAGTTTGATTTCTAATTGGTTCCCATTTGGTCACAAAATGTAAACAACATCAATAAATTATATTTAATCTTAACCTTTATGAATTTTTCCTTTTTTTTTATGAATTTAAAAGTCTTTATTCAACATTTAATAATGTCCAAAAAATTTACACCCGCAGTAATGAATATTATTAGAATAATTCATATTTTTATCTTTTTTTTATTTATTGATCTTGAGATCCTCAAATTCGAATAAGTACTTAAACGAAATTCAATTTTAATCTTAATGCTACAAACTACATATCCATTTAAAAATTTAAGTTATAATTTACATATATTCTTAAGTTTCGAAATAAAATATTATGTATAAAAAATAGAGGTCTCGAAATCCCCATTTTGAATCCTAAAATGAAAGATTAAATTGATTTGAATGAACAATAAGATTGAATCCATAATGTTATTATATAAATTAAAGATGAGGTTAATTGAATCGAAGTGGATGAATGAATAAATAAAAATTTGATGTAAGATCTAACTTTTAGGTCTTATTTGTTTTCACAATTCATTTCAACTCTTTTCATTTCATCTAATTATTACATTTTTTTTTTCTAAATTTCTATACAAAATAAAATAAACAATTCAAAATTTTTAAATCTCAAAATAAAAATAATATTAAAAAAATATATTCTAATAATATTTTATTTAATTTTTAACTTTCATCTTAGCTAATCTTATTTGTGAAAACAAACGATTCAATGTTTTACGACTAGCCTCGTTTATTTTTAGAGATGAGATGTGATTAAAATTAAAAAGTTGAATAAAATATTGTTAGAATATATTTTTTAATATTATTTTTATTTTGAGATTTAAAAAAATTGAATTGTTTATTTTATTATGTAAAAATTTAAAAAAATTATACTAATGAGATGATTTTTAAAATTTTCAAAATTTTAAATTTTAGTCTTAAAAAGTAAACCAAACTTAGTTTTTAGGTAGGTATATATTTTTCTTTTTTAGTAATGCTAGATATAAATCTTAAATAGATAAATTTTATATAAGTCTTTTATAAAAAAAATAGATCTCACTAATAAAGAATAATTTTTTTATACTTTTTTAAATTGTGGTCTATATTTATATAAGGATTTATGTAAGATTTTTCTATTTAAAATTTGTTCGAATATATTTTTTTTTTTTTCCATAGAAGATGTTGAGGACAGTTCTATAAAGTACAAGACAAATTAATTATATAAAAGAAAAAAACATGTTGCTTACCTCAGCTTATTATTGGAACATAAAACTATAAAAGTCATCCATGTTTGGTCACTCAAGTGTTCCTTGTGATTGGGCAACTCAAGCAGTCCCAAAAGTTATTTATTGTATTGCTACATCTACGGACAGTGTTAAAAGGAAAAAAAAATGAAAAAGAAAGCAAAAATGGGAATTAGGAACTCGACAGTCGAGTGACAGGAAGCCAAGCATGGTTGGGAAGTCCAAAGCACGTTGTCGGCACCTTCTGCTTCTGCTATCCAAGTTGCGTAATCACGCTATCGGCGGATTTGTTTGACCACGGAAGGGAGCGAACCTACGGTCCAACACTCGCCATTTCTTTAGCACACAGATTATTTTCCAATAATATTTCATGTGATGGGACTGCTTCTCTGAACAGAGAAGGAGACCATCAGTTTCAGAGAGGAATCTCCGAGAAAGAAGGGAAAGAGATTGGCTTTTAGTTTTTGGTTGAAAAAACCAAAACCAATCTCTCTGTTGCGGTATTCTGTCTACCCGTCTGTCTCCTACTGTGAGAAGATGGGTTTGGATCATGAAAATGGAAACGTCTTGATTGATTCAGGGCATACCCGTCTCCATGAGCTCGGTTACAAACAAGAGCTCAAGCGTGATCTCTCGTAAATATTCTCGACTGCACCCTTCTCTATATTCTTTTGCTTTGTTATGCCGTTTGATCCCCAATTCATAGCGGAAAATGAACTGGGTCAATCGGGTTGACATGTTTTAGTTGTGGTTTTTTGGTTTAAGGGTTTTGTTGGGAATTGCAGGGTGATTTCCAACTTTGCGTTTTCATTTTCTATCATCTCTGTGCTTACTGGTGTAACCACCCTTTACAACACTGGGTTAAAGTTTGGTGGGCCAGTGTCTTTTGCTTATGGCTGGTTAATAGCCGGGACTTTCACCATGTTTGTTGGGTTTTCCATGGCTGAGATCTGTTCCTCTTTCCCAACGTCTGGGGGTCTCTACTATTGGAGCGCTAAGCTTGCTGGCCGAGGCTGGGCACCTTTTGCCTCATGGATAACTGGCTGGTAATCTTTTTATTAGGTAGTTTCCTCAGGAAGTTCAATTTTCAATTACTTCGATAGTTTGACCTATAAACATTGATTTCAAGTAATGGGTTAACTCTAAAATAAGTTCAGAACTGACTGCTTGCTATTGTCTCCATTTTTCATAATCGGTAATTAGGTTCTTGTTACAGTGTTCACTGTCTGTCATAAGCAAAATTGCTATAAATCGCTGTTTCTGAGGATCTGTAATCAGATTTAGGAATACAAAGTCTAAACTTTGCTACTTTTCGTTTCTTTTCTTTTTGTTTCTCGTTTTATTTTTCTTTTTCTAGAGGGTGTGGAGGGTATGTTCTGGTTTTATTTTTCCTTATAAAATTAGACTACAATTGGGAAAATCCACCAATATAGAAGTTGTTAGCGGGAAACGTTGATGGAAGAAGTTCTTTGACGTGTAAGATTTTATGGAATGAATTGCAAAGCAGAACATTTTGTGTTTTTACCAGCTCATATTAGATTGAGTTCTATTGTTCTCAGAACAAATGAGTGTAGTGTCCAGTTTCGTTTTCTTGTTGTCACTGAGCCTAAAACTTTAGATATATTGCTTAAGCAGCATCTCAAATTAATCATAAAATATGGATAAGTTTCTTGCTGCACATCTGATGCACGGTACATGATTTTTATGTTTATGCAGGTTTAACATTGTTGGTCAGGTATTACTCAGCCTCATGTATCCTGGAGTTTCATGTCCTTCAAAATGTACAGGGAGATCAAGCTTGTTTTGGATGTCATTAACCACTTTGGATACTTTTTCATTTGCAGTGGGCTGTTACAACGAGTGTAGATTTTTCACTTGCACAGCTGATTCAAGTGATCATTCTACTTAGCACAGGTGGGAAGAATGGAGGTGGATATGAGGCATCTAAATATCTTGTTATAGGTTTCCACGGGGGAATTTTATTCCTACATGCTATCATTAACAGTCTTCCAATCTCTTGGTTATCTTTATTTGGACAGTTAGCTGCAGGATGGAACATTGTAGGTATGAAGTGTTTACCAGAATTTTTCTTTCCTTTTTCTAGTTTTCCCCCATGTTATTATTTGGGGCAGTCTCTTTTTTGGACCTCTGATGTTTCTTGGTATATTTAGGTGTATTTGTTCTTATGATTCTCATTCCCTGTGTTGCAACGGAAAGGGCTAGTGCCAAGTTCGTTTTCACTCACTTCAACACCGATAATGGTGATGGAATCAATAATAAATTATACATATTCATTCTGGGCCTTCTAATGAGTCAGTACACGCTTACTGGGTATGATGCCTCTGCTCATATGGTGAGTTTCTTTTTGTCATTTTTTCCTCTATTTTCCCCTTTCATCTCCTCAATATAAAATAAAATGCACTGCTTTGTTCACACTATATCAAGGGAACTCCAGATGTTATTTAACTTTACCATGGATGTTTTGTTTTGTTATGTTATGTTAATATGCAAATCACCTTTGTAGTAACTAAATCTTTTCCTTTGACTTTCTGTTTCTAGACAGAGGAAACTAAGAATGCTGATAAGAATGGACCAAGAGGAATAATAAGCTCCATTGGGATATCTATTATTGTTGGATGGGGTTACATACTTGGAATCACCTTTGCAGTAACTAACATTTCCTACCTTCTAGATGAAACCAATGATGCCGGTGGTTATGCCATTGCTGAAATATTCTACCTAGCATTTAAGAATAGATATGGCAATGGAGTTGGGGGAATTATTTGCTTGGGAGTGGTTGCCGTCGCCATATTTTTCTGTGGTATGAGTTCAGTTACTAGCAACTCAAGGTAGGCTATTTTCTGACCTATTTCATTTGATAGGATTCAACAAGAGAGTTTTGAACCCTTAGGTACTTACTGTTTAATATTCATTTGTAGGATGGCTTATGCTTTCTCTAGAGATGGAGCCATGCCATTTTCATCAGTTTGGCATAAAGTGAACAAGCAGGAGGTCCCCATAAATGCAGTGTGGCTCTCTGCCTTTATATCATTTTGCATGGCACTGACGGTATGCACACATTTTTTTTTTTATTAAAATAAGAAACAAGATGTTCTGATCTTGCAATCATCATGGCCAATATAACATTATGAACAAATATTTGTTGCTTATGGTATGCACTAGAGTTGCTGATTTAGTGCAGGCAATTTTGTCACTGTTTTGTTTGATACCAATGAGAATTGATGGTATATATCTGGATACACCTACAGGGGAGTCATATTCATATCATACCAATAGCGAAGATGATACCATTAAAATCCCTCCTAACATTTATCCAATAAGCATATTAATTTTGAAAATATATCTGAAAATTTAAACATATTCTAGGATAAGAATTGGATACTCCTTGAATGATAGTATATAGTCTTTTTAGGTAAAAGAACAGCTAGAGAAGTCATTGGTACTGAATAACAAATTTGACATACATTGAAGAGTTATATTTGTTCAATAATGTATAGTGTATTCTCACTTTTCTGAATCCTTCAAGACTTCAGTATTGGCGTATCCATGCCACAGTGTAGATGTACCCCTTGTCTGGATCCATATTATTGGGAATAAGCTTGACTATATTTGTTTTCCTTGAACCCGCCCGCATGCATATTGGCACCGAAGGTATGTGACCACAAAGAAAGAAAGAAAGAAAGATGATTTTAATTAAGAATTGGGTCTATGCAATTGCTTAGAAAAAATAAGGTCTATCTAGTTAACAGCAAACAAAAGAAACCCTGGCATTATTTGCATGTGTCAAGAGTTGTGAAAAACACAAGAAAGCTTTAGATTTAGGAGTACTGCATTATTGGTGACGACTCACGACTGCATCTTTTTTTCATCATTGGTTACAGGATGACAGTTCGAAAGATAGATTAGTCCTTAAGAGGTAGACAAAATGCTATATTATAGATGTGATGTAAACTTGATTGGGTTGGGTCTGCATGAATTTGCTTGTTTCTGCTATTCCTTGAACTTGTCAATTGTATAATTATTCATTCTAACCAATTTTTTTGCAGTCTCTTGGGAGCTTAGTGGCATTTCAGGCTATGGTATCCATAGCAACTATAGGACTGTACATTGCTTATGCCCTGCCCATCTTCTTCAGAGTGACTTTAGCACGCAAGTCATTCATCCCGGGACCCTTCAATTTGGGTCGCTATGGAATCATTGTTGGATGGGTTGCCGTTCTTTGGGTGGTAACCATCTCAGTTCTCTTCTCCTTGCCTGTAGCCTATCCCATTACCAATGAGACTCTAAACTATACTCCTGTAGCAGTTGGCTGTTTGTTTGTCCTTACCGTTTCTTCTTGGATCTTCAGTGCTCGTCACTGGTTTAGAGGTCCTATAACCAATGTAGATACCTGAAACTCGAATGTACATTGATTTTCATATCCAAGCAAAATATTATTTTGGGTGGTAGTTCATGGCCACTCATGGTTGGAGTTGGAGCAATTTGTCTATGTTTTCATATCTTAGAAACATAGTAGAACATGGAGATTTTCTTAACGCACTCTTATATTTTCTCTTTTCTCTCATGACTCATCAGTTTGTGTGATTAATTTTGTGTAATTCGTTTGTGGATAACTCTTCCAGTGAAAAACACCGCAGAATACAGTCCATTGGAAATTTATTGATAAACTCTATCATCTAAATATAAGGGTTTGTTAATAAATTGAGCTTGATTGCCCTCCCCAGGCTTTAACACCACATCAGAGATAAATTGGTATTGATAAAGAAGTTAATGAAGAATATATAATACATGAAGTTTTTGAAATATGAGAAAAGCTATTTATCATCCTTTTAACCTTTCAACATTCTTCGATATGGTATAACTTGTAGACAAGTAAAATATAACAAATAATTTATCAATTATATAATATCACATTATAGGATGATGCGAAGATGATGAATGAAAGGATGATGAGTAGTATTACTATTAAAATATAGTCATGTATGTTATGAAGATTTAAACATTCGTTTTCATCCCATCTCATCTCAATATTCAAACACCACAAATACAAATATTTTTTAATTTAAAATTTTTAATTTTTTCATCTAATCATTACTTAATAATTACAACTTTTCCAAAATTTTAAACAAAACACAAAAATAATTCAACTTTTTCAAATTTCAAAACAAAACTAATATTAAAAAATTATATTCTAACTATATTTTAATTTTATAATATTTTTATTTAATATTTTATCTTTTTTCTCAAAATTTCATAAAATATTTTAATTCAAACCATTAAATAGTAAAAAAGATGGCAATCATACTGTTGTTGACATCTTCTTTTATGCCGGCTCTGATTTAAAATATCGATGCATTTTGGTTAAAAATTATTGTCCTTTTATTATTTTTATTTTTTGTTGAATACCCAATTTAAAATGAGCAACGCTACACAAACTTTCAAATATCATATTTTTTTAATTTTTTTTGAGTTTATTCTTTTTAAAATAATTTAATTTTTTTATTCATTATTCATATATTAAATATTTAATAAAAAAATAAAAATTATATTATATATAAAAATTATATAAATAATAAGAAGTTGTATAGATTTTTTCGTTTAAAATTTGTTAATTGGGTAGCGATTCTAGTGAATATGATTTCTATATGGGCTTTTGTACAGGTTTCATTTTTTCCTGCGGTGATGAGCTTAATATGAAAAGCCCATGTCTCGGATAAGCATCACGATTCGACTCCGGCTTTTACACATCATATCTTAACAAATCTTCGTGTTTGGGCGGGACCGTACGAGAGCAAGCGCGGAGTAAAATGGTGAGGCTCCCTTTCTTCAAGTCGCTTTCAAATCGTGATCTTTCTCTCCCATGTTCTGACTCTGAGTTTGGGTTTCAGGCAGATTCCACCGAAGAACTCGAGCCCCTATTCGATTACAGCCGCGTTCAGCTTCTCAATTTCGTGTGCCTCGACGGTGAATTTCGATTCCTTTTAGAATGTCTTCACGCATCCTTTTCGGCTCTCTATTACTCTTCGCTTTTGTTTCGTCTCCAATGAGATGGAGGAATTGGTGGGATCATTAAATTTTCGAACTTTAGGTGTTTCGTTTGTTCTATACCTCTCGGGGAAATGAAAATTTCATCTCGTCTGAGCCTTATTCGACTGCGTTTTATAGATATTGAAACAATTGAACCGTGATATTTGAAGTTTTATTCTTCTTTCACCTTTTTTTTTTCTAGGTAACCTGTTTGCATTTTCTCCCCTTTTTTCCGGCAGATGATGATGATGCGAATGCGTCTCAAGCTTTATCCTCTAAACGGAGGAAGATTTCCGAACCTATTGTAAGATTTTCTTCAATCCCATACATGTATACGTGCAGTACCTCCTGTGTGGTATATTGTGTGAGAATTGAATTTGATTATTATCTTTTTTTTTTTTGGGTGTTTAGGTTGTCGAGGATGTGGAGGAAAATCCGAAGGTAATACATATTGTGGACTCTGACAAAAAGGAAGAGTTGGATTGGCTAACTCCTCCACCAAAGGTTTCAACCGATATTCAGAAGATGATTCAGGAGGATCCTACCATCATGAATCTAAGGTATTTTTCTCCTTTCTTTTCATATTCTTCCTAAAGTAGAAACTTCAAAAATCTTCTAAAAGGTTACTTTATTTAAACATTGCATCCGTACAATATATACCCAGTATCTATGCCTATTAAAATCCATACCTCGTAAGAGCAAATGACAACTCTTACTATCTTATTTGACATAAGTAAAAAATCTTTAGTGCTGTGCGTCAACAGTTTGTTCTTTGCACCTGTATTTCATTTATTTGGCATTTAGATGCATATGTTGAGACGTTAACGTTTTTACTTCTACATGTAATTTGCACTGCTGTTGGGATGATGTCATGCAACATGTAGTTGATAACTATTGTTATACTGACCATATGTGGACGTTTAAGTTGTTATAATCAATCAAACAACCTTGTATATATTATCTGGTGACAATTTTTTATTTTTTATGCCTCCAAATTTCACCAAGATCGGGCCCTTAGGACTCACCCCTTGGTAGTAATCCCTAGATACACGACCCCATCATCTATCAGGTAATCCAGGAGAACTTTTAGTGTAGAATCAAACCTGGGATGTCTAAGTATACAGCTTGTTCTAAGTCCCCTTTCACCACTAGGCTGCACCCGTACGTGTATCTGGTGGAAATTTTTAGAAAACTTTTGAATTTTTAATCACGAGCAGTTTGCCTAGAGTTATAAAATCATGAGCACCTTTTTTTCTTGTTTATTAACACCTCTCCCTTCCCATGTTTTCCTATCAAAATTTGTCCTCGCATATAGGTTAAAGAAGCAAGAGCTCGTGTCATTTGCACAATCAGCTGAAGATGTGTTGCGAGCTGTGGAGGAGTCTGCAAAAAGAGAACTTGGCAATTCAATTCAATCTTCTTTGAAGACTGTCGCTGACCAATCATCAAAGCCTTTCGGTAAAAGAGTTAAGATAGTTATTTCAATTCAAGACAAGAACGGGCTGAAGCAATTTCGCATGTACATGGTATATCTTCGTGCAAGAACTTTGGAATTATTTACTCAGTACAATCTTAATGTTCATTTTTTTATTAATAATTATTCCCTCATTTATTGTCAACAGAATTGTGGGATGAATGTTTAGCTTATGCACTTTTTTTTTTTATAAGTAAAGAAGTAGCTTTATTGAATAGAATGAAACTAGGCAAAGCTCAAGTACACAGGAAGTATACAAAGTGAGACACCTAATTACATTCTAGTGAGCTGAAAAGAAGATAGAAACTTATGGACATTCCCACCCTTTAATAAAATAGCAAAAAACCACTGTAAAAGAGAGAATACAAAAAAAATTCAGATTTCCCCCACCGTACGCTCCTTTTTACTAAAACACCTATCATTCTTTTCTGACCATAAACACTACATTAAGCACAAAGGTATCATACGCCACGCTGCTACCAATTGTGCACTGATATGCCTCCTTTTCCAGCACGCTAGTAGTTCCAACACACTCTTAGGCATTACCCAACTCAATCCTGCTCTATCGAGGATACCATCCCATAATTTTCTCGCCACCTCACAATGTAAAAGTAAATGATCTATTGATTCTCCATTCCTTTTGCACATGTAGCACCACTCCATGACCACCATACCCCGCTTCCTTAAATTATCAACTGTCAAAATCTTTCCAAGCGCAGCTGTCCAAGTAAAAAACACAACTTTAGACAGAGTTTGTGCTTTCCAAATACTCTTCCACTGGAAAAAGGTGGGTTGTTGTAATGTCAAAATCTTGTAAAAAGATTGAACAGTCAACTAGTTTCTCCCCGTGTGAATCCACAACATACAGTCACCCCCATTTCCTCCTACCTTTGCTGAGTACAAGTGTCTAAAAAGGCTGCCATCTCATCAAGTTCCCAGTCCTAAGTATTTCGAGTAAAAGTGACATTCCAAGTTATCGTCCCATTGGCACAACACAGCAAGTCTGAGATTGCCGCTTGCTGATTTCCAGCCATGTTAAAAGTGACTGGAAAAACAATGGAAAAAGGCATATCTCCCTACTCCAAGCATTGAACCAAAAGCGGAGTCTTGCTCCATTACCCACTCCAAACCTAATATTTTTTTCAAAGATGTTCCACCATTTTCTAATAAATTTCCATAAGCTTACTCTATATGACCCCCTACCCTCCTTGGAACACCATCCCCCCAACTCATTACCGTACTTGTGTGCAATTACCTCTCTCCATTATGAGTTCCCTTCCATTTGATATCTCCACAACCACTTACCAAGAAGGGCCTTGTTAAAAATGCTCAAATTTCGCACCCCTAATCCCCCATTCACAATCGGACAACACACCCTTTGCCAACTAACAAGGTGAAATTTGACTTCCTCCCCCATGCCACCCCACAAGAAAGCTCTAAACAACTTTTCCAAACGGTCCGCCACTCCAACCGGTAATGGAAATAGGGAAAGATAGTAAGTAGGAAGGTTAGAGAGAGTACTTTTAATAAGTGTTAACCTCCCCCCTTTTGATAGATATAGCCGTTTCCACCCCGATAATCTTTTCTCAATCTTCTCTACCACCCCATCCCAAATGCTCTTTGCTTTAAATGACACCCCCAAGGGTAAGTCCAAGATATTTCATAGGAAGTGAGGTAATTTTACAACCCAAAAATTCTACTAGAGAAACAATATTACTCACAACCCCCACCGGTACCAAGTCTGACTTTCCCAAGTTTACCTTAAGTCCCGATACAGCTTCAAAACACAACAACACTGCCCTTAGAGCTTGAATCTGGTCACTAACTGCATCACAGAGGATAAGCGTATCATCCGCAAATAATAGGTGAGAAATGGAACTGACACCATTGCTGTTGTTGCCCACCAAAAAACTAGCAATAAATCCCCCCCTAACGGTAGCCTCCATCATGCGGCTCAAAGCCTCCATTACTAAAACAAAGAGGAAATGTGATAATGGGTCCCCTTGTCGCAGACCCCTTGAAGACTGAAAACAACTACAAGATTTTCCATTAACTAAAACCGAAAACCGAGTGGTTGAAACACAGTGTTTAATCCATTTGCACCACTTGTTTCCAAACTCACACCTTCTCAACATATAAAAAAGAAAATCCCAACACACATGATCTTAAGCCTTTTCCATGTCTAACTTGCAAAGGACCCTCGGAGTGCCTTCTCTTAACCGGCTGTCCAAACATTCATTCGCTATCAAAACGGAGTCCAAAATTTGCCGTCCCTGAACGAAAGCATTTTGAGGTTTGGAAATGATTTTGTCCATCACCAAACTTATGCGGTTAGCTAACACCTTTGAAATAATTTTGTAGATCTCACCTACCAAGCTAATAGGCGGAAGTCTTTCAAATTATGGGCACCAACTATCTTTGGAATAAGAGCAATAAAAATAGCATTTAATGACTTTTCAAACTTAAGGTTAGAATGAAAATCATGGAAAATCTGCATCACTTCCTCTTTCACTATCTCCCAACATTCTTGAAAAAATGCCATGGAAAAACCATCCGGACTCGGGGCTTTATCTTTGCACATGCCTCTCACCACTAGATGCACTTCCTCTTCGACAAACAGCCTCTCCAACCAACTTGTTACCTCCGAATCGAGTTGGTCAAAAAATAAACCATCCAGTTTGGGGCGCCACTCAACTTTTTCAGCTAGGAGCTCCTCATAGTACTGCACTATATGATCTTAAATCTCTTCGGGAGATTGTAACACATTCGAGCCTGAATGAAGGACTTCAATTGCGTTGTGGCGTCTATGAGAATTAGCCACCTTGTGAAAGAACTTAGTGTTTTTATCTCCCTCCTTCAACCAAAGTGCCCTTGATTTCTGCCTCCAAGATATTTCCTCCATCAACAACACTTTCTCAATTTCGGTTACCACCACATTCTTTCTTGACAAAGATTCCTCATTTACTTCTCCTCCCTCCAATACTTGCAACTCATCCCAAAGAATATTTTTTTGCACTTCCGTATGTCGAAATACTTCTTCATTCCACTTCTTTAAGTCAACCTTTAGAGCTTTAAGTTTGCCCGCCACTATGAAACTAGGTGTTCCATCAAAGGAATAAGCTTCCCACCAGGCCCTTACCTTCTCCACAAATCCATCAACTTTCAGCCACATATTCTCAAATTTGAATGGACGCCTACACCCATGAATGCCACCACAATCCAGCAGAATTGGAAAATGATCAGAACATACTCGTGACAACCTTTTCTGACATAGTTCCGGAAAGTGCGTCTCCCACAAAGGGGATACTAGAAATCTATCCAACCTTGACCACCCTCGACTGTTGGACCAAGTATAGCCCCCCCCCAACCAAAGGAAGACCCACGAGATTCAACTCAAAAATCAACTCAGAAAAGTTTTCCATTGCTCTTGTCGTTGTAGATGTCCCCACTCTCTCACTAGGGAACCAAACAACGTTGAAATCGCCACAAAAAATCCAAGGTAAATCCCATAAAGAATTTAGACCTACCAATTCCTCCCACAATAAGCTTCTATCACTATCCACATTAGGCCCATACACACCCACAAGAGCCCACCTCCACCATCCTCAGTGTTCCTAAAAGATACGGCCATAGAAAAGGACCCGATGCAATCCTCTACCATCTCCACCACTCTCCTATCCCACATCACTAACACACCTCCCGAAGTTCTCGATGAAGCTAAATAACACCACCCCACGAAGGAATAACCCCACAAACTGCGGATTATACTTCTATCAACACCACTCAATTTTGTCTCTTGTAGACAAACAATGTCCACTTTCCAACTACGTAGAAGAGATTTAATACGAAGACGTTTATTCACGTCATTGATCCCTCTTACGTTCCAAGACAGTATTTTAGGCTTCATTAACAAATACGGAGTCCCTCCCTTTTGTTCTAACTCTCCCCGAGGTTCCCTCCTTGTTATCATAATTGATAAAACATTGCAATCGTCTCAACTCTCTCTCCTTTCTAAGAGTTGACTTCATGGCCGTAGAATTGCCAGCTTCAATGGCTATTAGGAGAGTCTTGAATTGTTCTTCATATCCATTGCATGTCAAACCTACCCACCCTTGAAGCTCCCCGACTTTTTTTAACACCCAATCTGATGCTCTAGGTTCGATCTGAGGGGGTAGAGTCTGTAGAGGGGACAGACTACCCATCTCCTCGTCCTCACCCTCACTGTCTTCAAAAATCAAGGATTGCTTCCATAGGCTAGTCCCCTCCTCCTCTGACCTCAATACGTCCACAGTTTCCCCTTCCTCAATTACCGACGCATATGACACCATCTTTAGTTCTCCCAAGACTTCCTCTGAGGATATTGGGGCTTTCTGTGCCCGAGGTGAAGTCAAAACAGTGGCCAAAACATCATCGCAGAAGCTGACCGCGGCAACCTCGGGAACAACAGCCTTGTTGTTGCTCGCAGACACCATCTGTAGTCCTCTCGAGACTTCCTCTGAGGCTATCGGGGCTTTCTGTGCCTGGGGTGAAGTCAAAAGCTTGGAAACAGTAGCCAAAACATCATCGCAGATGCTGACCGTGGCAAGCTCGGGGACAACAACCTGGTCGCTGCTCGTAGACACCATCTCAGGCCTCTTCGCAGTTGTCTGTGCACCTACGGGCTCCGGCGAGGTGGTCAGAGCAAGTAGCAAGTCAATGCGAGCCGACAAGGAAACATTAAGCCCTCCTCCAGCCTCCGATGAAGCAAACTCCGGCGCTGGGACCTCCGTCGGAGCCTCTACAACCTTCGATGATGTCGTCTGAGGTATCGTCGGCGACGGTGGCGCGGGCCGACACGTCGACGGGCCACCAAGATCCTGCGGCTGCTTCCTCCAGACAAGCTTCACTGCCTAGGCCTAGATGACAGGCCGGGCCTGGAGCTCCACACGGGCCTACGTGAAAAGCCACTGGGCCAATTGAGAATTTGATGGGGCCCTTGGGCCGCTTGAGGCCACAACCTTTCCCTTTCCCTTTCCTAGCCCGTTGCCAAGGCCTTCTTCCTAGCCCATGTCCCAGTCCTCTTCAATGCAGCGTTTCAGTAACTTTAAATTAGTCTGCAAGCAACCAACTTGCATCTCCATTTCAGACAAGGCGTGCAATAGAGATGCCCAATTCGTCCCTGACACACTCCTGCCATTCCCTTCACATTGCTGCGCCTTCACCAAAGAAGAAGGAACGTCTGCCCTCTCTGCATGTACTGGGGCTCGAGACAAGGCCTCTCTATACGAAGACTGAGCTTGGTGGCCCTGCGACGGAGGAGAAGGCTTCAGTGGGTGAGTCTCTCTGTTATTTCCTCCCAAAAAAGAGGATTTTGCAGAAAGCTCCTCCAACAAGTCTCCAAAATCTCTCCATCCTATTCCTTTCCTCCCTTCTGGTATCACTAGCAACCCACACCGCCTTGCTTGACTGAACTCCGATAAGGTGAAAAAACTCCCGTAAGAGTTACGCTGCCTTTGCACCACCCAAACCTGGGAACCATTTCTCCGTGTTTTAAGAAAAACAGGAGGACCCCCAAAGGCTGCACCTTCCTTCACCATGCAGCCAACCATCCCAACGATAAATGGTCCATGGAAATGTGATTCACCGCACGACAACTGCTCTCCGTTATCCTCCACCATCTTTCATTAACCATCTTAAACTCAAAACACTTTTGATCAACGATAACGTTCCTACTCGACCTCATCACGACGCAAACACTCTTATCGCAATAGGGATAAACTAATCACCACTGAGCTCAACCACCATTAACAGAAACGAGATGAAACAACATTTTTTTTTCCTCAACTGTACGGAGAGAAACACCTAACTTTTGATCAAATACATGAAACATCTTTTGTCCTATTATTATGCACTTATACTCTCTGCTATTCTCCCGGATCATTGCACAATTCTGTCAATCAGTTTCTGATGAGAAAAATGATATATATATTTCAATGTAATTATGGTGAAAGTTCTGTACTGTTCATGATGCATTGCAATACTTTTTTTTTTTTTATAAGTAAAAAAGAGGGAAGAATGTTGAGATGTACCAGGAGACAGATAGCACAATACTTACTGCTGGATAGAGTAATTTGTTGATGAATCATAGGGCTGAAATCAGTATAGTGCATGAACTTCTTTGTGAATGTCAACTGTATATCGAATGTTCTTAAAAGGTTTGATGATCATTTCTGATGGGAAGCTTAATTCTGATCTTTTATTCAACCATATGGTGGTTTAAGATCAATATTATTTTGTTTTAATTGAGCTATTACCATCTTTTTTAATTCATTTTTCAGTATCTATTTAAAATCTTTCTAATTATTTTTATCTCTGGATGTTTCTTGTTTTTCATTCTGCCTATTCATACAAGAATATATGCATTTTTTTGTGTTTAAATCTTATCTTTTTTCCATTCCTCTTTTGGCTTTATGTTTTCTGTATTGTAGTGGTACTGAATTCAGCTATTTCAAATATGTAAGTTGATTTCTTTTAATCTCATAGGATGACCACTTTGAGCGGCTCTTCAAAATGTATGCAGATAAAGTTAAGCTTGACATACAGAGCTTAGTATTTTGTTTTGATGGGAATAAAATAAGTCCAGCAGAAACCCCTGATGGCCTTGGTATGGAGGACAATGACATTATTGAGGTACATGTAAAGCCAAGCTGATTGAGGTAAGATGTTTAGTATAGTTTGTATTCTCCTCTTTGATCCTTTTATTTTATTTTAATTGCCATTTTAATTTCAAATATTATAGCCATTTCATTCCCTAGATCGGCATTAAAATTTTCCATATAAAAATCTTTAGGAAAATTGGCATTTGAAAAGTTAGAAACCTGCGGGATCAATATGGGGAGCACACATATTGTTGTTTCAAGATTCAGCTCATTAACATTTTCAATGTTACTCTTAGCAACATGTTTGCCGACTTTTCAGAAGCATATGACGCATTTCGTAGATAATTATTTTTTTATTTATGGCACGAATAATTTTTCAAGCAAATAGAATTGAGGAGGTTTGTGTGACCAACCTCCTGTTGAAGTATGCCTCCAAAAAGTGGTTGGTTTTGAGCTTTTATTTCTACAGAAATAATCTATGCTTATTATTAAAACAAATTGATAAGCATTGAAGTTGGTTATTTATGGTTTGAGATATCATTGTGAGATAAGGTGCCTTGGGTATATAGCATTGTTGGATATCACTAAAAGAGCGATCAAATAGAAAACTAACACTTATTGTTTGGATTGAGAGAGCCTCTCAACTCATCTCATCGAATCATTATAACTTTCCCAAACTCCCACACAAAATGCAATAAATAATTCAACATTTTCAAATCCCAAAACAAAAATAATATTCTAACAATATTTTATTCAACTTTTAACTTTTATCTCATCTCAACTCGCTATCTAAACCTCCAGCTCCATTAGGAGAAAAGCCTTTGAGTGTTCAAGTAGTCCATGAACATGCAAAATAAATTTATAAGATGCAGTTTTGATGAGATACGTTCAATGCATTGGCGTTGGCTGGCTGAAGTGGAGTTCTTTGGTATGTTTTGTGACTGGCACATTTTTTTTTTTGTTAGTGATTGGCACAATTTTGAAAATAGAGAATCAGCCATCATACTGTTTTGTTGGTTCACGAAAAAAGAACCTGTTACAATGGTAGTGGAGCACAGTTAGAATCTTGTTGAAGGGAAAGGTTTTGAAGATATGGGTTGGTTTGGGGGTGGGGTAATGGCCTCCAGCAGCCCTTAATGTCTATTTATTCTGGTTTTAACTTGGGTTTTTACTTAACCATGGAACTTAGTATATGTGGGTTTGTTTTGAGCATTGACCTTCCGAATTTCGAACTGCATTGCTTTGTTTCAGGTTCATACTTCAGTCACGGCACTTGAATCGTCTTTGTGCCACTTTTGGGAGATAATGTTCCTGGTAGTGATACAGATTAAAAAAAAAAAAAAAGAATTGGGCCTGGTGGCTGGTAGTGGGGTTACTCTTCAGATCCTTTTGTACAACTATAGTTCTTTTCTGTTTTTTGGTTGTATGATATCTAGCCTTCAATTGTACAGTGTCATGGATATTACTGAAATCGTTTAGGAACAACAGTTATTGCTACAAGCTGAAGCAGCTCGGTCGTGAACAACAAATTGAGAAAAGAAGAGAGTGCCAATTGTAATGTCTACCCTTGTATTTATGGGAACTTTTTTCTTCATGACTAGCTCAAGCTTTATGACAATGGAATGCAACGAATGTTTATGCAGATGCTTTAGCATATTGCGAATGTCCATATTGTGTCTTACATTTGTCTAAAGTACAGAATTTAAATTGGAAGGGGACATCAACCGAACTGTAGTTGATTACAATATAAATTGTATCTGTCTAAAATGGATATGGCTATGAGAACATTTAATAGGGTCTTTTTAGTGGGGTATGCATTCTCTATATTCTGGATCTCATTAAATAATAGGATCATGATGTTTCGGTGATTTCTCATCTTTTTGTTTAGTTCTGGCAGCCGATGTGAAATGTGTTTGGCCAAAGCTGGGGTTCCTAATCCTTACACCTAAAAGGCTATAGATTGATTATACTGATGGCTCCGACCATTTAAGTCTGCACCAGTTAAACATCATCGAGTATGTCTGTGGACAATAGGCATTCTGGTGAGCGCAGCTCTGTTGTCATGACGTGTATTTCCTTAGCGAGTGTCCTTTCTCATAGGACTTTACCCTGAAGTCAATTCATAAGGATGTTTCGTGTGGGTTGCAACCAGCCATGGTAGGGGGTGGTGGTGGCCTAAGTGGCCTAATTGCTTTTACCCAACGCATTCTTTCAGAAAAAGTGACGGGCAAGGGAAAGTGTTCTGCTTTTTGTTTTCGACAATTCAGATAACATGTTTTAATTTTGTTATGAAGGGTTTGAAGAACATTGCAAAACATAATCTGACATTTCTTGAACCTACATCTTGTATAAGTGCTATGGTTCTTCTAAACCAATTAGCGTCATGGTTATGTAGTCAGGAGTAGTAACATTCTTCATCTTAGATTCTTAAGTTAGTTAAATCAGTTAAAAGATGTTGCATTACAGATGAAGTACACCTTTCATTCATTTTGAGGCTATTTATCCCCTGAAAAAAAAAAAAAGAGAGAAGAAAATGAAATGGTTAAGCAGCAAGCAATCATCCTAAGAATGACAAGGATGTAGATCCGTATAACATAGGTAATATTGAGTCAGCTGGTTTGAATTGAGTACTCTGCACCTACTGGATGGTTGGGGCTCCCCCATAAAATTTATTGCAAAGACACAGCACGCTACCTTCACCCATACAAGTCTTCGGAGCTGAGTTGAGTTTTGAGCTGATATCCTTGTTGTCTGTTGGTCACAACCTTGTGGAACAAAGGGAAGCTTCATTGGATGGAGAAAAAGGCTGCCTTCTAATCTCGTTGATGTCGATGGAGGGAGGACTCTGTTTTTGTATGACCAAAACAGGGCAAGAAGAGATTTTTAGAAGGTTGAAACTCCCTTTCTGTGCCTTGTACCTTTTTACCGTTTCAAAATTCAAACCACCTATATTACGAGAGGTTTTAGACAATTACTGGTGTACGGTCGCCGAGCTTTATAGTCAATGAGATCAAGTCATGGTTTGGTTCCAATTCCGTAAAAAATATATAGCGGAAAAAAGCCTATCAATTTGATCCAAATCCATACCTTTCTTACAATAGTACTGTTATATATAATTGTAGAATATTCCATTACCGCGTAATCGTTTTTAAAAAAATATATATTTATTATTAAAAAATTAATTAATTTTTATAAATCACATATTTATTTATTTATTTTCAAATAAATTACGTGTGTTTGCACAGTATATCATTTCTCTTCTTACAATTAGACCCAAACCCATCACCCTCTCTCTCTCTCTCTGTTTTTTTAGGGCAAACCCATCACTTTCAATTCGCCAAATCGTACAAGAATATGCTTTAACACTTAAATGCTACCAAGGTCAGAGATAATTGGTAGGTAAAAGAAAAGTTGGCCATTCTACTAGATTTATCTACTTCATTCAAGTTAGATTCAAAGTTAAATAGTAATATTCATTCGCACTCTAAATTTAATATTTATATTTTCTAGAATTATTAGACCGAATTGTATAATTCAATAGAAATAGGCGGCAATATTAAATGTTTAGAGAAATACTATAAGAAAGTCTTACACAAGACACATCTATTTAAATATATACATATTTAAGTATTAAGATAGAAAAAAAATATAAATCACATATTAATTAAATAGATGTATGTACTGTTGTAAGGCTTCTATGTATAAAGATTTCATAAAATTAAAGTATCTAATTTAGTGGCGTAACAAAATATTTTATTTTTAAATTTATTAATCTAAACTATATAATACTAACTTTTTAGGCCTAGTTTCACAAACCTTTTAAACTATCTTATCACATCTAAATATCATTTAAACACAAATATTTTTCAATTTAAAATTTTAGATTTTCAACTTTTTTATCTAATTATTACCTAATAATTAAAATTCTTCTAAACTTACAAACAAAACATAAAAAATAATTCAACTTTTTCAAATCTCAAAATAAAAATAATAAAAATTATATTCTAACTCTTTTAATTTTATAATTTTTTATTCAATTTTTTTCTCTCATTTATAAAAAATAACTCAAATTATTTCAATACTATTAAAAAATTATCTCATTATTATTTATAAATTTCTTATTATCTCTATAATCAAGAAAAATTCTTTTCATCAACTACTATTCATTGCTTCATATTCTATAAAAAATATGGACAGGTTTGGAGGGTAGGATGATATACAAAATTCTCATCTCATCTCATCATTACACATTTTTCAAATTCTTATATAAAATATAATAAATAATTTAACTTTTTCAAATCTCAATTTAATTTTTTTAAATTTTAATACAATAATAATATTAAAATACAATATTTTAAATACTAAAATAAAATACAAAATTATCATCTCATCCCAAACCTACCCATATTTCTCGTATGAGTAGCGTATAAGAGCATTGGCAATAGACTAGCTAAATACCAATGCAAGTCTAAAATTTAGCTAGATATGAGAAAAAGTCTCCACATTGGACTAGCCAATGGTCCAAAGCTTAAGACTTGATGAATAGTAAATCTTAAGTCTTCTCCAAATATGGCTAGCTACTATTCACAATGGAAAGCAATATTTAATTATTTTATCACTTCCCTCTCTCTTTGAATGGTAAAATATGCATGGCATGCACATTATTTCTACAAAGCATGAAGATTTAAGAAATATATAAATTGTATTTGCAAATAAAAAATAAAAAAAAGTAAAAAATATAATATTATATTATGATTTTAACTTTATAATGGCTAGTCCAATGTGAACTCACCTAGTCAAAAATTGATATTATAGTTAAAAATTAAGATTCTAGCCAAACTTTAGACTTGACAATGGCTAGACCATTGCCAATGCTCTAAACAAACTACGTTCCATAAATTTTGAAGCAACAACACGGTGAAATGACAATTGAAACCCCGCGTGTGGGGTCCCCACCCATCGCGATACTCCCGTAGCCGCAATGCAAACAGACGTGAAGTCGTGGCGGATTACCATTGGTGGAAGCAGGTAGACTTCTGGATCACATGACCCAACTCGCACCGCCCACCACTTTCGCTTGTTCACATGCAAAACTCACGGATAACGTCGGCGGGCCCCACCTTACCCCACGCCACGTGCCCACTTCCACGCTGGAAAGTTCACGCTCAATAACGCACACGTCAGACCAAAAAGAGCCTAAAGATAGATAGAGAGCAATAAAAAAAAAAGATAGAGGGAAGCTCCAAGATTCCGACCGGAAAAGTTTCCATGGATTCCGAAGAAGATAAAGGCTGAACTCTTTGTCTTTGCCTCGAATCTCTTGTACAAAACACAGGTATTCTTCTTTCTTTTATTATCCGTTTCTGAAGCTCCTGTGATCCTTGAAATTTCAATGCGTTTAACTAATTTGATCCGTGAAGCGAAGTTGGGACAAGTTTTGGGTCAATCCGTGAAGCGAGAAGGGATTTGGACTAGATTTGGCGTTATTTTACAGTTTTTTAAAATCAGAGATCGGCTTTTAGCTCAATTCAGTACAATTTAAGTGGTAAAACTCACTATTTTCCATGAACAAGTGGTAGTTATTATTCTATGAGAACAGTGGTCCTATATTAGAACTCTAACTTCATTCCAATGCCTTAAAAGAACCTTGGAAATGAAAAAAATACAATTGATAGTTTATTTTGAAGTCTATATCTGACTTTCACAAGCCTTTGATTGTGAAATTCAGATATAGGCCTCTATTATATGTGGGGGGATCCTCAGAACCACCCATCCTTGAAGAAGTGTATATGACCTAGGAAAAATTGAAAATAAATAAAAGACTCGTTAAAAGGGACACCCTAATTGTTTGAAATTTAGGGCGAAAAAAAACCTAGTAAAAGATCTGTTTAAAACCACAGCCTTAATTTTTTGACTGTTGAGGTTTTAGATGTGGAATTTAATGATTTTATTTTTGCAAGGTGTATGATGTACTTATTGACTATTTTTACAGAAAAAAATGCATTGATATTAAATTTGTCAGGTTGGTACTGTTTTTAACTTTTGAGGTTGTAGGGGGAATACTATCATCTTCTTTAAAGTTGAGTCTCGGAGCTTACAAGAGATCAGCGAATTGACTTCCTTATTAATTGAAACTCGACCAGGAAACCTCAACTCGTGAGAGTTTGGAGTTTGGTAGTTCTTTATGATGGAGAAAATCTGTGAATTCTGCACAGAATCGAGGCCAGTCGTTTACTGTAACGCTGATGCAGCACATCTTTGCCTTTCCTGCGATGCCAAAGTTCATTCAGCCAATGCACTTTCCAACCGACATATGCGAAGCGTCCTATGTGATTTGTGCAGATACCGCCCAGCTTATGTTCGGTGTACAGTACACAGAATGTCCATGTGCTGCAGCTGTGACCAAAGCCTGCATGATAGCTCTTCCCAGCATCAGAAACAGGCAGTCAGCAGTTACACAGGATGCCCTTCGGCTAAGGATTTTGCAGCATTGTGGGATTTTCAACTGAATGAAGAAGACAATAGTACTCCTCGAGATCAGCCTGTGTCCATTTCTCCTGGTTCTGGGGATTCCAGTGTTGTAAACTTGGAAATTCCAAGACAATCTTGCTCACAATTCGGTGGCCCTTCAGTGTCATCCAGAGAGAGTTGTGCAACTCTAGTCTCCAATGTAGGACCAGAATTAGGATCGACCAGTCAACAAAGTAAGGTAGGCAGGAATTAGGCTTCAATGTGTGTGTGTGTATCTTTCCTTTCCGATTCTAATTATAACAGGCCATTGTTATGTCTAGATTCTCTAATTCTTCCACAATTTAAGATGTTCATTCCCAAATAAGAGGTCATACTGTTGGCAAATTGGGAGGAAGTTTATGCAAATTACAATTGGATGAATCCTTGATATTGGACAGAGTGCTAGATTTCAGGAGGTTCCTACCTATTTTACCCTGTCCATGTCTTGGTGTGGTTATTACACATGAGTTGAACTTACGCATGAGTTGTAGTATAAATAGGAGGATAAAATTGCTTGTGCATCTGATGGTGATATGCTGTTTTTAGCTACTTAAAATAGAAAACCACTTACCCCAAGTGAAAATTTTACTTAAAGAGTTTAGTTTGAGGTGCATTACAATTTTATGTAAAAGAACTCTATGATTCTTCTTAGTATTTTGCCTCACTTGCAGGTATATAAATGTCAACAGCAGCACACTAGCTATATTCTGCAACAGATTCTTGACCTGAAAAGGCTTCAGCTCACTGATGGTTCTGACCTTTCACCTTTGATATCTGGTCAAGAACAAATGGAAATAAATTCTTCAATAGAATATCCTCCAGTAAAGTTTGATGGAAATCTTGATCAGCATTTACAACATTCCCGGGATCTTAGTACCGATCAACAAAGGGGCAGTTCACTGCAGGACCTGAACGTGGACACTTTGCCATTCAAATTTTCTCAACAGGAACATATACCTTCATCTTCTAATGTTGGGCTTCCTATGCAGGGAGAATCTTTCTGGCAATGCAAAAGTCCTGTTCAAAGTAGTCAGGTTTGTTCAGTATTATCACTTCATTAAATAGATCATTGTGTCATGAACCACTTGTAGATTTGCCACACTGACGATTCATTCTTGCTTACAGTGCCAAAGCACTATAATTTTCTTTTGCATTTAGCATAATATAAGCATATGCATGTAGAATAACTGAAACTACATCTCACTAGAGGGGCACTGGCTTGATAATTTGACTGCAGAAGTCAGGCATCCCATGTGATTAATGGACACTTTTTGTAATTCAAATCAAGCAAGTGGAATTTTCAATTGGGACAAGTATGCCCTCAATTAACTTAGAATATATCATTGCTTAGAACTTTGGTAGGCTAGCTTCATATCTCTAGGATGTTTTGGAAGTGGAAAGGAAAAGAAAAGGACACATTTTTCATACAAGTGCCTCATATATTTTGAAATATTAAACTGCAATGCACAGTTAATAGTTCCTTTTCACATGCAACAAGACTTGTTGCAAGAGAAGTGTTTATTGGTATATTAGGGTCTTTGTACTAACTCCAGTATCTGGAACAAAGTTTTGTTGAGTCGATTTTACCTAACTCGAGTTTAAAACCCCATGTCCTGAAGTTCAGTCTGTATTTCATATTCAACGCTCCTGTCTCCACTTATTACTTCAACAATATCATGACAACAGTGAGATTTTCTCCTGCTTGCTTTCTGACTTAATCAGCTTCTGCGAGCGACCATATGTATGACTGCAATGAGGTCCTGATCCCAATCAATGAGCATTAATCTACTTGACAACGAGAGAGTATTGTACATAACTGATTATTGTTGATTGAACTTTGCAGTTATGGTCTCAAAATATGCAAGACCTTGGGGTTTGTGAAGAACTTGTTTGTGACGATGATTTCAACATACCTGATGTTGATTTAACGTTCCAAAGTTTCGAAGAACTATTTGCAGGTGATCAAGATCCAATCAGGGCTCTGCTTGATGATAAAGATGTTTCATGCTCTTCCATTGAAAAGGATTTGTCCCGTAATACATCAGATAATAGCCATGCAAGAGCTATGGAGGTCTGAGTCATGACTCTTTATTTGTTTTTTCTTCTCTTTTAACTTCTGTAAGCTGAATCTTTTTTTTTTTTTTTCCAAAAACCTCGCCATTAAATAAAAACATCATCATCGAGGTTAGACTGTAGATCTGGAAAACATACAGTTTCACCACGTGGAGCACCAAGTATCATGGAAC
Organism: Juglans regia; assembly: GCF_001411555.2. Taxonomy (NCBI): domain Eukaryota; kingdom Viridiplantae; phylum Streptophyta; class Magnoliopsida; order Fagales; family Juglandaceae; genus Juglans; species Juglans regia. The sequence continues at coordinate 37,240,153 of NC_049913.1, forward strand.
GTAAACATGTATGAATGGGTTTGCTCTGCATATGTTGTCACTTCCCATGCAGAATGAAAATATTTGGTGACATCAAAGATATCCTAATTAGAATAACTAGTACTGGAATCAATATTACATGGATCTTTCAGGTTTCTGGAATTGCTATCACTATCTTGCCTTAGAGGGCTACATCATTGCTAAACCAGTTGGTACTATACTGTTGCTAAACTGGAGCATGGAACATATTCATATTTTAGCTAGTTGATTTCTGATCATAAATATCGATAATATTGGTACTTTTTTATGATTGACTCTTCAAATACCCTGTAAATATACTTCTATGGTATTTTCAAATTGTCTAACAATATGTGAATATATCGATCTAATACTAATGTAACCTTCCAAGTAAGCACGAAGGAGAGCTATTCTCTTTTCTGGACTTACAAGGGAAGTTTTTGATGTTATAAAAATTGGACAAAGTTATGCTGGGACTCACTCGAGTTTGGGTGGCACAGTGAAACAAAGCTGGCAATTCCCTGAGCTCTTACTCATCATGATAACTTTGACATGAGCACATGAGTTACTGTAGTTTTTGGCCATCAATTGTGTTACATGTATTCATGGACCTTCGTGGACTATTTGTCTAAGTAGATGACGAGTTTAGCATTGATCAGACATTCAGGATATTTTAAGGTAACATGAGATATGTCTCCAGTTCAATATAAAATATTTTTTTTCTTCTACTCCTTTTGTGTCATGACAGGATGGCTCAGTGGCTTCTTCTCTTTATATCACCCGGTCACCTCACATGGACAATGACATAGGTCCTTCTAACCAACTTCACAGGCTTCCGGGAAGTGAAGATTGTCCCCGTCCGACTCGAACATCTTATTCAACTTTGTCATTCTCTATTTCAAGGTTTAGTGCCGATAGCCATGGCACTGATTGTCTTGATAGCGGACTTTCTCCCTACATTATAGGAAAACCTACAGGTGATTCACCCGAGCTTGACGGTGCACATTTGAAGGCTAGAGAAATTGCCAAGAAGAGGTACAAGGAGAAGAAGAAGTCTCGAATGTGAGTATTATATTTCTTTCTTTTAACAAGTTTTGGAATGAAGACCCGCAACCTTAAACGCCAACCTTTTCTCAAATTACACGTTGATAGTTTATCATTTCAGCATATCATTTTTTAAAATGTTCTTGACTTTTCTGTAATATATTGAGGTGGTAAAATTTGAAAATTGTAAAAACTTTACCATGGAGTTACCCCCCAAAACTTCATGGGTAGTGATCCCAAGTACAATGAATACCATAAAATGATGCGAGATCAGTCAATGACTCAATGCTATGAGATCTTGGTTGTCATTTCCCAGCCATATGTATCCACTTCTTAAGTATGCTTATTTTATAGTCCTAGTAACTTCAAAACCTCAATGCACAGTCACAATATTGTCAATAGAATAAGATTCTGTTTTGGCCTCAGAATTATTTAGCTGAACTTCCAACAAACAAAAAATAACAGGAGATCTCACTGGAACTGTATGAATGAAGGTATAGATTACTACTACAATAAAACTTCCTGCTATGACCAATGCCCATGAAATACCCTAGCTCAAGATCGGAACACAGCATGATGATTGCAAAATTAAATAAGAGCTAGTAGACCCAATACAATCTCCAAGCAAAAGTAACTTAACTTTGACTATACTTAGAGCATGATCTATTATTTCTAAACTTTGTAATTTGATTTTTAACTTATCTCTGTTGAGTAGATGCAGCTCAAGGTTTTGGTAATAAATGTGAATTATGTTTCTTTTAGCTGTGCTATCTTGTGGTAAAGTTAGTTCTTTTTTCAGGCATGAAAAACAAATTCGATACCCATCTCGGAAAGCTAGAGCTGATATTCGGAAGCGGGTAAAAGGAAGATTTGTAAAGACAGAGAGCTATGACTCTGATACAGTTGACGTGACACGAAGCTATTAGCATTGCGTCTTGATCTTGTACATATTACAGTTCTGGAGTGAATTAGCGTATTGGTACTCTCATGTTTATTGAGCTGAAATGTAGCCAAATAATGGCACTCTCATTTGTAAGGCTTCAATTAATTACATTTCCAATCCCCCTAGTCTCTGTTGAAGTTCTTACTGAGGTAAAATTTAAATTTGAAGGCTTTGTATCGAGGAAAGTTATTTATGCGACTTGGTGAAGAGACAGATCTTACTGATTAATTGCTGGTTTAAAAAGATCCATGATGGTGGTGGTGGTGTAATTGATTAAATCCATGATGGTTTATGTGACATTTGAAACGAGTCCAATTTGCCTGTTGTTCGCTTGTGTTACAATAAATATAAATCTACATCTTTCTATTAGTTTAAACTTTCGAGATAAGTGATGATTTTAACATAGTATGAAAGCAAAGGTCTTTGAGTTCAAATCCTGAATCTACACTCTATCTGATTTGATTAAATATTCTACTTATTGAACCGCATCTTCTTTTTCAATGTGTATATGTGCTTGTTTTTGCAGACTGAATCACATATGAGCCCTGTAAGTTTTACATTTATAAGAGGAGCAATACAAACTCCTAGAAGTAAAATGCATCTTAATTCTATGATAATTAATTAATTTTTTGTTTATTTATCTTCTCATTATCTTCTCATCATCCTATGATGCGGCATTAGATGATAAGTTTACAAATAAAATATAATAATATGTTATATTAGATGATTATAGATTATTTATTATATTTGAAATTATTTTACACCAGTCACCATCCATCGATCTTGATAAAGAAAAATGTTATTTTATCGTATTTGAAATTATTTTCGGCATCAAATAATTAAAAATATTATTATTATTATTATTATTATTTTATAAAGACGACTAGTCGAGTGTAAGTGTAACGAAAATGAAAGAGAAACAAAGCATATTCATTATAATAGGTTACACTTACAGAAAACTTGTGCCTGGCTTAACAACCATCCCATCTGGGGGAGGAAAAAAGTGTTTGATATAGACAGGGAACATGAGCATCATGGGATTATTAAGCACCAAACATTTCATAATAGATATTGATAGCAGAACGATTGGGAAAATGGAAAGAGGTGGTTGTAGTTGTGACAAAGAAGCAAACCCCCAGCAGCAAGAAAATTAAAAAAACAAAAACAAAAACAAAAACGAAAACATATGATGGCACTTTCTTCCTAAATGGTCTGTGTCTTAATCTCTGCCTCATGACAAGAAGACATGAAACCCCAAAACCACCCTTAAAAGCTTCTAAACAAAGCAACGCCATAATCAAATGCCTCTCTAACCGCAACGGGACCTTGTGGCCTGTGTCGCGGTGTCTGTCACCACCTTCTCTTAAGATGATATGATTGTCCAATACTAAGATAATATGATTGAATAAATGGGTCCCCTCTCTTTGGGATTATCATGCTACTTAGTTTTCGCCTCTACGAAAGGGTTTGTATACAAAAAGCTTTTAATTCATTTTATTTTATTTAATTATTATAATTTTTTTAAATTTTTACGTAGAATAGAATATATAATTTAATTTTTTTAAATTTTAAAATAATAATAATATTAAAAATAATATTTTATTTAAATTTTTAATTTTTATCTCAACTTATCTCATCTCAACTTACTATCCAAATCTCATCTCATTTTATCTATCTCATCTCAACTTATTTTTTTTTTTTTAATTTTTTGGCTATTTATTTGGTAAATGTACGTGTCGAGATATTAGATAATTTTGATATATAAATAAGCTATCTCAATCTATTGAATTATTAAAAATTAAAAATTATAATTTCTTGAATAATTACTGTTTTTAGTGACACGATGTTTCTGATAGGATGAGAAATATATAAGAAAATTTCTATATACTCTTGTTTTTATCTTATTATATAAAATATAATACAGTTATCATCATTGGATAGTTTACTCTATATTTAAATAACAAGAAATCATTTTGGTTAACAACTCCGTTCTCCTCGTTTCATTGATTTATTTTTTTATGGAAATCGACGGATGCTTTTGATGTTCTGGGTAACTAATCTACCACCAACTATTGATGGACCTCGTCGGCTCGTCCTAAAAAGAGAAAATAATAAGTTATATGATGGGTCCTGCTTGACCTTGATGTGAACAACGGAATTGAGAGGCTGGAATGAGATGAAATGAATTGAGATAATTTATGAATAATAATAAGATTATTAATTAAAATTATATTAACATGAATCCAAACGGGCCTTTAATAAATTCTGTGTTATATATTATTGACATATTTCTTTTTCCCTTTAAGAGATACACCTATTGTGAGTGTGTGTGTTTTTTTTTTTGCAAATAAAGTACACACTGCATACATAAGAAAATGGGTATCAGAAGAGGAGACTGCTGCAAGATTTCAAGCACTCCTCAAGGTGCGACCATCCAATTTAGCAAACATCTAATAATTCTATTTGAAATATCTTTATATTGCATATTATCGACGTCACATAATTTATTTTTGGAGATAAATTTAAAAATTTAAATCTTATAAATCAAATTATGTTATGTAAACGGTATGTAATATAAAAATCTTCAAGAAATGTGCAGAGGGATCAAGATTTTTTAGAGTTTGTATCTAAATTTAAAATCTTAAAATGAGAAAATGGTGCGTACATGAATTAGATTTCATAAGATTTATTAAATAAATATTTCCAAAAGATATATAAATATAGTTATAAAATATATCTTTATGCTATTTAACTCGTTATAATTATAAAAAAATATCAAATATAAATCTTTTTTATATGAAAATGATTGATTTTATAAAGAAATCTTACAAAAATAATAAAGTTTATAAATTAATCTAGCTGGATGCGATATATTAATTTTTTTATAGTAAAAAAAAAAAGTTTATAAATTTATGAGTTTTGATTTTCCAAAGAAAGTGGTATGTTTTTGCAAACCAAAGAATGAGTTGTTTGTTATCCTTTTCCCTTTGGCCTTTGTTAGTTGTTACCATCGCAAAAGAGAGAGTAGAGCTAGCTTCAAATGCAATGGGATTACTGAAATGTCCCTGGTAATACACGAAGAAGCTCGTACCTTGGAAGTAGAAACGGCACCTTGCGGGACTGTTAGCATTGTCTCCCAATTCCCAAACGGTTTCAGTTTCGCTGTTTCTTCTCCTCTCTTTCCCTCCAAACCCTCTCATATAAAACCAGCCCTACCCTCCCCCTCCCTCAAAATCCCTCCCTCCCTCTCTCTCTCTCTCTCTCAGAAACCAGAGATAAGAGGCACTCTCTCTTTCTGATCTTGGCTTCTCCGGGTGAGCTTTTTGTTTCTCTAATTTCAACTATATTTGTTTCATTATAAAATTCTGTATTTTTTTATATTATATGTTTCCATTCGTGAATCCAGAGACGAACTGCTGCTTCAATCTCTGTTTTGGTTCGGTTTACAGACAAATTAGTTATTTCGAATCTCTGCTTTTCCTCCTTTCCATTTCCTCTCTACATTTTATGTTTTGTTGATCTGTTTCTAACATATAATCAGTTATCCGTAATTAGTTTTCACCTCTCTGATCAATTGGAAAATTTCTGTGTCTTCGCCATTTTTTGAGAAATTGATGTATATCCGAATATTGAATGCAACAGAAACTCTTAAGAGTCCTCTGTAACATTCGAGGAAAAAGAAAGAATAGATTGAAAAACACAAGGAAGCAAATAATAATCGCAAAAGCTGTGTTGATTATATCATTGGCTTAACTATCATTTTCCTCCGATTATTTGTGCAGGAATACTCCAAGAGCTCAAAATGCAAAAGGACCCCTCCTCTGCCCATGGCGGACCTACCGCCACAGCTACAACCAGCATATCCTCCTCATTCAAGTCTCTATTCCATCCAGATGGCGATGTATACAGCTCCCCTTACTCCTCAATCTTCCCTACCAAAGCTTCCCTCTCCGTGAACTCCTACTCAGACTCAGGCTTCTCCGACTCAACCTCAACCGTCGTCTCCAATCACCTCTGCCACTCCCAGACAGTACAGGAACACCAGGAGATCGTGAACCGCCATTCTCTCTGCCTCACTCACCTCCGCGAGGCCAACAGAGAAGCCGAGGCCCTCCGCCTCGAAAACACGCACCTCCGTGCAGTGAACCGCGAGCTCAACAAGCACCTCAGCCTCCTCATCCACGCCTCGGTCCGGAACCAGCTCGGTTCGTCCCCCACCGACTACATGGCGTCGCTTGAGGCTCTGGACGCCTTTCGCGGTTTGAGTATCGGAGATGAGGGGAGTGCTTGGGATGACGTGGCGGATGGGAGCCCGACGAGCGTGATCGAGAACAGAAGGATCCAGAATGTTGACGTGGAGCGATTCTCGTTGCCGAAAAGTATCTCTGTGCGGTCAAACGGTTACTTGAAGACGGCGACTCAGGCCAATGCCGCTGGTGGCGGTCGGACTCGGAGCGCGAATCGGCTTCGCACCACAAACCCGCTCAATGCTACGGTACTCTAACACAAACACTTTTCTCCTTCTTGAGATCGAGAGTGAGTTTCCGGTTTTGCATTGAAATTTTTCGCAGCAGAATCGTTTCGCTTCTTTCGTTCCACGAGATTTACTTTGTTTTGATCCCTAACGTTGATACATGGGTGTTGACGTACCGCATGCTTTTAATCAAGGAAAAGGAGACCTCACGTTAGTTAGTAACAGGAGATGCGAGCCAGACCTACCAGTTTTATAAGATCCCACTTTTTATTATTACGAAATAGCCGTGCCTTTTTTTTTTTTGGTTGGTTTTTTTTTTTTTTCAATTATACTGTGTGCAGTATATAAGAAATGAGAATGATATTGCCACAGTGCCATTTAACAAAACTAAATTAATAAATTAATATGATTTTATATGATACGTTAAATATATTTCATAATAAAAATAATTTTTTAATATGATATATCACACAAAGTCACGTTAATTTATAATTTTACTTTTATAGAATTTCCTTAACTAAAGTATTTTCTCATAAGAAAGAATATATCTTATATACTATTCTTATCTTACTGTATTATCATTGGTATTGTTCATCAATCATTAGATTAGTTTTGTTTTGAAGAATTAATAGATAATATCGGATCAAACAACACAATACGATAGAAGTACTGGGAGGAAGGCGCACTATATAACACTTTCATCTGAATAAAAAAAATAGCACAACATTAAATACTCATATGAGGTTTATACTGTTTTAAAGTCTTATATTCACAACATTAAATTACTCACATTATGTAGTAACTTATTATAAAATTAGATCATTTAATTCAATCAGGTAATTAAAAAATATCTCTATTCTTTCTCTACCGTGTCTCTCATGAGTGTTGAGTAAGCTACAATAAAAGAGTCAGAGCTCTAAAAGAAAAGGTTACAACCATGAAGGGTTTTTAGATATGTTTTTAAAAGATGAAGTTGCATAAATTGGTGAAACAAGTTATATACTGCATGATAATTATAACATGTACATTTTTATAAAATCTGAAGGACAACCCTTAACTGTTGGACATTTTATACTTTCCATCCCAAGCAATCAAAACTTACTCATTGCATCTTTTAAAAACTAAAAACGATTAATAAAATTGTTGTAATAATAAGAAAAGGCATGTGATGCTATATATATAATCTTTATGGTTTGATGCACATATAGTTTTTTAATAATTTGAAGATATAATGTGTAAATTTTGATAATTCGGTATGTAAAGTATAAAATACCATTTAGTTTGAATGCAAAGCTTTAATTGCACGAAAAAGAATGAATTCATAGCCTACAGACAACAATCAAACGGCCTAATGTCTGAATCTTTGATCTTCTTCTAATTTTGATCACAGTTGGTAGGTTCCCCACCCAGCATGGTTAGCCATCTGCATTAATAAATGGAAAGAATTCATGTTGTGATACATGTAAGTCGGCTGTAAATTGTCTTAGACAATGCCATCAGCTGGAAGGAAGATCCAGCTCTAGACAAGTTGGATTCCGGGTCACGAGGGCCCAAACCAGCTTAGTGTAAGACACAGAAACTGGTAGGATGCCCGGCCATATAGGCCCACTAATACGTACCCTCCCATCAAGACCGGATAAAACCACCAGTACCCAGCAACATCTACTACTTGGAAAGAAAGAATTCAGATTCAAATAACATGATAATGACTTTTATTCACGGAGATGATTGTCTTATTTTTCTTCTGCTGATTGTATAAGTTTTGTACAGCAAAAGGTGTACGTGCCAGGAGGGAAGCAAGAAGAAGAGCCACTTGAACTAGAGGTGTACAACCAAGGCATGTTCAAGACGGAGCTGTGTAACAAATGGCAAGATACAGGTGCCTGCCCTTACGGAGACAACTGCCAGTTCGCCCACGGTGTTGAGGAGCTCCGCCCGGTCCTCCGTCACCCCCGCTACAAGACCGAGGTCTGCAGGATGGTCCTTGCTGGTGTTGCTTGCCCATACGGTCATAGGTGCCACTTCCGTCATGCACTCACCGAGCAGGAGAGAGCCATATATGGATCCGGCTATGCTCAAGACAATAAAGCTTGATAGGTAAAGTAGCATTATCACTCAAGAAATAATGACAAATCAGAGAAATTGTGGTACTTGATCAGTAAAGCAAAGATGAGAAGAATGGTACAGTACATAATAATACTCATTGATGTTTACAAGTAATTACAATATAGATCATACAAAAGATCAGAATATAATAGTGTGATAAGGCCGTAGCGGAAAAAGAAAAAAATACGGGAAGGTGAGTTTGGAAAGGGGGCTATGAAGAGAGATGGTGCTCTTTTGATATACGTGTGCCACGTTTAAAATGACATCACTGAAACACTATGCTTACATGCAAACATATGCCATTGGCCCATTAGGAGGTGATTTTGTGTACTGCATAATCGTGTCATCGTGGCCGATTTTATGATGAATTCTTGATTCTGATCCAGTCCGGGGCAGGGAAAGGAGTTTACAGTCACGGGCCCAAGTAGAGATGTAATGAGGCATGAGCTTTGTGGGGAACAGTGATCCCAGTTGATGATGGTGTTGCCCCAGCCCAAGTTACCCAACCAAGGTTGGAGAGCCCAGAGATGCTATTAGAAGCCCGATAAAAACCACAATTACCTCCTTAATGGGCCTTAACCTCCCTAACTTAACGGATCCTCTAGAGCTGGCCTTGCGATTTACCCAAGAATAAAAAATAAAAATAAAAAAGAGTACACAGCATTCTCATGGGGCTCTTTAAATTATCTTTCTAACCAAAGTTTTTGGCAAAGTACTACAAAAAAACTTCACATCCGTCTCTTCCAAATACAGAGCTCATTTAAAATATATATATATATATATATAGAGTTCATTTAAATTTTTTTTATCTATTTTTTAATTTCAAGTAATGTTCTTATTATTCCAATTATCATTTTAGGATTTTTTCCGTAAGGAATATTCTTTTTTTTTTTTTTTTGTGTCGTACCACATTTTCATTCCAAATTATTTTTCATACGGCCCTTTTTTAGCGTATTTCAGACGACATAACATTTTTTTTTTATGTCGAAAAACCTCGCATGACTTTTTATAACATTAAAAATAAGACTTGTAAAAACATGTAGCATTCTTTTTTATTCACAGCACTTATTTCCTAAAGCATAACACTGAAAATTGAAAAAAAAAATAGAACACGGTTGCTGATTTTTTTGTCTTATAATTAAAAAATAAATAAATATGAGATTCTCATTAAAAAATTAAGGTTAGTTTGGTTACATAAAACCAAACTATCTCATATAATCATTATAACATTTTTAAACTCTCACAAAATATAATAGACAATTCAATTTTTTCAAATCTCAAAACAAAAATAATATTAAAAAATTATATTATAAAAATATTTTATTCAACTTTCAACAAAACATTTCATCTCATTTGAACTGCATAAACAAACGAGACTTAATTTTTTAATAATTTTGCTACATATAATCATTTTTGCGTACTCTTTACACACTCTACTAATGTGACGGAAGTCAGTATTTATTTTATATTAAAAAAATGTGACACAGCCAATCAAATCAATAAGTGTGTAAAGAGTACACAAAAATAATTTACATAGAGTTTTAAATTTTTTTAATAATGATCATACTTTTTTTAAAATAAGAGCACAACTGTATTAAGAAAAATTCTACACAACCTTCACGCACTATACTTTTTTTAATTTTTATTTGTTTTCTTTTATCAAGTATTTAATATATGAATAGAAGAATTGAATTAGTTTAAAAAAATAAATTCAAAAAAAAATTAAAAAATTAAAAAAAATATGGTGCGTGGAGGTTGAAGAGGTTGTGTAGCATTGCTCCTAATCCGCACACGAATCCACCTGGCCCATTAAATGAAACAGCTCGTTTTGCCACTTCAACTGACCGAGTTTTGGGTGGATAAAAATGAAATGATAAAAGCCAGACCAACCCTTCAAAAATTTTAGTTCTTCCGATAAATTTACATTTTCGACAGCCGGCTGTGGGCAATTGTTAATATGATTCATGGTGTTTGTGAGGCTAACAGTATATGTAGTTATGTTCCTAGTATTGGCAGAAATTGCTCGTGCCTTTCAAGATATAAGATGATAAATCATACCGATTTGTCTTAAGGGTGTGAATCCGAATTGGTCTATGCCAGAACGTGTTTGATTTTTTTGCAGCTATCCCATCTTTATTTTTTGCAGTTATGATTATAAATAAGGAAGAGGTGCAGGAGTGATTGTGTACAAAGGGGTGTTGGCAGACAATCGAGTTGGGATTTGGGGGAGGGGAGATGAAAATGGATCTGGGAAGCCATGGGTCGTCTTCTTCTTCTTTTCGTTTTTTTTTTTTAATAAATATAGCTTTGATAGCAGCAGGTTACACACCGTGTTTTTTTTTTTCTCTGGCAGCAACAGGCCTCACCAACTTCGTACGTGAATTCGTCTGCCAAATCGTCTGTACCTGCGTCCGTTCGGAATGGGCGGATTTTGGAAAAGGCAACACGTTAATTTAAATTTAGAATACGAAGGTAATAATATTAATATACAGATTAGTACACAAACTTGTTTATACGTAGCAAAACTCTTTGCTATACAACATCCTCTACATTTTATATTTTTTAAAAAAAATTTAATATATTTTTTAAATTTTTTTTTAGTTTATTCATTTTAAATTATTTTAAATTTTCTATTTATTATTCATATAATAAATATTTGATAAAAGAAAAGAATAATAAAAATTAAAAAAAAAATATAGAATGTGAAATATGAGGATGTTAGGAAGATTTATTCTTTAGAAAATAATAGATAGCTGGATTATGGATACATGATGTTTCAAAAAATAAGGAAAAATGAGAGAAAATGAAGTTTTTAAGAGGCGCATGAAGGTTTTTTAATTGGAAAATGATAGAGCAACTGCCGGTGGCTCCTGTTGGAGTCATTATTGGTTTTATCATGTGTTTTTTTATGTTTTTTTTTATAGTTATTTTTATATAGATTTTTTTAATAATTTTAAATATTTAAAAAATAAAAAATAATTTATAATATTATTAAAAAATAATTCCTTAATCATGAAGTAAAAAAAAAATTTTATTTTATTTCGTGATTAAAGAAATATTTTTTAATAATTATTTTTACTTTATGATTAAAAAAATATTTTTTAATAATATTATAACTTTTTTTTTAAATATTAAAAAATTTCTATAAAAAATAACTATAAAAAAAATACATCAAAAAACACATTCGCGCCGCTGGCAGTAGTCTTTTTAATTTTTATTCGTCAATCACATGGGCTGGTTGGTGGAACGGTAGCCGTCCTCTTTTCTTTTTTTCTTTTGTTTTTATTCCAAAAAGATATCATAAAGAACGGCAGAGCTGCCATGTGCTATCGCTTTGCAGTCTGCCTTCTCGAGGAAAGATCGACTTTTGCTTTTTAAATGATTTCTTTTTTCTAATTTGAATCTAAGAATAATGAGGTACACATTACCAACACATTACATAATTATTTAGGAAAATCTCGATGATATATAATACCACGTAAATGTTGTATAATTATTTTTTTAAAAAAAATTAATAAATATAAAATTTATATAAAAAATTACTTTTTAATAAATAATATTATATTTAATCGTAAAATGTAATCAATGTAAAATTGTTTTAAAAAAAATAAAATCTACTTTTAAAAAATTAAATTTTTTTTACTTAATTTTCATATTTATTTATTTTTTTAAAAATAATTATACAGTACTTTGTGCAATCCACATCTGTAATATAATTTTTTTTTAATAATGAATTATACTTTTTTTTAAAATAATTACACAATATTTATGTAACAAAATAATTATTCTTAAATATAAGATGGTAGGTTGAAATATAAAACTTGGTGCACCAAAATAATACAATAAACTTATTTTAATGGATTAGAAATCAGTTTGGATGTCTAGAACGTAGTGTATAGTCAAATATGGTGAAGGTGAAATTTGACCCAAATTTTAAATAAGCAATTAAAGAATCAAAAGATTAATAAAATTTATGAATATGTTAAAAATAATAATTGGCTTAATAAAATTTGGGTATTTAATTAATAGGAATAATAGTATTTTAGATTTGGTAGAGGGTCCGATAAGGGTAAAAAAGATTTTTTATTTTTATGTTCTTAAATATTTTTTTAAAAAAGTATAATATTATTAAAAATCACTTTTATAATTATTAAGTTAAAAAAATAAAATTGTCGGTATCCAATCGTGACTGACTGTCGGTGAGAGTATATTTTTCTCTAGAGAGCGCGAATAAAAGAAAAGAGAGGTGAGTACGGAACCTATTTTCTCCCACTTATAATATTTTATATAATTATATTTTAAATAAAGAATATTTTTATAAAAGAAACATTATTTTATAAAAATATGCCATGAAAGTTGCCGTTCAAGACACGAGTGCAAAACCTTTCAGTCAGGCTCCTTCATTACCTCATCGTGAGCTGTGCCGTCCCCCCACTTTTTTCCTTTCCTTTTTTGTCCCTTTACAAAATTCAAGGCGCATAGGATGATTCCAGAATTCCAAATTTCTTCCTTATATTACTGTCCAACGTCTCACTGTCATTGTACCACAAATCACAAAGAAGCGCATCTCCCGTTCTAACAAGGAAGCCACGAGAGAGAAGGGGGAAAGAGCGATCGAGTTGGAGGAAGTTTTTGGACATGGGTGAATTGGTAAGGAAAAGATATATGCTCGCTCACTCCCTTGCCAATTCCACCCATTCCAAGGATTTCCTTTGGTTCCTCTCTTTCCCCTTTGCTCCCCACTGAAAGTTATCTTGCAAGATTTGTTTGTTCTTACTCTGCTCCTTTCCTTTCCTTTCCTTTCCTTTCCCAGATTTGTTTCTTTTTTTTTTGTAGTTTGGTATCCCTGTTTTGTCTCTCCGGATCCCAACTTGTGGCAATCGAGTGATTGAAATCTAAATCAGATTTCAGACAGTATTTTCGACTTCTATTTTGTTGAAGAAGAAGAAGAAGAAGAAGAAGAATTACCTCGTTTTGTAAGATCTATTTCACCAGGTTATTTGTTTTAGCAAAGCTGCGCTTTTTAGGGTCGAATAAAGGTTGGTATGGATTATAAGATATTTTAGATGAGAGTTTAAAAAAATATTATTTTTAATATTAATATTATTTTATGATTTAAAAAAATTAAATTAAAATCTAAAAATATTGAATTGTTTATTATATTTAAAAAAAAATTATAATAAAGAGATAAGATAAAATAAAATATTTTTTTAATCTAAACGGACTGATTACTTGAGTTCGAATTTGTGAGTTTTTAATAATATTATTATTATTATTTGGTAATTGAAAAAAATTGAATGAAATTTTGAAACGATTAAATTATTTATTATATTTTATATAAAATTTTAAAAAAATTATAATAATAAATTAAAATTAGATGAAATAAAATATTTTTTATCTATGTCCATCCAATTAAAACCTACTTTTCCACAAATCAACTATAGAGCATTGGCAATGGACTAGCCATTGCCAAGTCTAAAATTTGGCTAAAATCTTACATTTTGGCTATTGTATTAACTTTTGACTATCTAAGTCCACATTGGACTAGCCATTTTAAAGTCAAAATAATATTATTATATTATATATTTTAATAATATTTGATAAATTTTTTTTTTTCATATTTTGTAAATATACTTCATATATTTTAATAATATTTGATAAAAAAAAATTATACAACAATTCTTGAAACCAACAAATTAATTTTTGCTAACCTTTTTTTTTTGCTATTTATATTTTTATATCGTGTATTAAGCTAATAATGATAGAAAATAAATGTACCCTCAATTAGAAACTTTATCATAAAAGAAAAGTAATTTGGCAAGAAAAATTATCAAAAAGGGAGGGAAAAGGAGGGAAATTGAGAAAAAATAATAAAAAACTCATTTGGTCCTTCAATAGTGTATAGCCAAATATAGCTAGGTGGGGAAAGTTACTGTAGCTCAAAACTAAAATATATGGCTATAGCTAGTTCAATGTAGGAATTTTGTGATAAAAAAAGGTAAAATTTGCACTTGGCTTTGGCAATGGCTAGGCCATTGCCAATGCTCTAACACAATTCAAACTATTAAAATATTTTTTAATTTTTATTTTAATTTAAATATAATTATTTTTCTAGAAAAACCCCTCTTTGTAGTATATTTTCTTTTTATATGCTAGAAAAAGAATCTTTTCTCGTAAATTTATAAAATATCAGGACGATATCCCTACCAGCAATCCAACGGATCTTATATATATATATATATATATATATATATATATTTATTTTTTTAATATTTTTTTATAAAAAATTCATAAATATAATAATATTGATTTAATTAGAATTTTTTAAAAAAAAATAAAAATGGATCAATCATCTATCGATTCAAGTAACATTATTCATTCCAATTCTTTCTACGGGCAGGTAAGTTTGCGTAGGTAGTGTGCAGGAAACAATATTTTATTCCAGATCAACTATTATTAAAGAAATAAAAAAATAAAAAGAGAATAAAAAATTGAGATTGAAACGAAACACATGAGGAACTAAAGAGGGAAATACACAAAAGTTCAAAACATGGAATTAGGCCAAGTTTGTTTTGAAAAAATATTTCATTTTATTTTATCTAATTATTACAATTTTTTTAACTTTCAATACAAAATAAAATAAATAATTTAACTTTTTTAAATTTTAAAATAAAAATAATATTAACAAATATATTTTAATAATATTTTATTCAACTTTTTAACTTTAATCTCATCTTTTCTCTGAAAACAAACGAGGCTCTTAAGGCTTTGTTTTTTTTTAGAGATGAGATGAGATGAGATGAGATGAGATGAAATTAAAATTAAAAAGTTGAATAAAATATTGTTAGTTTAACTTTAATCTCATCTTTTCTCTGAAAACAAATGAGGCTCTTA
Source organism: Juglans regia (assembly GCF_001411555.2). NCBI lineage: Eukaryota > Viridiplantae > Streptophyta > Magnoliopsida > Fagales > Juglandaceae > Juglans > Juglans regia. The sequence continues at coordinate 37,255,611 of NC_049913.1, forward strand.
AGGCTTTGTTTTTTTTTAGAGATGAGATGAGATGAGATGAGATGAAATTAAAATTAAAAAGTTGAATAAAATATTGTTAGAGTATATTTTTTAATATTATTTTTATTTTAAGATTTGAAAAAGTTGAATTATTTATTTTATTTTGTATTAAAAGTTAAGAAAGTTATAATGATTAGATGATATGATATGAGATATTTTTTCAAAACAAACTAGGCTTAAGAGTGCTTCGTCGTTTCTTGCCCATCTCCCTAGTTGATTTAAGATAAAATGCGGATTGTTTATTTATTTATTTTTTTTTTGTACTTTTTGAGTGGAAAGAGTAAGGTTTTTTAACAATTAAGATCTTATTTATATTTGTAATCCATCTCAATCTATTTCAATTTATCTCATTTTATCATTATAACTTTCTCAAATTTTCATACAAAACATAATAAATAATTTAATTTTTTCAAATTTTAAAATAACTTTCCTAAATTTTTATATAAAATATAATAAATAATTCAACTTTTATTTTACTATTCACAAACTATTTCAATCAATTTCAACTCATTTATAAAAGATGAAGTATTAGCTCATTTGATAACATTAACCGAAAAAACCTATTCCATCCACGAAATCCTAACAAATCAAATTTTAGGCTTATTTTGTTTTCAGAAAATATTTCAATTCATTTCATCTAATTATTATAATTTTTTTAACTTCTAATATAAAATAAAATAAATAATTTAAATTTTTTAAATCTCAAAATAAAAATAATATTAAAAAATATATTTTAACAATAATTTATTTAATTTTATAATTTTAATCTCATTTCATATATAAAAATAAACGAGTCATAAATTTTATTTTTCAACAATTTTTCTATTTTTTTAATTTCGTAACTTTAATGTTGAAAACGGGGCAATGTTCAGAAATCCATTGGAAATCTTCGGAGAGGAGAAGGGTAGATTATAGAAAACTGGGCAATGTTATAAAACTGGCCATATCGACCCGGGAAAAATTAGGAGAGGAGAGTAAGATGGAGGAGAATGGTAGGTTCATTTCACCTGAAAAATACTTCCGAGAGGAGAGTTAGATGGAAGAAAAAATTTGGGAGAGATGGAAATAAAAACACAGTGAATTTGTGCGAGATCTAGGAAAGTTTTCGGAGAGAAAGTGAGGTGAGATTAGTGAGTTTGGTTGTTAAATTTATCTCAATTCATCATTATAATCTTTTAAAATTTTAATATAAAATATAATAAACAATTCAATTTGTTCAAATCTCAAAATAATAATAATATTAAAAAATAATATTTTAATAATATTTTATCATCTTAACTCAACTCAACTCAACTCAATTCACTTTAACATCCCATAACACTCTTAAGAGGCTTGCTCAAACAGAACTGAGATTTGTAAACGCATCATTTTCTTTTCCACGTGGACCGTTGGTGCGCATTCCCTTACCGAAATATCCTCCATACATCATTTTCTTATTCAAAATATCAAAAAAAGTTTTTCCACAAGTGATTTTACGTGTTAAATTGTGCATCAAACTTAAATATAAGACATTTATTTAGTGAAATAATACAAATTAAAAACGAAAATAATTTTGAATAAGAATAGAACAACTTGTTATTCTTTAAAAAATATATATTATTTTTTTAAATAAAAAAAGCTAATGCGATCTGCAAATATTAATACGTTGTCGGAAAAGTAAGATATGTCAGCGTCAGTACATTAATGGATTTGCAGATCACATGATGGAATCTTTCGAGCTAACGTGTAGCCTACGTTTTTATTTATTGTCCTTCTTGGCGTGAATACTACGTGGCTTGTCTCCTTGTCCTTGTCCTCAAAGTCACGCCGTGACCCACTTTCCCAATTGGCACAGTTATTGAGGATCTTTTCCTTTTTTTTTTTTCTTTTTCTTTTTAAACTTTTCTTTGTTTTCATCAATCAATGCGATGGATGTTTCATCTTCCCCATTTCCACAAGTCTGACATCAACGCGTCTTTGATTCTTTATTAATTTCCAAACTCTGAAAGGGAGTGAGACAGAGAGAGCTGGCTGCACGAAGTTCATGGATATGGGGAGGTGGGGAAGGAAATTACCAGGCGTTTTCGGTACACCTTCTTTCTTTCCCGAACCACCCATTCCGCAAATTTCCTGTGGTTCCTCTCCCTTTCCTCTCTACTCTCTACTCTCATATGAAAAACTGCAATATCTTTGTTCCTTTCTCTATGTATATATAGAGGGTGATTGTTGAGAGAGGTGAAGGAGGAAGAGCGAAGGGGAAAGTGAGTTATGGAATTTCTTCGGAATGGGATGGCAGGAAAGAAAATAAATCTGTTCGTCAGAAACATATTTTTTCTTTCCTAGTCCTCCCATTCCATTGGTTTCCTGCTATTCCTCCCTTTCGCTTACTTTTCCTGCTTGGGTTGATTGGTTCAGTCTAGTAAGTATATGCTCTCTCTCTCTCGGCTAATTTTTGTTGCTTCATCAAGTTCAAAGTTTGTTTTTTTTTTTTGCTGGGATAATGATGCATTTTGATATGATAATCAAGAAGTGTGTAAGAATATCATTTTCTTCATAATTTTTTTTCAATTATCCATGACTTTAATTTGATGGGATAAAGCTCATAACGCAAGTCAGTCAAGCTTATTTTCTGCATCATCTGGGTGTCTGTTTGAGAATTTTCAGTATATTAGCGAGAAAAACTCAGCTCAGGCTTCTTACCCCCAAAAAGAAATCCAGATCTGGTGGACAAAATAATTTACTTTTATTCTAATTCTTTTGGACTTCCTTTTGTTGTTCAGTGTGAGTCATGCGTAAATACAAGAGACTCAGGGTGGATTTAAAAATTAAAAAAATTATAATGATAAAACGAGAGTAGATAATATATTTTGTGAATCTAAACCCACACGGGGAGAGAGAGAGAGAGGTGAAGAGGGAAGGGAAGAGGAAAGTGCACGGAGTTTTTGGTTTTGGGAAGCTAGGAAAGAATGACGGCCATTAGAGAGTTCTATCCTAGACCTTCCATTCCAACGATTTCTTGACATACTTCCCTTTACCTACTTTTTCCTGCTAGCCTTTGATATTGCTCGGATTGTTTGATAAGATTTTCTTGTTTCTCCTTGGAAAAATGGTCGCAGATGATACTTTTCACAATACTATTATGATTTAAAATAAGTGATATTATTGTAAAGAAAAAGTTTTCTTACAAGTGATTATTCGTATCAAACCGTTCAATCATGCTGACATGTAAAATATCCGTCCACTAAAACGGTGTAAATTAAAAATAGAAATAATTTTTGATAGAAGATTTTATTCTTCTTTCAAAAATTTTCTACTTTTTAATTTAAAAATTTATGTTAGCATTGGTATATTGTTTGATGTGTCAAATTATTTGTACCTAATAAAAACTCGTTCGTAAATATCATATAAAGGTAATATTATTTTACAAAATATCTTTATTTTACATTATTTATTGTGAAAAGTATAATGTATTATTACTTTTTTTAAAATTTTATTTTCAAATATTTTTTATATAACTTTAATCATTTTTAAAAAATTTATAAATTTATTTAAAAATACTTCCTTAATTATTAAGTAAAAAAATTGATTTTTTTGTGTATTATTTTTTTTAGTGAAATGATATTTTTATCACATTTTTTTTTTACTTATTGATTAAGGAAGTGTTTTTTAATTAATTTATAATTTTTTTAAATGTTTAAAGAGTTTAAATATTATTTAAAAAATAAATAAATAAATTTTGCACTATCTGTAGAAACCATGGATGGTTTTTTTTCTTGGTGGACGTGGCAGGATACTTCTCGTTATTTGTCACCTTCATTATATTTTTATTTGCACTGATTATCTTTCATTTGCCTCGAACTTTGAATTTAAAACCTCAAATCTAATTTGCATTCTTTTTTTGTCAGTTTCGATTCGGGGTATATCAAGAATGTTCTCGTCATTTAGGATTTGGTTTAAGTTGGAAACCAAGATCTTAAAATCAAAAGGAGAGGAAATCCAGAGTGGAAAATGATCTATATGTAATATTTTGTACAACATATTACATAATAATATTTTAAATGATGGATATTTTTGTAAAATATCTTATAAAAGTAATATAATTTTATAAAAATATTTTTATTTTATAATATTATTATGTAATGTGTTGTATAATGTCTTTTGTGTATATCATTAATGGATTTTTTTTTTTAACTTTTTGTATGTGAGGACCACAATAATTGATAGAGATTGGCTGGTTGTAAATGTTAAGAATATAATATAAATAATAAAATTTAACTTTTCATCAGTTTTAGAAATAAATAATAAATAAATAGCATTAGAATAGAAGTTTTGAATTTGAACTTTAACTATACATTTGTCTATTTAATTAAATATTTTACGAGTTGAACCTGCTCATTGAAAAAGAGATTGGCCCATATGTGAGAGAGTGCGTTAAGAATATGATATAAATAATAAAATTTATATTTTTTAATTAGTTAAAGTTTTTGAAATAAGTAGTGATTTTATAATAAATATTTTTAATATTATTATATATGTAAAGGATGTAATTGAAGTGATAAATCAAGGCTAATTTGTATAGTTTATTTAGGCACTCATGGCATAAGGAAGGAAGACCATATGTTAGGCCTTGAGAACATAAAAAACTTTGAAGGTGATTCTCATCCTCACAAGCATCCAATTTCACGACAACGAGAGCGAGAGTGGAGTGGACAACCATGACGTACGGCATGCAGGATCGATGGGAACTAGATAATGATATTTAATATAATTATATATTTTAAGATTTAGTTTATAATTAACTAATGTAATAGAAATTATATATATTCAAATTATTTGCATAACCGTCATTCATTAAAAAAAAAAAAAACACTTATAAAAAAATATTCAATTGGCCTGCAATTCATCCCTATTTGAGAATTCTACAATATTCCACTTGGCGCGAGTCCTATTTAATATAATATATTGAAAATTGAGAAATGCATGTCCTAATTAATTACAATGTTACCAGATTGTAAAAGCACTCGAATATTAAAAAGTGTTAGATGATAAAAGGATAAATAAGTTACATGTCGTTTATGTTTATGTTTATGTTTATGTTTATATTTTTATTCTTTATTCTTTATTATACACAGCTGTAAATACATGTTCCCTTTTTACTTTCTGTAAGTTTGTTAATATTTGCTTTACTTTCTGTTAGTTTGTTAGAGCTCCACTGGGTATATAGGCTACGGCTTCTATCTTGTTGAATGTAAGAATACAATATTAAATATACAGAGGAATTTCTTTCCAGAACCTCCAAACGCTCTCTGTTTTTCTTCTTGTTACCAATCACTCACATGGTATCTAAGAGCCATTGAGAGCAAAATGGAGTTCTCCAAATCAAATACTCCACCCGATTCACCAACCCACTCAAATCCCCTTACAAACCCTCCCTCTTGATATCTCAATCTTGCAGATCCTACAAATCCTTACCGTTTAGATCATGGCGATAGTCCTTCAATCACCCTTGTTGCCGATCTACTCACTACCGAAAATTACACAACCTGGTCCCGTTCGATGAAACGTGCCTTACGCGCTAAGAATAAGCTAGGTTTCATCGACGGCACCTTAACCAAACCCAATTTTCCCGCTGGTCCTTTAATCGACCTCTGGAATCGGTGCAACGACATGGTAGTGTCATGGATTCAAAACTCCATCACTACCTCTCTCAAATCCAGTGTTGCCTTTGTCGACGATGCCTACGAAATTTGGATGGATCTTCATGAGCGGTTGTCTCACCAAAATGGGCCCCGAATCTTCCAATTGAAGAAAGCTTTGGCTTCTCTTTCCTAAGAAAATGACTCGGTAAGCATCTATTATAGCAATCTCAAAACTCTTTGGGATGAAATGGCAATTTATGACCCCCTCCCCACTTGTTCTTGTGGCACTATGAAGATTTTTTTGGACTGATCCCAACGGGATTGTGTTCTTCAATTTTTGATGGGTTTGAATGATAGCTATTCTCCAATTTGTGACCAGATCATGCTATTAGACCCTCTTCCCCCTGTTTCCAAAGTTTTTTCCCTTGTACAGCAACAAGAGCGCCACCACCGAATCACTTCCCATTCCCAACCTTCTGAAACCCTAGCCCTTGCTGTCAAGAAACCGTATACTCCTTCAAAATCATCTCCCACAAATCAAACCAACCCCAGAAAAGATCGCCCCTATTGCACTCACTGCAAAATCTCAGGTCACACTGTGGAAAATTGTTTCAAACTTGGAAATGCCGACCCTCCCCTTTGTACCCATTGCAATATGCTCGGTCACTCTATTGAAAAATGCTATAAGCTTAATAGATATCCACCGGGTCACAAATTCCATAACAAACAGCCTCATAGTTCTCATGCTAATCTTTCTATTGCTCCTGAATCTGTTGGTGTTGGTGAGGATAAGGTGGGTTTAACAAATCTCCAATATCAGCAGCTGCTAGCTCTACTTCAAACGCAGGATCCTATCTCGGCTAATGTTCTGCATTCCAGTTCATCAAATCCTACCTCCTAATCCAATATGTCTAGTATACTCAATTGTTTTTCAACACACACACATGCTTCTTTGAATTCATCAAACACAAATTGGATAATTGACACTGGTGCTACAGACCACATGGTTTGTAGCACCTCCTTGTTTTCTTCTATTCACTCCACGGTTTCATACTCTGTTAAGCTTCCCAATGGAAGTTCAACATCTGTGACACATGTTGATACTGTCCATTTATCCAATACTATTATTCTCACAGAAGTTCTTTTTGTTCCTTCCTTCAATTTCAATTTAATTTCTGTGCCAAAGCTGACAAAATCAAATAATTGTTGTTTCCTCTTCTTTTCTTCTCACTGTTTTATTCAGGACCTACATTCTTGGACAACGATTGGGAAGGGTGACCTGCTGCATGGACTCTACCATTTTCATTGTTCTGCCGTGCCATCTACTGCCCTCACCAATTACTTTTCCACTTATAAACACAAACCACACACAAATCCCACTTTTTCTGCTTCTGTTACACAAAATATCACACCATACAACCTATGGCATTGTCGCCTAGGTCACTTATCCAAAAATAGGCTTCAATTAATTCATGATCTTCCTGTAAACACTCACAGATCTCTTACTAATGAAATACCTTGCACTTTGTGTCCTTTGGCAAAATTTAACAAATTACCTTTTCCTGATAGTGTTCATGCTTCCTTTAGAATATTTGAAATCATCCACTGTGATATTTGGGGACCTTCCCCCACTATTGCACATGATGGTTCCAAATATTTCTTAACTATTGTGGATGACTTTTCTCGTTCTACATGGCTTTATTTACTCAAAACCAAGGCTGAAACTCGCAAGTGCATTGAATCTTTCTATAGTTTGATTGATACACAATTTAACATGAAACTTAAAATCTTAAGAAGTGACAATGGTGTTGAATTTCAAATGAAAGAATTTTTTTAATAACAAGGGCATCATTCATCAAAGAAGTTGTGTGGAAACCCCTCAACAAAATGGCATTGTTGAGAGGAAACACCAACATTTATTAAATGTCACTAGAGCTCTCATTTTCCAATTTGGTTTGCCCCATAAATATTGGAATCATGCTGTCCTCACAGCCACTTACATCATAAATAGACTTCCCTCACCCATTTTGAACAACCAGACACCATATGAAAAACTTTTTCAACAAAAACCAACCTATACTCATATGAGAGTATTCGGATATTTATGTTTTGCTGCCTCTCTTTCACAAGGCAGAACCAAATTTCAGCCTAGAGGTCGACTTTGTGTTTTTATTGGCTATCCTTTTGGCATTAAAGGATATAAACTTTTAGATATTCAAAACAACATCATTTTCATTTCAAGAGATACTATTTTTCATGAATTTGTGTTTCCTTTCCACACCATTAATTCTAACCATTCTCCACCCACAGATTTATCACCAATTTTTTCTCTCAATCCATCTCCCACATCACAAATTGATTCTCCTTTCTCACCACTCACATCTCCTTTTTTTTTCTCACACAACCCACACAGCACTTCAACTCTTCCCAACCATCTCCCCACTGCTGAAATTCAATCCTCCACACCCCAACCAGCACCTACTCCTACACCTGTCCACACACTTACACAACCCAACTCATCACCCGAACCTACAACCTCATCTTTTCCTCTCACAAATCCTGCCATTACTCCACAACCTACTCTTAGAAGATCCTCTCGGATTAGAACAGCCCCCCAATATCTCAAGGATTACCATTGTCACCATGTCATGCAGCACCCTTATGAGCAATCAAGTTCCAAGCAGGCTCCTACTTCCAATGGTAAACCTTTCCCTTTATCTCATTGTTTATCTTATCATCAATTTAACCCTGTTTTTCAAGCATTCACCTCTTCCATTTCATTGCATACCGAGCCTCATTCTTACAAACAAGCCGTTAAGGACCCTGCTTGGTGTAGAGCCATGGAAGCTGAAATTACAGCTTTGGAAAACGAACCACACCTGGACACTAACTGATCTACCAGCAGGCAAAAGACCAATTGATTGCAAGTATGTTTACAAGGTAAAATTCAATTCTAATGGCACTTTGGAAAGGTTGAAAGCTAGGCTAGTAGCTAAAGGTTACACTCAAGTAGAAGGTGTAGATTATGTTGATACCTTCTCACCTGTGGCCAAGATGGTTACTGTCAGATTTTTAATTAGTGTGGCAGCTATTAAAGGCTGGTTTTTACATCATTTTGATGTAAATAATGCTTTTTTGAATGGTGGTCTAACTGAGGAAATTTACATGAAAAAACCACCAGGATACACCAAGGGTGAACCTCACCAAGTGTGCAAGCTCCTTAAGAGTCTTTATGGCCTTAAGCAAGCTTCAAGACAATGGAATTCTAAGTTGACATCCTCTCTTCTATCTTTTGGATTTGTTCAATCCAAATCTGATTATAGTTTGTTTACCAAACAAGAAGGAGATTTCTATATTGCCATCTTAGTTTATGTTGATGATATCCTAGTTGCTAGCAATTCAAATACTTCCATCTCCTCTCTTCGAACTTTTCTCAATACTCAGTTCAAAATAAGAGACTTGGGCTGCCTAAGGTATTTTTTGGGTTTAGAAATTGCAAGATCATCCAAGGGCATCCACTTATGTCAAAGAAAGTATGCCTTAGATATCCTTTCAGATTCGGGTATGTTGGGTTGTAAACCTTTAAAACTTCCTTTGGAACAAAATCTCAAACTTAGCAAAGAAACTGGCAATCCCATTTCTGATCCTAGCATTTATAGGAGACTCATTGGCCGTCTATTGTACCTCACAATCACACGGCCAGATATCAGCTTTGCTGTCCAATTGCTAAGTCAGTTCATGGACAAGCCTATGTCCCCTCATTTGGCTGCTGTGTACAAGCTTTTGAGATATCTCAAAACATCCCCTGGTCAAGGCATTCTCCTCTCCTCCTCATCTCAAATACAGCTAAGAGCATATTGTGACAGTGATTGGGCCTCTTGTCCTGACTCCCGAAGATCCACCACAGGATATTGCATATTTTTAGGCCAATCACTTATCTCTTGGAAATCCAAAAAGCAGAATGTAGTCTCCCGATCTTCAGCTGAATCTGAGTACAGATCCATGGCCACCACTTGTTCTGAGTTAACTTGGCTTCAGTATTTATTGCAAGACCTCAGTCTACATCATCCACAGCCTGCCTTTCTCTTTTGTGACAATCAAGCTGCTTTACATATTGCAGCCAATCCGGTCTTCCACGAGCGAACAAAACATATCGAGCTTGATTGCCACTTAATTCGAGATAAAATCCAAGATGGAAGCATCACTACTGCACATGTAGCCTCTCAGACACAGCTTGCTGATTTACTTACAAAATCTTTGCCTTCTTATCTCATGCAAGCTCATATGTCCAAGATGGGAATAATTAATCTTTATTCTCTATCTTGCGGGGGGGTGTTAGATGATAAAGGATAAATAAGCTACATGTCGTTTATGTTTATATTTTTATTCTTTATTCTTTATTATACACAGCTGTAAATACATGTTCCCTTTTTACTTTCTGTAAGTTTGTTAATATTTGTTTTACTTTCTGTTAGTTTGTTAGAGCTCCACTGGGTATATAGGCTACGGCTTCTATCTTGTTGAATGTAAGAATACAGTATTAAATATACAGAGGAATTTCTTTCCAGAACCTCCAAACGCTCTCTGTTTTTCTTCTTGTTACCAATCACTCACAAAAAGGATTGAGTAGTGTGCTGTCCAGCTTTAATCGTTTAGCGTGACTATTAGTATAAATTTTATTTTTTATTTACATTTTTTAACATTTTAAATATTTAAAAAAAATAAAAAAATACATCAATATACTTATAGTCACTTCTTTAATCAATAAGTAATAAATAAATAAATAAATGCATGAGCAGTCAAAATTAAAGAAATTTATAGGCCTAATTCATCTCATAAAATCGATTATATAAGAGAGAATTGTTCATTCCTTATAAATTGTCCGAGTTATACCTTGTCCATAAGCTATGTGAGATTATTTCTTAACATTCTCCCTCAAGTGCATGCCTGTATTTTTTAGGGGTGATATCCGCATGGTGCGGGGCGGGGGGTAACCTCCCCCGCACCCCGCCCCGCACCATGCGGGGTTTGGAGGTTTTCCCCCCGGCCTGAGGAGGCGGGGGCAGGATCCACTGCCCTAGTGCTGGGGGCCCGCTGCCCACCCCTAGTATTTTTCATGGTTTTTGTCACAGGATAAGTAGTATGAGCTCTTATTCGTCTCGTGACAGACTCTAATACTATGAAAAAATTTATGGGTCTAACTCATATCATAAAACTGGTTTTCCAACAGACGATTGTCCATTTTTTATAAACATACTCAAGCTAGACCTTATCCTGGGCAATGTGAGATTATTTCTCAACAAAAATGAGACATAGTAGTATTATTCAAATATAAATGGAAGACATGAGTGAATCCAAACGATCCTTTATTATCCTGCAAGAGTTGAAGCGAACCCATACCTATTGAGTTAGCTAGCTAGCATTTGTGTAATGAACGGCAAACAAGCTTACAAAGTTAGAGTATTAGTAATGGGCTCAACCAAGTTAAATTTTGGCTAAGGAATAGCTAATGTGCAAAATAAAGTGTAATAATAGAATCAATAAATGAACAGTGATTTTAGCCACAAATTATTATATCACTAACCAAATTTGTTGAGCCCAAAAGGTTGGCTAAATATTATTTTTGAAGTAAAAAATTATCTTTTCGCTGCATATTTCTTCCCTGCGCAAGAAGAAAAAGTGAAATAAAAATTCACAAACAAAACCCGTTGCCTGCCTTTCCTCTCTTTCACTTGAACAAAACCCACGCACTGAAGGCCCCAACTCCCACCATTGAAACCGCGAAACGCCATCAACTCCCATAGTTGCCAGAGTAAGCCACGCCGAACTCCATTTTTCTTTCTTTGTTTTTTTTTTCTTGGATTATAGGTTTTATGCTGGATTCTTCTTTGATTTATGGATTCTTCTAGTATTTTGGCATCTTGACTGAATGCCTACTAGGTTTCTTCTTCTTCCTTGCGATTTTCTTGATTCCGTGTGTATTTGTTTTTTTTTTTTTCTCTTTTGGGCTATGGTTTTCAATTTTGAGAGCCAAAAATTTTAATACAAGCATAAGTTTTAATAAAGTTTAATTCAACCATAAATATTTATACAACAATAATACAGTCAAAAATTTTAATACAACCATAAATTTTAATACAACCATATATCAGTTAAAAAAATAAGACCGCTGTAAAAAAAAAAAATCGTTAGAAAACATTATTTGTTGGAATAATATGAACGCTAGAAAATTAATGTGTAGTTTTTTAATAACGAATAAATATTAAAATTCAAATTCAAATTCAAATAAATGAAAATTCAAAATTAATATTTTAATAGAATAATGATTGATTTGTTGAACCTGTTATTTCATGTTATTGAAAAGTGGCTAGCTAAATTTATAAAAATAAATTTACTAATCAGATTTTGATCAAAGTTTGTTAAGGCCACTTATTTAGTGCTCTTAGAGCATTCTCATTGGATTAGGTAAAAGCTAAATCTAATGAGAATTTAGCTATTAGGTCATAAAATCTCTCACATTGAATTAGCTATATTCTAAATATTTGGAATATAGCTACAGTAAAGTCTAAACTAATTTTCAAATTTAGAACACACTATTTCCCTAATTTCCATTTATATTACTCGACATGTCACCCTCTTCGAGCCTTGCATGTAAGTGCCATCATCTTCGAGCCTCATACCTATGCTCAAGTGGCATCTATACCTGCGTTGCATGCGGCTATGGAGAGTGAGTTTCAGGTGTATCGCCACACTGTGGGTGCCTTACAAATATGTCACTCTCACCCGTCCGGATATAGCTTACTCCGTGAATCAGCGGTGCCAACACTTGTAGACCCTGATTATCGCTCACCGGACAACAGCCAAACAAGTTTGTGTTATTTGAAGAACACCCTTGATTATGGCAACTTCTACACAGCTGGTTCCTTTTTGATTAATGCCTACTGTGAGTCTGACTAGGCTAGTGATCTTGACGATAGAAGATCAACGTGTGGTTATGGCGTCTATGTTGGTCCCAACCTTATCTCTTGGTCCGTGAAAAAGCAACTTGTGGTCTCCAAATCTAGTACTGAGGCCAAATACAGATGTTTAACCTTGGTTATGGATGAGGTTTATTGGCTACATATGCTCTTATGTGAGCTACAATTTCCCTTGACTCCCCTCTTGTTGTTTGGTGTGATAACATCAGTACCATTATCATTGCTTCTAATCCCATCTTCCAGGCACTGTCTAAACACATTGAAGTGGATTTTCACTTTGTATGTAAGAAAGTTGCCAACCAAGACATTCTTTTGGAACACATCTCTACTTCTCTTCAACTTGCTAATATTTTTACTAAGGGGCATACTGCTAATCGGTTCTATTTTCTTCGTCACAAATTGTTTAGCTCTGATCTCCCTATCAATTTGCAAACGTATGTTAAGGATAAAGATCATTCTGTTACGCCTCATCTCATTCTAACAGAATTCGCTGGTTATGATGAAGCTCAAGCAGGATAAAGGTCAAGTTGTTCGACTTTCTCCAGTCTTCTATTTCATCACGGCTATTTGATTTCCGTAACAACTCTTATCTATATGTTGGTTAGAAATATATTAGATAGCTTATCTCTTGTAACAAACATGTAAATCCTCTCGTACGTTTGTAACAATTTTGTGTATAAATATGACAATGCATACATGGTTTCTGGTGTGAAAAACCAGAACGATTTTTCATTCTTTCATGTGTGTGTTTATATATAAGTGTGTGTGTGTGTGTTGGAATGGTGGCTTGATTTTCTGTTGAAAACATCATTCCAGAGACTTGGCTTGACTATGGCTTGTCCCTGGCTCGAGTGAACTTCAGGCAGATTGTTCTCTCGATGGTCCACTTGAGCAAACGTTCAGAAAACCTAGTTCATGCACCGTTTTATATATAAACATATTTTTGTAATGAGAAAAGGTGTGAGTGGCGGCCAGGAAGAGAGAGAACTGATCCTTTTGTTAGATTTTGAGAGCTCATTGTGTGTATTGAGGTTTTTGGGATTGTGGAGTGATTTGTGATCTCTCTTGTACTCCATCTTTGTGATAGTAGATTTCTTGAGATCGACTCCGCCAATAGACGTATACTATTTCAAGCAAAATCACTAAAATTTTGGTGTTTTTTATGTGATTGTCGAATTTTTATTATTTGCTTCCGCTAATCAATTTCATAGGCGTCTCTAGATATTCAATTAATCCTAACAATATGCATGATTATCTTATGCATTTGATCTTATAAAACCGGTTCTATAATAGATGATTGCTCATTCCATTTAAATATGTTCAAGCTAGACGTTATTTATAGACAATATGAGATTATTCCTCAACAAAAATAGCAGACATAATAGCATTATTCAAAGATAAATGGAAGACATGAGTGAATCCGAATGATCATTTGTTATCTTGCAATGGTTGAAGCAAATCCATGCCAATGAGTTAGCTAGTTAGCGTTTGTGTAATGAACGTCAAGCAAACTTATAAAGTTAGAGCATTAGTAGTGGGTTTAACAAAGTTAAGTTTTGGCCAAAGAATAGTTAAGGTGAAAAATAAAGTGTAACAATGGAATCAACAAATGAATAGTAATTTTAGTCACATATTATATCACTGGCCAAATTTGTTGAGTCCGAGAGACTGCCCAAATATTATTCTTAGATTAAAAAATTATCTTCCCGCTGCTTGCTTCTCTCCTGCACAAGAAGAAAAAGTGAAAGAAAAACACACGCATAAAACCTGCCTGTCTTTCCTCTCTTTCATTTGAACAAAACCAACGCACCGAACACCATCAACTCCCACTGGTGCAACTGCGGGACGTCATCGACTCCCACAATTAGAAAATACTTAATACAATCCATATATCAGTTGAAAAAATATGACTATTGTAAAAAAAAAAAAAAAAACTGTTAGAAAATCTTATCTGTTGGAATAATATGAACGTTAGAAAATTAATGTATAGTTTTTTTATAATGAATAAATATTCAAATTACAATTAGAATTAAAATAGTTGAAAAGTTCATAATCAATATTTTAATATAATAGTGATAGATTTGTTAAACCTATTCTTTTGATCAAATTTGTAAAAGTGAATTTTTTAATCGAATTTTGATCAAAGTTAATTATTGAGTCCACTACTAATACTCTTACGAGGCAGTAAGAGCTGCTGGCCGCGGGGAAAATGAAACTTAAACCCTCCCTTTCGGCTGAGAAATTTCACAAAATCTCAAAACTAAAGCCCATGAAAATGAAATGATCGGTAGCCAATCGAATAAGCTATGGTAATTACAAGTAAGAGATAACAAAATAATTCCAGGAAAAACAAATTAGAAAACAAATAAAAAGGCATGCCTGCCAATAAGATTAATAACGTGGAGCTGGAGCTACTGCATGTCTGAAATTGGGGGATGCCTGCCCGAATACTTTCAAGGTGGTTGAGATTTCTTGTTGAGCCAGTTTGCAATACTGAGTTTCAAAGTTAGCAATCGATGATCAAGTGAATCATTTAAGGCACACCCTTATAGAAAATCAATATTAATTCTGAACAATGTCATAATATGAAATACATGTTTTAATATTATTTATAAATATCATAATATGAAATACATGTACTGAACAATGTCTTGTATCAATCATATGCAAAGGTGAATGTAACGTATATATAGTACGTAATTAATTAGTATTTTTTTTTTAATTCATGTTTGATAATTTTCTTATCTTAAATTATTTTAATTATTGTGGTTGCATACAAGAAAATAGACGCATGCACTCAATCTTTGGAGTCCAATGTCAACTAAAGTGAGAGTAACGGTGCAGAGCTTTTGCTGAATTTCAAATATTTCTTGACTGACCAGCATGCTACATGTATTGGTGAGAGTTCATAACTTGGATCTTTCATAAATCATGACTTATTTTCCCTAATTTTCATGAAAAAATGTCCTCAACTTGTTGTCCAATCTTAAGAGTATCTAATGGGAAAACAAACACATGATAAAGACTTTAAAGGTGAGTTTGAACTAATATTCTAATAATATTTTTTACTATTATTAATAAAAAAGACTTGGACATAAAGACTAGACATAAAGACTAGACTAGACATAAAGACTTGGACATAAAGACTTAGCTAGATTTGGATAGAAAGACTGTTTCAAACTTAGAAAGATTGATTTGAGAAACTTAGACATAAAAAGATTTAGGTTTCAAATCATCTCATTTAATTATTATAATTTTTTCAAATTTTCACACAAAATAGAATAAACAATTCAATTTTCTCAAATTTTCTCAAATTTCCAAATATTGACAAATTAGGTCTACTCCACTTTCGGAGTGCATTACACGCAAGAGACTTTTTAGTTTTTTGGTTTTGGGATTTTGTGTATGCTTTTATATATTTTGAGCATACTACCAAATAATGGATCGAAGACGTTGTTTTGGCATTGTATAAATAAGGTACCTGTGGCAAGAGGAATTGAAAGGGTATTTCACGTTCCTTTAAGAATAATGGCGTGTTCCCGTTCCTTTAACGTCCGTGGTTCCATTCTACTAATCTTTATTGCCACCATCTGTATCATGTTTATGCAAATGGCCGTCGATGCAGGTAATTACTTTACTATTTCAAGAATTGGTCCGTCCTTCTTTCATCTTACTTTACATGAAGAAGAGAAGTGTTAACAATTATAAATAGATTTCATAAAAATAAATCTATAAATTGACATGATTAATCATCGATCACCCGAGCTTCTCTAATTTCAATTTGTGATCGAATTCATTTGATCAGATCATTTCAACCTCATGAGTTTTGTTTTTCCAAGAAAATAAAGCTCTGTTTATGCACACAATTGGACCATTCACTCATCAAACAAACTACGATTATAGATATGAGAGTACAAGTGTATTTTTTTTCCCTCTCATTTTTCAGTTATTGCGTGGGAAATAAGTTTTAGTGATGATTTGAGGCATTAATTAGCTGACTCCTTGATGGTGAATATAATTCTTTAGTACTACATTTATTTAATGAGATTTGTTTTAGCATCGTTATTTACAGGGTTTGGTAATTTCCTCTTTCGGTATTTTATAGGAAGACCTTTAGACGGTGTCAACTCTCCTCCCTCTCCACAGGCAGGAACGGGCAAAGGCCAGATCCCATGAAGGAAGGATTCCCTCAGCCACTCGGGGTGTAACAATGCACTAATTATTATGTAAAGACGGTCAGCTTTTACAATTTTAGAAAGTACAAGTCTATGTATATGAAAAACCTACTTTTATGGTGGCTCCATTATTTTATAAGAAACTGTATGAAATTTGGACATCGTATGTAATACTATTTAATAGTTCCTGAATAAGCCATTTATGCATAATTGGCCATTAATTTGTTAGTTATCCTTTTTATATATTAGTGTGATTTCTTTTTACAATCGTGGGGATAATGTTTGGGAATTTAAATGAAATTACTTGATTTCCTGGCAAATGTACTTACTAATGCAGCATGATGTATCCATTAACAAAAATTTCATGTGTAGTTAGTTTTACGTATTTCTTCCGCACTCTACTAATGTGATTGGCTATGTCATTGTTTTAATATAAAATAACTGATTTGATCAATCACATCAGTGGAATGCGTAAAAAATATATAAAAATGACTGTATGCAACATAACTCATCCATTAATCACATACGCTTAGTTTACAACTAATCTGAAACTTATTATAGCCTCCGATCGGATCGTATTTGTTTGATGTCACTTCAAACTACTACAAGAAACAGGTCCTTTTGCGGCGACACTTATACGCCGCAAAAAGCCTTTTTTTCGCCGCAATTAAATTTTGCCCACCCAATTTTTTCGCTGCGCGGTGGACGCCAACGTCTAGAGGCAAATACTTTTAAGCGGCGAATTGTATAAATCGCCAATAAAAAAATTTATTTCCCGCGATAGAATTTAGCGGCAAATGGATAAAATTTTCGACAGGAAAACTTGTTGGAGAGCTGCTCACCCCGTTGCAAATGAGTTTTTCTGGTGGCAAATAATCGCCACAAATAAAAAAAATCGCCGAAAACATTTTAACAGCAACCACATTATTTGTTGGCAAAAACTAATTTTGGCGATTTTATGCCTTTGAGATTGAGTTTTATTGGTGACATTAAAGCGCTAGAAAAAATCAATATGTTATTTGTATCAAACAATTTTTCATTGGAATAGTTTATTGTGGTGATGTTTAGTCCTTTGGAATAAAGTATTTGTGGCGTAACAGCACCGTTGCAAAATGTTGTGTTTTGTCGGAAAAAAATATTGCATTTTATTTTCGTCGATATACAGTTGTTGCTGGAAATAATCTTTTGCACTGTTGAGAGTGTGAAAATTTTGTACCTTATTGCGACAGTTCAATGGAAATGTTCAATTTTTGTTGAGGTTTGAGAAAACCAGGATACTTGTAGGCCATATTAATTATGTCCTCAGTTTTATTGCTTTTTTAAAAAAAATGTATTTTTACATTTCATATGTCACTGCTTAATCCCATGCAAATCCAGAAAATAATACAATATTATTATCTTGTTGCCTAAAATAAGAGTGACCATCATCAACCATGGAATTTCCAAATATACGGCTTAAATGAAAAATAATGAGGCAGAGAATGTAAAGCTAGGGAAAATATATATATAACAGACACATAGTATTTGATGATATATCATGATAATCCCATATAAATAGCTGACTAGGAGTGTAACACCTTATACATTTTGCATTACCCTATAACTTAATACATCATATTCAGAGAATCATTCCCAGAATCCAAACTATCTTGACATTCTAGCATAATTAACATTATGGGCAGCAGGATAAGCTGGGCTATTTGATCAGACAGGTACCCTCAATTCCAAGCAGCAAATGAAAACAAGTGAAGCGATACTGCCTATCATCCCTACAAGATTCAAACCAGGTTCTATTAATCTTAACTTCAGACCATCAACAAACAACAAAAACCAAACTACAATCTGTAGGATGTTGAGTAATACATAT
Organism: Juglans regia; assembly: GCF_001411555.2. Taxonomy (NCBI): domain Eukaryota; kingdom Viridiplantae; phylum Streptophyta; class Magnoliopsida; order Fagales; family Juglandaceae; genus Juglans; species Juglans regia. The sequence goes on from NC_049913.1 coordinate 37,274,287, forward strand.
TAATTATAATGCAGTAATAGTTTAATCCAACAACAATCATAAACCACGCATGATGACTGCCAGCTATTACTCAAGGACCAAAGAGATTATGCAAGAAACATAATATTTGTACAGCACACACAAAAATGATACTGCTATGGATTAATAGCATTGTCTATATAAGGATTTAGGAATGAATGTGTATTTAATGATGTAAACACAGATAATGCACATGATGCATTTACACAACCAACCCAATAAACTCAATATCAACTAATATCACAGCAGGACCACTTATTGTCATATCCAATACAATTAAATGTCCATTGTATAGCTATTGTTATGCAATAAGCTTGAGAATAGTTTAGCAGCCACAAAATTATAGATTAAAAACTGTCAAACTACTATAACTGGTGAGGCACATTACCACGTTTAATTCACAAATCAGTTTCTGAACCATCCACTGCATGTCATTAGCTCCATCCATGGTTTTCCACCATTTAAACAAAACATCGGCACATCACTTTAACATATGAACATATAAACATCCAAACTATGGCTTTACTTACGTAATATGTAGCTACTGATGAGAAGCAACCCACTTTAAACTCACAGTGTCTTGCATCAGCCCAGATCCTCGAAAAAATAAACATTGCTTATAATAAAATCCCAAAACTAATTCCCATTGCCTGCAAAAGCCAGTACCCATTACCCCGCACAAAAACAAAATCTTCCAATAAACCTTGCTAGCATATCAATCTCAAAACCACCAAAATACAAAAAACTTCTATCTCTCAACCTAGTGTCCTAAGCATTAGGGAGAGTCTCCCTCACTAGACTTCCTTGGGACTGCCTCTCAGAGATATAGGAGTTCATAAACTTGTCATACTCCACTTGTCTCTCCAACAGGGTTCTCACATCTCCCCTCAATTCGTCAAGCTGAGTCTTGTACTGCTCAGCCTCTTTTTTATGTTTTTCAACAGCTTCAACCAAATGTTTATGGTTTTCACGGTCAACAACTTTTGGGCACTCCGGTATTATCATCTCTCCAAGACCTCGTGCGTACCCCGATCTATGACCTAGTACGTCCCTAAACACCCCAGCTGCTGCCTCTGCAGGTCGGACCTCGGGTTCTAAATCAGACAGCTTTCCAACCATTTGTTTCTGCACAAACAAAGTGAGCAACTTAGTATAGAGACATGTTGGACAATTCAAATCAGAACTAACTATGACAAAAACTATTATTTTTTTTTTATATATAACTAAAACTATCCAATTGTTCAGAATAGTATTTTCCAGTAAAAATTCACATAAAGATCTTATGTGGTGGAGGTCACAAATTCTCCCTTTTTCTTAGACCAACGAACTTCTTTGTAGAACTCCACCAAGTTCTCTGTACCAGGACCCTGCATGCCCATTGAATTGAGTTAGATAATATGCATTTAATGGTGAAAGTAAGTTGAAATAACCAGATTAATTTATTATACAAGGATACCTTCTCTTCCAGTATCCTCACGAAGGACTTTCTTCCAGTAGTGTGATTAGTCTTTAGTTTCTTTCTATTCTCTATATTTTGCATTGATACTTTCTGTACATTCAATGCAAATGAAGTTATATGGTAATAAGGTCTAAGAAATAATCCAAAATAACATATAGGTCTATCACAATCAGACGATGGGACCAATACCTTGAATGCCTCACTTCCCCATCGACCACATAATTTAACCCAAACCAAGGGCTCCACCAAGCTACACCTATTGGCCAATGCCTCTTCATGAGTTGCATACTCCAAAGATTTCTTGTGCAACTGATGATGGAAGGCATTAAACCTTTTACGAAGCTGTTTCCAAACAGTTTTCTGGTGGTTCTTCAAATCCCAATCAAATATGAAATCAACCTATGTTTAAGATTGTAGAATATTAGAAAATTATGATACATTTATCAAACCAGAAAATTAATATGGGCGATGCTTACCCGCACGCGATCAATTAGCTCATCTTTCTCAGCCTCGGGGACATCACTCCATCAAGCATAACTCATGTCCCCATGATGCTTCAATATCCATGTCACCCTAGTGGTAAACACGGTTGCATTTTCACAACAGGGTGCTGTGTGCCCATCATTTATTTTCAGAGGGATTTTCCCATGCTTACGCAGCTTATCAAACTCCGTACACTTTGCGGGTCCACGTCCACGTTTCTTTGGGGGCACCACTAAGGGCACATGCACTGAGCCAACATTCACAACTGTATGAGGGATACTCAATGTTGTAAGGAGCGAACAAGATATAACCAGATCTATAAATTAATTAACAGAAGTATATTAATTAGTATTTATGTGTATACCAACTTACCATTGTCATTCCTATTTGGTACTACATGTGGATTCTCAGCCACTATTGGTACTACATGTGGATTCTCAACCACTATTGGATTGTCGAAACAAGTGTCCAATACTCTATCTGGTGGCTGCGTTGAGTCATCCGATAGAGTATCACTGTGATCATCTCTAAGGGTCCATGAATTAAGTTTTGGATCTTGTGGTGGTTGTATAATAGTGGCAGCCCAAACACGTTTACTACCCGCACCTCGCCCACTCCCTCTACCTCTTGCACTTGGAGCCATCTTTTGATAGTTGTTGATTGTGATATATCGAGAAATTTGGTAAGTATAGATTAAACCAACTTTTGTTAACTTTTCCTCTTACAGTGATAATACAAGTTATTTATAATATTATTACCAATCTCTGTCAAAAGATTACGCGCTATGTTATAATTTATCTATGTTATAAATATTGTAGTGTTAATTTTTTTTCCACAAATAACCATAAGAAATGTCTAAACCTATAGTACTGCTTGGAAATATTATCAACTGCTTCTATATATGTAACTATAATGCAAAATCATCAATATAATTGGTATAAAATTCTTTGGATACACCATATTGGTCTAGAAATCATCAAGTTGTTGGGTCTTAGGCAGAAAATATTTTCTGTCTAACTATGGTAATGGCAACCTTTAAGAAAGGTTATGATTAGAAAGGTTACCTCAGTCGTAGTCCAGGACCTCAGCAACCACTAACCTCCACTATAAGAAAGTTTCGCATGAACCTTCTAATCCATACAAAGCTACCAAAAACTGCTCCACCTCTCAAGCTGTCCACTGAAAGGTTATGATCACTCAAGTTCCAACCTTTTTCAAACAGCAGAAGAAACTGTGAAAATGCTTTAGAAAATCCATCTATCCATGTACATTTCATGTATGGTAAAGGTCAAATTTTGGGTGGAAAACAAGGGTTGCTGAAGACTTATCATTTGAACAAAAAACTTTCAGAAAACTTTAGCTTGCATGTTGATAACAAGTTAGGGTAAGGATATCCATAACTTTAGGCCTTCAGCATTTAGAAGCTAAAGAATTTGTGTGGAAAACAAGGGGCTGTTTCTTGTAGTGAGACTTAAAATTTGAACAAAAAAACTCCCAGAAAACTTTAGCTTGCATGTTGATAACAAGTTAAGGTAAGGATATCCATAACTTTAGGCCTTCAGCATTTAGAAGCTAAAGAATTTGTGTGGAAAACAAGGGGCTGTTTCTTGTAGTGAGACTTAAAATTTGAACAAAAAAACTCCCAGAAAACTTTAGCTTGCATGTTGATAACAAGTTAGGGTAAGGATATCCATAACTTTAGGCTTTCAGCATTTAGAAGCTAAAGAATTTGTGTGGAAAACAAGGGGTTGTTTCTTGTAGTGAGACTTAAAATTTGAACAAAAAAACTCCCAGAAAACTTTAGCTTGCATGTTGATAACAAGTTAGGATAGGGATGTCCATACCTTTAGGCCTTCAACATCTAGAAGCACCCGAGTTCATCACGAAGGCAGTAGATTGTTCTATACTCTGACAAGGCTGGTAGAATGATCTTGGGCCTTAGCTTTTGAAAGTTGGAACCTTTAATGACAGCTATCTCCAAGATATTTTCAGAAGAAGGAACTTCTGATAAATGGCTGAAGGAACCAGCTGCAGCTTGCTTAAGCACATCAATGACGAAATCAAAGTGACTGGCCTGCATATACTCCCGTTTTGTGTACTTTGCTGTCAAGAAAGATTTTTTATCTGGGTTAATTTTCACTTTTACCCCTTATTTTCCCCCCAGGGAGCCAATATCTCCCGCCCATCATAAATTGCTAAGTTTAATTCCATCAGAGTTAATTTTGTGCAATGTTACCAAATCTTAACTCATTTCCAATTTATACATGTACATTAAACATTTCCCAAATTTTATTAGAAGATATTTGTAATTGAAAGAACCTCAATTAAATTAAATATTCTTGAACTAGGTTCCAGAACTTGTTCTCACAAAAAGATTGTATTTCTTGAACCAAGTCAGATGCACGAAGACCATATTAATTTTGGGTTTATTTTTTTTTCCTAATTGATTATAGTTGCAGGATATTAGCATACCAATAATTTAGCTGTCCATGGCCAGATTATTAGTAATTAAAATATATGGAGAAATAACTTGCTCATTTAGCTTCAAATTATTAACTCTCAAGCTATCCCTTAGATAGCCACATAATTAAGAAGCTGGGGATTAGTGTATTATTCTTAATTCTCATTGATTGTTCCCCCCAAGCCCCAATTGAAGTGGTTAATCAATGTATGATGGCATGCATCCAGGAATTGAGCGCAATCACAAAGATTTTTGCACCACTTGCCTATATAACTAGAAGGTGGTTTTTTTATCAGAACCACAAACTCCTGGATTATATATTGCTCTCACAAGCTATGTAGAAGCAAAATAGAACCACAAATCATTCTTGCAGTAATGCTTAACCTAACATCAACTTCCTCCAACTTGCCAAAACTTGGAAAAAACCTGTAGAAACAAAAGAAAGAAGGTGCAACAACATTAGAGAACGTAGTAGCATTGAACCCATACCCTCCATACTATAAGGTTGAGAAATATAACCAATATTACTCAATCCCATAGGCAACACCTCCACTCAAGGGTGTCGACTTTGGTTAGTACCCTAAAGAATAACATACCATTGAATGCCATAACAAAACCAATACATTAAAGATCCTGAGTGTGATCTTCTAGCCGAGGGAAGTAGCATATACCTGAGAAAAAGAATATTATTTCTCATAGAAAACATAATCAAACTTAACTTTGATATGTAATAAAATCACCTTACATTGATTAGGCGTGTTAGATGGTCTAGTCTGACAAGAAATCTTCATCGATCGATAGATCCTCATCATCAGAATCCTTATTATTGCAATCTGTATCCTCTGATCCATCACAACCACTCTCTAGGTCATAGTCATTTATAAAGGCCATTTCTGTAGTTTGCTCATTAATGTTTTCCATCACCGCTAAGTCATCAATCGGGCATGGTTCTAGGTCACTCCTATGTAGTGGAGTTGTAACACCAACATCAGCACATTCGACAGAAGTGTAATAATAGAATCAATAAATGAACAGTGATTTTAGCCACAAATTATTATATCACTAGTCAAATTTGTTGAGCCCAAAAGGTTGGCTAAATATAATTTTTGAAGTAAAAAATTAGCTTTTCACTGCCTATTTCCTTCCTACGCAAGAAGAAAAAGTGAAATAAAAATTCACGAACAAAACTCATTGCCTGCCTTTCCTCTCTTTCACTTGAACAAAACCCACGCACTAAAGGCCCCAACTCCCACCATTGCAACCGCGAAACGCCATCAACTCCCATAGTTGCCAGCGTAAGCCACGCTGAACTCCATTTTTCTTTCTTTGTTTTTTTTTTTTCTTGGATTATAGGCTTTATGCTGGATTCTTCTTTGATTTATGGATTCTTCTAGAATTTTGGCATCTTGACTGAATGCCTACTAAGTTTCTAGCCTTGTTCTTCTTCCTTGCGATTTTCTTGATTCCGTGTGTATTTTTTTTTTTTTTCCTCTTTTGGGCTATGGTTTTGAATTTTGAGAGCCAAAAATTTTAATACAAGCATAAGTTTTAATAAAGTTTAATTCAACCATAAACATTAATACAACAATAATACAATCATAAATTTTAATACAACCATAAATTTTAATACAACCATATATCAGCTAAAAAAATAAGACTGCTGTAAAAAAAAAAAAAAATCGTTAGAAAACTTTATTTGTTGGAATAATATGAACGCTAGAAAATTAATGTGTAGTTTTTTAATAACGAATAAATATTAAAATTAAAATAAATGAAAACTCAAAATCAATATTTTAATAGAATAATGATTGATTTGTTGGACCTGTTATTTCATGTTATTGAAAGGTGGCTAGCTAAATTTATAAAAATAAATTTTCTAATCAGATTTTGATCAAAGTTCAATAAGGCCACTTATTTAGTGCTCTTACAAGGCAGCAAGAGCTGATGGCCGCGGGGAAAATGAAACTCAAACCCTCCCTTTCGGCTAAGAAAAGCCTTTCACAAGATCTCAAAACTAGAGCCCATGAAAATGAAATGATCGATAGCCGATCGAATAAGCTATACTAATTACAAGTAAGAGATCATAACAAAGTAATTCCAGGAAAAGCAAATTAGAAACTATATATATAAAAGGGTGTGGCTACTCTGCCGCCCCATCTTGACTGCTGGGCTTACCGCCCAGCGTAAAGTAGTTTTTTTTTTTTTTCTTTTTTTTTCACATTTTTTTAATATATTTAAATACATTTAAAAAATAAAAAAAAATATATCAATACATGTAAAATCACTTCCTTAATCACTAAGTAAAAAATAATAATAATAAAAAAATTAAAAAAAAAAACAAGCGGTCAAATAGAGGTGTCAAATAGAGTGGGCATAATAGTATTTTCCTATATAAAAAGGCATGCCTGCCAATAAGATTAATAAAGGTGGAGCTGGAGCTACTTGCATGTCTGAAGTTGGGGGCTGCCTGCCTGAATACTTTCAAGGTGGCTGAGATTTAGCCAAGACTTATGATTATGGGTCTTCAATTCGTCCCAGCAACTTTGTTATTTTAGATTCATCGAAGCAACCTTAAATGCATACTAAATCGAGGTATCATTCTTAAAAAATAAACATGTTTTAATATTATTTATAAAGATCATAATATGAAATAAATGTATTGAACAGTGTCCTGTATCAATCATATGCAAAGGTGAATGCAAGGTATATATAGTGCGTAATTAATTAATTAGCATTTTTTTTAATTCATGCTTGATAATTTTCTTACCTTAAATTATTTTAATTATTGTGGTTGCATACAAGAAAATAGACGCATGCACTCAATCTTTGGAGTCCAATGTCAACTTAAGTGCGAGCAACGGTGCAGAGCTTTTGTTGAATTTTAACAATTTCTTGACCGGCCAACATGCTAATTTTGAATATTGTTTTTTGCAAAGATCATATTTTTTTTCCTTGTCTAGTGTCGGGTATGTTTGGCAAGTGAGAGTACTTCAAGTACTGTCACTACTATTCTTTACTTTATTATTACTTTTCACCTACTTTTTACTACTATTCATTACTTTTCACATACTTTTTACTACTATTCAATATTTTATTATTATTTTTTCATTATTTTTTCACTACTATTCACAAACATTCTCAACACTTCTCACTACCCAAACGTACCCTAAAACATGTTGAATATTGTTGCACTAACAGTACCTTATTTTGATTCCCCACAAATTAGAATTGGACCGCACACAAGATTCGTTGGTCAATTTGCACGGCTACGGGTAATGGTGAGAGTTCATAACTTGGATCTTTCGTAAATCATGACTTACTTTCCCAAATTTTCATGAAAAAATATTTTCAACTTGCTGTCCAATCTTAAGAGTATCGAATGGGAAAACAAATACATAAAGACTTTAAGTCATGATTTGAGAAACTTAGACAAAGACTTAGACATAAACACTAGACTAGACATAAAGTAGTGTTTCAAATCATAAAGACTTGGATATATTAAAAAAAAGTAGTGTGATGTTTGTTTGAAAAAAAAAAAAAAATACTAAAGACTAGACATAAAGACTTAGCTAGGTTTGGATAGAAAGATTGTTTCAAATCATCTCAATTCATCTCATCTAATTATTACAATTTTTTTAAATTTACACACAAAATATAATAAACAATTCAATTTTTTTAAAATTTCAAAAAAATAATAATATTAAAAAATAATATTCTAATAATATTTTATTTAACTTTTAACTTTCATCTCAACTCATCTCATCTCCACTCACTAACATTTGGATGCTGAGATGATCATAAACAATATTTGAATAATGGTGAAAAGTAGTGACAAGTAGTGAACTTTTTGTGTATAATATACTTTCGGGCCGACACAATATGTTAATACTTACTTTATTTCCTCTCTTTTTGGCCCAGTACTCCATCATGGACGATCTTATGCCAAGCCGAATCTCATGTTAATACTTACAAATTGACGTGTCTTATTACGAAATGTCAGATTGTAAAATTATTTTTTATTGTAAAGTAGATCTAACATATTACATAAAGACACGTTACGCAGTCCTCAATTTATTCCCACTTTACACATTCTCGCCATGTCATGTAAAATTTCCAAATATTGACAAATTAGGTCTACTCCACTTTCGGAGTGCATTACACGCAAGAGACTTTTTTTTTTTTTTGTTTTTGGTTTTGGGATTTTGTGTATGCTTTTATATATTTTGAGCATACTACCAAATAATGGATCGAAGACGTTGTTTTGGCATTATATAAATAAGGTACCTGTGGCAAGAGGAATTGAAAGGGTATTTCACGTTCCTTTAAGAATAATGGCGTGTTCTCGTTCCTTTAACGCCCGTGCTTCCATTCTACTAATCTTTTTTGCCACCATTTGTATCATGTTTATGCAAATGGCTGTCGTTGCAGGTAATTACTTTACTATTTCAAGAATTGGTCCATCCTTCTTTCATCTTACTTTACACGAAGAAGAGAAGTGTTAACAATTATAAATAGGTTTCACAAAAATAAATCTATAAACTTACATGATTAATCATCAATCACCCGAGCTTCTTTAATTTCAATTTGATTTTAGCTTTGATCGAATTCATTTGATCAGATCATTTTCAACCTCATGAGTTTAGTTTTCCCAAGAAAATAAAGCTCTGTTTATGCACACAATTGGACCATTCACTCATCAAACAAACTACAATTATATATATGAGAGTACAAGTGTATTTTTTCCCTCTTATTTTTCAGTTATTGCGTGGGAAATAAGTTTTAGTGATGATTTGAGGCATTAATTAGCTGACTCCTTGATGGTGAATATAATTCTTTAGTACTACATTTATTTAATGAGATTTGTTTTAGCATCGTTATTTACAGGGTTTGGTAATTTCCTCTTTCGGTATTTTATAGGAAGACCATTCGACGGTGTCAACTCTCGTCCCTCTCCACATGCATCACCAGAATTTCACCATGGATAAGGAAGGATTCCCTCATCCACTCGGGGGTAATAATGCACTAATTATTATCATGTAAAGACGGTTAGCTTTTACAATCTTAGAGAGTACAAGTCCAAGTATATGAGAAAAACCTACTTGTATGGCGGCTCCATTATTTTATTAAGAAACTGTACGAAATTTGGACATCTTATTATAAGTGTATGTAATATTATTTAATAGTTCCTGAATCTGCCATTTGTGCGTAATTGGCCATTAATTTGTTAGTTATCCTTTTTATTTTTATCCTGAATTCTTCCTTCTGGCTTTTTTTTTTTTTTCATTTACTTTCTCATTTGAGGGGCCATAGATGGGGTGGGGACCTTGGCAGCTGCCTTCTCCAGTCCCCTTTGGTCCAATTCCACTCCTTCCTTGGGTGGTTGTCGTTACTATTTAATTTTTATTGATGATTTTAGTTGTTTTTGTTTTTTGTCTCCCAATTCTAATAAATCCGATGTTTTCCCTACATTTGTGAAATTCAAACTTTTAGTGAAAAAATAATTTACTTATCCCATTAAGCAATTTCAAAGTGACAATGGTGGTGAATATTGTTCTGTTACTTTTAAGCAATTTCTTAGCTCCAATGGGATTTTCCATCGCCTATCGTGTCCTCATACCTCTCAGTAAAACGGCCTTGCTGAGCAGAAACACTGCCACATGTTGAAATGAGACTTACCCTCCTTGCGCAATTTGGCTTACCCAAGAAATTTTGGGTTGATGCATTCTTAACCTCTGTCTTTATCATTGATCGTTTACCCACCCAGGTTCTTAATTTTTTTTTATCTCCTTTTGAACATCTATTTCATCCTCCTCTCGATTTTGGTTATTCTCGATCCTTTAGTTGTCAGTGTTTTTCCTTCCTTCGTCCATACATGCCCTATAAACTTTCCTATCGTAGCACACCATGCCTTTTTATTGCATACTATTCTAAACACAGAGGGTTTCGGTGCTTTGACCCCTCATCCCGGCGTGTCTATATCTCCAAGAATGTGGTCTTTGACAAAGCTGTATTTCCTACTCGTGTACAATCCCTTATTACTGACTCTAGCTGCCACCTTATCTCCTCAGGTATATCTCAACTCTTACTCATCTCTCCTCATATTTTGCCTTCTCCCTCTGAACCTTGTCCAGTTCCCGATCCTTCTCCTCCTCCCTTACCGCCTACTATATATGTACCCTCTGCCTCACCCGAGCCTCTCTTAGACTCTCCCCTTCCTACTACACCCTCCCTTCTCGACGCCCTTAAAGCTCAGTATACGGCCTCTCCTTCTCCTGCCTCTCCTTATCATGTTGTCACTAGGTTTTAGATTGGTCACCTTCAGCCCCACTATTTCCCTAATTTCCATTTATATTACTCGACATGTCACCCTCTTCGAGCCTTGCATGTAAGTGCCATCATCTTCGAGCCTCATACCTATGCTCAAGTGGCGTCTATACCTGCGTTGCGTGCGGCTATGGAGAGTGAGTTTCAGGTGTATCGCCACACTGTGGGTGCCATACAAATATGTCACTTTCACCCGTCCAAATATAGCTTACTCCGTGAATCAGCGGTGCCAACACTTGTAGACCCTGATTATTGCTCACCGGACAACAGCTAAACAAGTTTGTGTTATTTGAAGAACACCCTTGATTATGGCAACTTCTACACAGCTGGTTCCTTTTTGATTAATGCCTACTGTGAGTCTGACTAGGCTAGTGATCTTGACGATAGAAGATCGAAGTGTGGTTATGGCGTCTATGTTGGTCCCAACCTTATCTCTTGGTCCGTGAAAAAGCAACTTGTGGTCTCCAAATCTAGTACTGAGGCCAAATACAGATATTTAACCTTGGTTATGGCTGAGGTTTATTGGCTACATATGCTCTTATGTGAGCTACAATTTCCCTTGACTCCCCTCTTGTTGTTTGGTGTGATAACATCAGTACCATTATCATTGCTTCTAATCCCATCTTCCAGGCACTGTCTAAACACATTGAAGTGGATTTCCACTTTGTATGTAAGAAAGTTGCCAACCAAGACATTCTTTTGGATCACATCTCTACTTCTCTTCAACTTGCTAATATTTTTACTAAGGGGCATACTGCTAATCGGTTCTATTTTCTTCGTCACAAATTGTTTATCTCTAATCTCCCTATCAATTTGCAAACGTATGTTAAGGATAAAGATCATTCTGTTACGCCTCATCTCATTCTAACAGAATTCGCTAGTTATGATGAAGGTCAAGTTGTTCGACTTTCTCCAATCTTCTATTTCATCACGGCTATTTGATTTTCGTAACAACTCTTAACTATATGTTGGTTAGAAATATATTAGATAGCTTATCTCTTGTAACAAACATGAAAATCCACTTGTACGTGTGTAACAATTTTGTGTATAAATATGATAATGCATACATGATTTCTGGTGTTAAAAACCAGAACGATTTTTCATTCTTTCATGTGTGTGTTTATATATAAGTGTGTGTTTGTTGGAATGGTGGCATGATTTTCTGTTGAAAACGTCATTCCAGAGACTTGGCTTAACTATGGCTTGTCCCTGGCTCGAGTGAACTTCAGGTAGATTGTTCTCTCAATGGTCCACTTGAGCAAACGTTCAGAAAACCTAGTTCATGCACCGTTTTATATATAAACATATTTTTGTAATGAGAAAAGGTGTGAGTGGCGGTCAGGAAGAGAGAGAACTGATCCTTTTGTTAGATTTTGAGAGCTCATTGAGTGTATTGATGTTTTTGGGATTGTGGAGTGATTTGTGATCTCTCTTGTACTCCATCTTTGTGATAGTAGATTTCTTGAGATCGACTCCACCAATAGACGTATACTATTGTTCAAGCAAAATCACTTAAATTTTGGTGCTTTTTATGTGATTGTTGAATTTTTATTATTTGCTTCCGCTAATCAATTTCATAGGCGTCTCTAGATATTTAATTAATCCTAACAATATGCATGATTATCTTATGCATTTGATCTTATAAAACCGGTTCTATAATAGATGATTGTTCATTCCATTTAAATATGTTCAAGCTAGATGTTATTTACAGACAATATGAGATTATTCCTCAACAAAAATAGCAGACATAATAGCATTATTCAAAGATAAATGGAAGACATGAGTGAATCCGAATGATCCTTTGTTATCTTGCAATGGTTGAAGTAAACCCATGCCAATGAGTTAGCTAGTTAGCGTTTGTGTAATGAACGTCAAGCAAACTTATAAAGTTAGAGCATTAGTAGTGGGTTTAACAAAGTTAAGTTTTGGCCAAAGAATAGTTAAGGTGCAAAATAAAGTGTAACAATGGAATCAACAAATGAATAGTAATTTTAGTCACATATTATATCACTGGCCAAATTTGTTGAGTCCGAGAGACTGCCCAAATATTATTCTTAGATTAAAAAATTATCTTCCCGCTGCTTGCTTCTCTCCTTCACAAGAAGAAAAAGTGAAAGAAAAACACACGCATAAAACCTGTCTGTCTTTCCTCTCTTTCATTTGAACAAAACCAACGCATCGAACGCCATCAACTCCCACTGTCTTTCCTCTTTTGTTGAGCCAGTTTGCAATACTGAGTTTCAAAGTTAGCAATCGATGATCAAGTGAATCATTTAAGGCACACCCTTATAGAAAATCAATATTAATTCTGAACAATGTCATAATATGAAATACATGTTTTAATATTATTTATAAAGATCATAATATGAAATACATTTACTGAACAATGTCCTGTATCAATGATATGCAAAGGTGAATGTAACGTATATATAGTACGTAATTAATTAGTATTTTTTTATTAATTCATGTTTGATAATTTTCTTATCTTAAATTATTTTAATTATTGTGGTTGCATACAAGAAAATAGACGCATGCACTCAATCTTTGGAATCCAATGTCAACTAAAGTGAGAGCAACGGTACAAAGCTTTTGCTGAATTTCAAATATTTCTTGACTGACCAGCATGCTAATTTTGAATATTGATTTTTGCAAAGAACGTTTTTTTCCTTGTCTAGTGCCTAGAACATGTTGAATATTGTCGCACTAACAACACCTTATTTCGACTCCCCAAAAATTAGAATTGGACTGCACAAAAGATTCGTTGGTCAATATGCACAGAGTTCATAACTTGGATATTTCATAAATCATGACTTATTTTCTCGAATTTTCATGGAAAAATGTCCTCAACTTGCTGTCCAATCTTAAGAGTATCGAATGGGAAAACAAACACATGATAAAGACTTTTTGGGTGAGTTTGAACTAATATTCTAATAATATTTTATTCTACTTTAAACTTCAAGTCAATTCAAAGTTAGACATAAAGACTTAGGCATAAAGACTAGACATAAAGACTAGACTAGACATAAAGACTTAGCTAGGTTTGGATAGAAAGATAGTTTCAAACTTAGAAAGATTGATTTGAGAAACTTAGACATAAGAAGATTTAGGTTTCAAATCATCTCATTTAATTATTATAATTTTTTTTAATTTTCACACAAAATAGAATAAACAATTCAATTTTCTCAAATTTTAAAATAATAATAATATTAAAAAATAATATTCTAACAATATTTTATTCAACTTTTAACTTTCATTTCAACTTATCTCAACTCATTAAGTTCTAGGCTACACTTGAATTTTGAGATGATCTTAAATAATTTCTAAATAATAGGGAAAAGTAGTGACTACTAGTGAACTTTTTGTGTATAATATATTTTCGGGCCGACACAATATGTTAATACTTACTTTGTTTCCTCTCTTTTTGGCCAGTACTCCACCATGGACGGTCTCATGTTATGCCAAGCCGAATCTCATGTTAATACTTACAAATTGATGTATCTTATTACGGAATGTCAAATTGTAAAATTATTTTTTATTGTAAAGTAGATCTATCATATGACATAAAGTCATGTTACGAAGTCCTCAATTTCTTCCCTCTTTACACATTCTCGCCATGTCATGTAAAATTTCCAAATATTGACAAATTAGGTCTACTCCACTTTCGAAGTGCATTACATGCAAGAGTTTTTTTTTTTTTTTGTTTTTGGTTTTGGGATTTTGTGTATGCTTTTATATATTTTGAGCAAACTACCAAATAATGGATTGAAGACGTTGTTTTGGCATTGTATAAATAAGGTACCTGTGGCAAGAGGAATTGAAAGGGTATTTCACGTTCCTTTAAGAATAATGGCGTGTTCCCGTTCCTTTAACGCCCGTGCTTCCATTCTACTAATCTTTTTTGCCACCATTTGTATCATGTTTATGCAAATGGCCATCGTTGCAGGTAATTACTTTACTATTTCAAGAATTGGTCCGTCCTTCTTTCATCTTACTTTACATGAAGAAGAGAAGTGTTAACAATTATAAATAGATTTCACAAAAATAAATCTATAAACTGACATAATTAATCATCGATCACCCGAGCTTCTTTAATTTCGATTTGATTTTAGCTTTGATCGAATTCATTTGATCAGATCATTTTCAACCTCATGAGTTTAGTTTTCCCAAGAAAATAAAGCTCTGTTTATACACACAATTGGACCATTCACTCATCAAACAAACTATGATTATATATATGAGAGTACAAGTGTATTTTTTTTTCCCCCTCATTTTTCAGTTATTGCGTGGGAAATAAGTTTTAGTGATGATTTGAGGCATTAATTAGCTGACTCCTTGATGGTGAATATAATTCTTTAGTACTACATTTATTTAATGAGATTTGTTTTAGCATCGTCATTTACAGGGTTTGGTAATTTCCCCTTTCGGTATTTATAGGAAGACCTATCGAAGATTTCCACTCTCCTCCCTCTCCACGGGCAGGAGGACGCTCAAGGCATCTGCCATAGCCCATGAAGGAAGGATTCCCTCAGCCACTCGGGGGATAATAATGCACTAATTATTATGTAAAGACGGTCAGCTTTTACAATTTTAGAGAGTACAAGACTACAAGTCTAAGTATATGAAAAAAACCTACTTTAATGGTGGCTCCATTATTTTATAAGAAACTGTACGAAATTTGGACATCTTATTATAAGTGTATGTAATATTATTTAATAGTTCCTGAATAAGCCATTTGTGCCTAATTGGCCATTAATTTGTTAGTTATCCTTTTTATTTTTATATAATAGTGTAATTTCTTTTGACAATCGTCGGGATAATATTTGGGAATTTAAATAAAATTAGTTGATTCCCTGTCAAATGTTCTTACTAATAAAAATTTTATGTGCAGTTATTTTTACATATTTTTTGTTCATTCTATTAATGTGATTGGTTGCGTCACTTTTTTACGCTTCGTTCACAACTAATCTGAAACTTATTATAGCCTCCGATTAGATCATAATTGTTTGGTGTCAGTTCAAACTATAAATTAAATCAGATCATAATATTGCTATGAACTTGGCGATGGCGGATAGGAGGCAGGGCCGGGCTCAATGTCAAATGAGGCCTTAGGCAAAAATTAGAAGAAGGCATTTATATTTTTATCATAATAATTACCTACCAGAAAAATTCATTATAACAATTAAATATTCTTTTATAAGTATTTATCGACTTTTTGTATTGAGCTATTTTATCAATTTCTTTTTTTCTTAATTTAAGATTCAAACACATTTTCTGATTTTCTTTGACTTTTCAAGTCTATCTTCATTTTTTTTTATTAGATTTAGACAAACAAATAAACTTCCAATGAAAAACTATGTGAAAACTAAAATCCATCTATGGAATTCTTCCTTCTTTTTTTTTTCATTTGAGGGGCCATAGATGGGGTGGGGACCTTGGCAGCTGCCTACTCCAGTCCCCTTTGAGCCGCCCCTGTCCCTGATCGGGTGTGCATGGTGGCTCGATCGAGATGGCTGGAAATGCCCTAATTTGCGAAACAAAACGAAGAAAACCAAGGCTCATAACACAAGTGAGTCAAAGCTTATTTTCCGTATCATCTGGGTGTCTATTTGTGAATTGATAACGTTAATAAATCGCAAATTTGGCTTATAAGAAAGAGATGTACTGGTTAACAAATTATAAGTTGTAACTGGTTTCTCTTGCTTGTCTAGCTTGCCTATACGACCTTCTGGCAAAAAGGTCTCATGCATCGGTATTCGTTGATATTCATTGTGTTTTATATTCATTGCAGTACGAGTTTAGCAATATGCGAGCTAGGCCAGAATTAATTAATCACCTTGTATGCATGGGTATGGGCTGCACAGTTCCAGTATTACAAGTAGTGATAGTGCTAGATAACTTCGATCTTTCTGATTGTTTTCCATTGCATTTCCAATATTATCCAACACAGAAAAAAATAAAAACACCTTATTTTATCGAACATATATATATATATGTATGTGCGTCAACGTGTGTGTTGTTAAGAATAAAGATCATTCTGTTACGCCTCATCTCCTTCTGACAGATTTCGATGGTTGTGATAAAGCTCAATTAGGATAAAGTTCAAGCTGTTCGACTCCTTCCAGTCTTCTAGTTCATCACGACTTGGTTCTATTTGATTTTTGTAACAGCTCATATCTATACGTTGGTTAGAAATTGGTTAGCTAGTTTATCTCTTGTAACAAACATGTAAATCCTCTCATACGTTGTAACAGATTTGTGTGTATAAATATGATAATGCATATACGGTTTCTGGTGTGAAAAACTAGAACAATTTCACATTCTTTCATAGTACCAGAGACCTCTCAAGCTCACACTTCATTTGTTCTTATGGCTACTTTGGGTTCTTCATCTTCCTTTTCCGCTGCCTTTCATCTTCCAACACAAGTTATTTCCATCAAGCTCGATGCATGGTGCTAACTTTCTTGCCTAGAGTGCTCAATTGCTTCCTTTTTTTCAGAGCTATGGTTTGATGGGAATCGTTGATGGTTCTGATCCTTGTCCACCTCAATTTTTTAGTGATGATTAGAAGGCCCAGTGTGTCCTTAATCCTGCTTATGTGGTTTGGTAGTATAAGGACCAAACGGTGCTTGGCTGGATAGTCTCCTCTTTATCTCCTTCGGTGGTCTCCACCATTATGGTCTTGAGACCTCATGGCTTGCTTGGCAGGCCCTTGGTTCGCATTTTGCTGCACCTTTTAGTATAGTCAAGTCTCTCTTAAATGAATTGTCGGCTATTGGCAAACTAGTTGAAGATTTGAATTCAATTCTCTCCGTTCTCAACGGCTCAATTCCTCTTTTCACTCATTTGTAACGACATACATGCTTCGTGCTAAGGAGAAATCGATGCCCTTCTCCAGCTTTCATGCTGAGCTTCTGAATTATAATCTCGTGTAGAAGTTTCACAACCAGTCCTTTCAACCCAAGACTGGACCCTATGCTCCTTATATTCACAAACCTGGTTCCAAGCCAGGATCCTGCAAACAACAATTGGTCCCGATCTTCAAGATCTTCCAAGCCTAATGGCCCAGCCTCTTTTTCTTCTCAGTTTCGACACTCACTGCCTCACTTGCCCTCTTCGACATCTACATCTGTGCCATGTGACTCTCGCCCTCGATCTCCTTATCAAACTTGCAGGACGGAGAATCATCAGGCACTTGATTGCTTCAACCGCATGAATTATGCTTATCAGGGGCGCCATCCTCCTACAGAATTGGCTGCCACGGTTGTTAAGGCCAATACCACCTATATGAATAAGCACCAATGGTATGCTGATAGTGGTGCCAATATTCATGTCACTTCGGATGTTGCCAACCATGCGACTTCTCAACCCTATGAAGGCGATGACTTTGTGAGCGTAGGTAATGCGGTAGGTTTGATCATCTCACGCACTAGCAATGCCTCCATAAAAACTCCATCTTCTACTCTTGCCTTAAATGATGTCGCTTATTGTCTTGCAGCTTATGCGCATCTTCTTTCCACCAATAAATTTTGTAAAGACAATAATGTTCTTTTTGAGCTCACTAGTTCTCATTTTTTTGTGAAGGACATCACAACGAGGGTCACGCTCCTAACGGGGTCAAGTGATAATGGATTGTACTTGATCAACCTTCGTCAACTATCTCCGTCTAAGTTCCATGCTCTCACCATGATCGTTGGCATTAGGGGTGTAACCGGTCCGGTCTGGTCCGGTTTTGGATAAAATATAGGATCGAACCGGTATGTACCGGTTTTGTATTTTTCAAAACCGATTACGCACCGATTACCCTCCTAAACCGA
Organism: Juglans regia; assembly: GCF_001411555.2. Classification (NCBI taxonomy): domain Eukaryota; kingdom Viridiplantae; phylum Streptophyta; class Magnoliopsida; order Fagales; family Juglandaceae; genus Juglans; species Juglans regia. The sequence continues at coordinate 37,292,846 of NC_049913.1, forward strand.
TACTTCCGGTTTCCGGTCCTGTCCGGTCCCCTTTTTTTAAAATGTAAATTTCACAATTTGTCATTAAAATTTTGTTTATAAAAAAAAAATATTGATTTAAAAAAAACTATTTTATACTTTTATTAATATATTAGACTATATAATATTATTAATATTAGATTATTGGTATAGTTATAAGTTATATATTAGTATTAGTTATAAACTTTTAGTGATTTAGTATTAACATTTTATGTAATAATTTATAAATTATAATAAGAAATTATTTCATTATATATAAAATTTCACATAAAAATTTATAATTATACATTATATATAAAACTTATATATAAAAATTTTATTTTTTATTTTTTTTAATCAACCGGTCCGGCCCGGTCCAAAAATTCCAGAATCGGAACCGGACCAGAACCGGCCGGTTTTTACGTTTTAAAAACCGGTTCCGAACCGGACCGGTTCAAAACTGGTAAAACCGGTCCGGTCCGGTCCGGTTTTCCAGTTTGAGTTTACACCCCTAGTTGGCATTAAGGCTCCTACCTTCACTTGGCATTATTGTTTGGGGCATCCATCTGAAGCAACTCTTCGTCATGTTCTCACTAGTTTCTCCCTTCATGTTACTGATTCGCTCAATAAATAGTCCATATGTGTGTCCTATCAGCTAGGGAAGTATAAGCAGTTGCCATTCTCTGATTCTTCACGAGAATCTACTGCTCCTCTGTAGTTAATTCACTTAGATGTTTGGTTCACTTCCACTCCTTCCTTGAGTGGTTGTCGTTACTATTTAATTTTTACTGATGATTTTAGTCACTTTTGTTGGTTGTTTCCCAATTCAAATAAATCCGATGTTTTCCCTACATTTGTGAAATTCAAACTTTTAGTGGAAAAACAATTTACTTATCCCATTAAGCAATTTGAAAGTGACAATGGTGGTGAATCTTTTTCCATTACTTTTAAGCTTATCGTGTCCTCATATCTCTCAGCAAAATGGTCTTGCTGAGCAGAAACACCACCACATGTTGAAATGGGACTTACCCTCCTTCTGCAATCTAGCTTACCCAAGAAATTTTGGGTTGATTCCTTCTTAGCCTCTGTCTTTATCATTAATCGTTTAGCCACCCAAGTTCTAAATTTTTTATCTTCTCTTGAACATCTCTTTCATCCTCCTCTGATTTTGGTTAATTTTGGTCATTTGGTTGTCAATATTTTTCCTTCTTTCGTCCCTACATGCCCAATAAACTTTCCTATCGTAGCACACCATGCCTTTTTATTGGTTATTATTATAATCACAAAGGGTTTCGGTGCTTTGACCCCTCCTCCCGGCGTGTCTATATCTCCAGGAATGTGATATTTGACAAAGTTGTATTTCTTGCTCGTGTACAATCCCTTATCATCGACTCTAGCAGCCACGTGACCTCCTTAGGTATATCTTAGCCCTTACTCATTTCTCCTCCACATATTTTGCCTTCTCCTTCTGAACCTTCTCTAGTTCCCGATCCTTCTCCTCCTCCCCTACCGCCTACTATATATGTACCCTCTCCCTATCATGTTGTCACTAGGTCTCGGACTGGTCACCCTCTTTGAGCCTTGCATGTAGGTGTCATCATCTTCGAGCCTCATACCTATGCTCAAGCGGTGTCTATACCTGTGTCGCGTGTGGCTATGGAGAGTGAGTTTCTGGTGTTGTTGGTGAATGAAACCTGGACCTTGTGTCCCCGTCCATCAGGTAAGAACATGGTTCCCAATAAATGGGTTCTTAAGTCCTAATGCAGAGCTGATGGGAGTGTCGAACGCCTTAAGGCGAGGCTTGTTGATGTTAGCTATCTCTAGCATAGTGGGATTGACTACCATGAAATGTTCAACCCAGTCATATTTCTACTGTTCACATGGTTCGCTCTTGCCGTTTCTTTCACCTAGGACATTCGGCAACTGGACGTTTCTAATGTTTCCTCTATGGCTTTTTGGAAGAGGAGGTTTATATGACTCAACGGAAGGGTCTTGAGGATCTTGCGCATCTTGATTTTGTGTGTAAGCTTCATAAGTCCATCTATGGTTAAAACAAGCCTCTCGAGCTTGGTTTAATAGATTGTCCACTGCCCTTTTGTCTCTTGGCTTCAGAAATTCTCATATTGATCCTTTTTCGTTCACTTATCACTATGATATTGTGCATGTTTTCTTTCTGGTGTACGTGGACGACATCCTTGTGACCTCTAATGATCAGTCCTTTGTTACTTCTCTAATCTCCAAGCTGCAACTCGATTTTGCTATGAAGGATCTCGATCAGTTGTCTTATTTTCTGGGTATTGAAGCCAACCATTATTCCTCAGGTCTAAATCTTCGCTAGACAAAATATGCATTGGTCTCTTGGACCGTGTCAAACTTCTTGGCATTTGTCCTTATCATGCTCCCTATGTTTCCAACTCCAAATTGTCCAAATTTGATAGTGAGGTACTTCCAGATCCTTTAGAGTATCACCACACTATGGGCGCCTTACAATATGTCACTCTCACCCGTTCGAATATAGCTTACTTTGTAAATCAGCTTTGCCAACACATGCAGACCCTGACTTTTGCTCACTGGACAACAGCCAAACAGGTATTGCGTTATTTGAAGAACACCCTGGATTATGACCTCTTCTACACACCTGGTTCATTTTCGATTAATGCCTACTGTGAGTCTAACTAGGCTGGTTGTGATAAAGGTCAAGCAAGATAAAGGTCAAGTTGTTCGACTCTCTCCAGTCTTCTAGTTCTTCACGGCTATTTGATTTCTGTAACAGCTCTTATCTATATGTTGGTTAGAAATCTGTTAGGTAACTTATTTCTTATTGTTTATCTCTTGTAACAAACATGTAAATCCTCTTATACATTTGTAACAATTTTGTGTATAAATATCATAATGCATACATGGTTTCTGGTGTGAAAAACCATAACAATGTTTCATTCTTTCCGGTGTGTTTATATATATATATGTGTGCGTGTTGGAATAGTGGCTTGATTTCATGTTGAAAACGTTATTTCAGAGACTTGGCCTAACTGTGCTTTGTCCCTGGCTCAAGTGAATTTTAGGTAGATTGTTCTCTTGACAGTCCACTCGAGCGAACGTTCAGAAAACCTAGTTCATGCGTCATTTTATATATGAACATATTTTTATAAAGAGAAAAAGTGTGAGTGGCAGCCAAAAAGAGAGAGAACTGATCATTTTGTGAGATTTTGAGAGCTTATTGATGTATTTAGACTTTGGGGATTGTGGAATGATTTGTGCTCTTGTACTCCATCTTTGTGATAGTAAATTCCTTGAAATCGACTCCACCAGTAGACGTATGCTATTGTTTAAGCCGAATCACTTAAATTTTGGTATTTTTTGTGTGATTGTCGAATTTTTGTTATTTGCTTCCGCTAATCTATTTCTGGTGTGAAAGCCGAATGTTTGTGTGATTGGGATATTTATAATTGTTATTTGTTATAAATATCCCAACATGTGTTGATCAGTTAATGCAGAGAGAGGCCGCTGGTCTTTCGTTTACCCATTACTTTCGTCTAAGGCCTGAATCATTGAACCAATTAGTCAGGTTTTGAGGAAAGTGTGGGCGTATTTCAGGCGGCACCCTTGCATGAAATTAGGTGGGCTTCTGTTCGTTTAAGCAGCTTGTTCAATCCAATCCTACTAATTATTATCTTGATTGCCCTATCTATATTTTTCAAATGGTTGCTGCAGGTTAGTTTACTATCTCTAGATTCGTTCCATCTTTCACTGATCATTCTTACATGATAAACTGATCGATGCCATGCGACTGGATGGTTAATATTGGGCTCGATCTTTTTAATTAATGGGTCCTGCAATTTCCCATTATCAAAATTATAATAATTCAAATAAGGCCATGCATCATCAATTTATTGCAATGTGACTAATTAATTAGCCAGCTTTAATGTTACTGGTTGGTGTAATTTCTTGACCATTTGAAAAAAAAAAAAAGCGCTAGAAGGAGGGCTCGAACCTCCGACCTTGTGGTTAACAGCCACACGCTCTAGCCAACTGAGCTATTCCAGCTTTGAGTTGTTGAATGAGTAAATAACATTAAAACTATTACTTTCTACTCTATTAAATTGCAATTTATTAACTAGGCTAACCAAAAAGACAGATCAGAGAATTTGTTTGTAAACGTGCATGCACGACGCATGCATATTGATATAATCTGGATTGGGCGCACCCTTCTCTGGTCTCTTTCTCATTTTATTATTTTCCTTTTTCGATCAGTTTCTTTATTTATTTCGAATTTAAAGAGCGCAGGATGAGTATATATGTTTAAATTATATTGCATTGTAAAAACTTGTAATTAACTTGAACAATGCCAACATGGCCGAAGGTACGTACGTACCACGTGTGATATATATATATATGGTGCTTGCAAATCTTGAGAATTATAATACTTTTTTTTATCTTAATTAAATTAGTATATATGCGTTCAGCTATAAAATTAAAGTATATATTTGGATAAATCAACCAAAAATCAATTTAAATTTATAGGGTTCATGATCGAACCGAGTTTAATTAATACGAATATAATTAGTTCACATAAACAATTATCAAAGAAATAAAACATATATACTTTGACAACTCTAATTAGATTAGAGCAAATATGACCTATATATGACCATATATATATATATATATATATAGTTAGCTTAGATTCTAAATTTTATTTCATAATAATTAAAGCAATGCCCCATAATAATTATCAAAGACACGACTTCACATGATTAGAAAAAAATGCCACATACATGTAATAGATAACATTGTTGTACTGGATATTGCTATTATTACTATATATATTTAAGAAAATGTTTAGAGTATCAATGCATACGATTGATAGTATGTTTTTTTAAGAAAAATGCTAGTCCAACCGAGAATATCCGTAATGGTTAAGTATATATTTTTTAATGATTTTGTTAATTTCTATTAAAAAAATGTTTCAGTTTAAAAAAATATTTGTGAAAAATGCTAAAAAAGAAAATTTACACGTTTGTTAAAAATTCTCGATAGACGTAGCAGTCTCCCTTTTTTAATACTTAAAAATTAAAAAAAAGACACTATTGATATGATGTATCGGTACCGTAGCACTCCGCATATATTTATTTGTTGAGCATTTCTATTCATAAGCCCATACACCACATATCAAAATTTTTTTATTTTTTTAAAATTTTTTTAAAGTTTTTTTTGGTTTTATTATTCTTAAAATAATTGAATTATTCTACTCATAATCCATATACCACACATTTAGTAAGAGAATAAAATTAAAGAAATCATAAAAAGATTGGTGTGTGGTGTATGAGGCTTAGGAATAGAATTTTTCTTATTTGTTTGGAATAGGTAGAAAATAAGAAATATTGAGCACAAAGAAAGTGGTAGCCTAGTTAACCATGCTTTGTATTAATGCCAAAAATTACATAACAGATTGAAAGGGAAGAAATAATTATCTTCGACCAACGATAATGATTTGGGCTTCGATACGGTACTTTTCAAATTCATCCATAAAATAAATAAGCAAATAAAATTTAATAAACAGAACTACAAGAATTTACGTAGTTCGGCATAATACATACGTCTATGAGTTGTTTGGAGACAAAATCTATTATAATTGACGATTTTATAATTTCTCATAACCTCACATTTGATCTCACAATACAATTGAAGAATTTAGAGAAGATTATTTAGAGTTGCTATGTGTGGTGGAGTTTGGACGTAAAGAGCTTCTCTGGACCTCTTGTCACAGTTGTGAGGATTTCCGCCTTATAAAAATGTATATTTCTTTAGAGTAATTGAGTCCAACTTGCATTGTAAACCTAATTCATTTTTGAAGTCTGAGGTCTCGTTTGTTTTCGCATATGAGATGAGAAGAGTTGAGATTAAAATTAAAAAGTTAAATAAAATATTGTTAAAATATATTTTTTAATATTATTTTTGTTTTAAGATTTAAAAAAGTTGAATTATTTATTTTATTTTGTATTAAAATTTTAAAAAATTATAATAATTAGATAAAATAAAATAAGATTAATTGAGTTGAGATTAATTATAAAAATAACTTATTATATCTCCTTTAGACTAAATTCTTTATTTGATCTCTTTACTTATTTTTAGCAATGGTCTGGATCCATTCAATTCTATTCCAACACTTTGAAACTGACAACCTAGCTATAGGATGCAGTACTATCAACGTATGGTATATCCCTCTACCATGATGCGCCAAATCAAAGATGACAAATCACTCAAAGTCTAAAGACAAGAAAAGAAGCAACCGGACCCACGAAAAGCAAACTAGTAGAGCACACATTCACATATATATTTTTTTCTAAGCAATCACATTCCCATATTTTAAAGATACCATTGTAAGTTTATTCGGTGCAAATTCATCATGTATATATGCCAATAATGTGGAGTTTATCGTACCAAATCGAAAAATACCAAAAATTTATTCAGAAAAATCAAAATCATTAAAATGATTCAAGACCAATCAGTATTATACTATATTACTTTTTTCAAGTTTTTAATATAAAAATTAAGAATTTAAATTTTACATATCATTTATCATCGTTTATTTTAAGTAACAAAATTGGTAATGCAAACTCAAAATTGTCAATTTTCTTTAATAATTAGTAATATTTTTAATTTATTGATTTAATATGCCAATTCCAAAATTTCATATTTTAGGATATAATTAAAAATAAGAGAAATATTCTAATTACAAATAAATTTTATAAAAATAATTTTATAAATAAATACGAGATTTTTTTATGTAATTATTTTTTTTATTTTTGTAAATATAACAATTCTCTAAAAATAAATAAATAAATAAAATGACAAAAGTATAGAATTTCACCCAACAAAAGTGTAGTTTTGGTTCCAAACGAAGCCTAAAACGAAACGGGGCCCGATCTGCATTGGGTCCCAGTCCCCTACTTTGTTGTTAGCTGAGACACACTTTCGAGGCCTCACGCGCCGCTCTGTGTCTGGCTGTCACGGGACACATTCCACTTTCTAGGATTTCCCACACGAGACAACATTGGCGATGGCGTTGGGCGTACATACATGAGTGCCCATCGATTATCCAATCATTCCGTTATTTTTTAGGTGGTGGGTATTTACGGCCACGTGGCGGCTTTTGGTTTTAGCTAAAAAATTAGTTTTAATTTCTTTTAATCACCGTTAATCATGTTTTCTTTCGCGGAATTGGCGTAGTACTGACGTGACTGATGGAGGGGCCCTAGGTGTCAATCAAGCATAACTGTTGATGCAATTGGACGGCTGAGATTATACTGATTGGAAAGTGGAGCACTAGATAGATATGGATGTAACTGCTGCGACGTGTGCATAGGTCTAAACTTATTGGGCTTCGTGTGGTGGGTCCCGTGATATGTTATTGCAGTATGATGTGGAGCATAGGAAGTCAACTCTGAACAGGGAAATTAGTGATCATGTGAGACACGAGCTACGGTGGTGTCCAAGTTGTACGTAGTTACCGCATCATAAGACTGTACGAGGTTCTACAGAATGAAATGATGATACGAAACAAGATGAGAAGAAATATTAGAACATCTCATCCTATTATGTGAACAATAGTTAAGTAATTTATTTTATTTTGAGATTTAAAAAAATTAAATTTTTTATTTTATTTTATATAAAAATTTAAAAATATTGTATTGATTAGGAGTGCTACCCGCATGGTGCGGGAAGGTGGCACCCCCTCCCCGCCCCCTGCCCCGCACCATGCGGGTGGAGGGGTTTCATACCCCGCCCAGCTATCGTGGGGTGGGGTAGAAACCGCTGCCCACCTTTAGTAATAATGAGATAAGTGGATTTTAAAATTTTAAATTTTAGTCTTAAAAACAAATCAGACCTTAAGCGTTATGTAAAACGTATTCTTAAACTGATACACCAACCATTAGTTTACAATTACGTAGACAATTATGTAATAATTGAGATCGTGTCTGGCATTACATGACGTACTCTAAAGATATTGTTGTTAATATTTTAGGTAGTGTTTGAGGTCTTTTCTTGAATGTTTTTGTCAAACTCATGTCTAGATCTCGATCTCTTTCGTTCGGTGCCCAACAAAGATTAGACGATGTTCATGTCCATCATGTTCTTGTTGTTATTATATATCTTAAGTGGTATCTCCGGTCTTTTCATGTTTTGCTTAGAACTGTATAGATCTCTGTTGTTTGCTGCCCAACAAAGATATATAGATATCAATGCTAACATAATAAATTATAATAACAAGCTAATTACAGATCCCTAAGAACTTTTGGCGGTGATCAGCTCGACCTACACCTTGTTACTCATGGGTAAAATAAAATCCGAGAGATTCTATATATACTTCTTCAAATCATGAAAAATTCTACTAATTACATGATCACCATCCTCTACAATGAAATGGTATCATCCAGCAACCTTAAAATTTTTCTTTTGTTTTTTTTTTTTTAAATAAAGGATGCTTGACTCAAGAGTACTATTAATAAAAATACAACATTTTACCTAAAAAGATGAGAGTCATGTGGCTTGTAACATTATTCTAAGATCATGTTTGAACTTATATCAATTACCGCTTCTATCGGTTAACAAACAAAAGAAAAAGGTATAAACCCGTCTAAACCTAAAGTAATTAAACAAATAAGTGAAAAGAAAAAAGAGAAAGGAAGATCAAAAGAAAAGAAATAGAGGGTGATCACTTGAACAGCAAAAAGAAAAAGCGGATTTTAATCGCTGACTTATGCATAGGCTAGCTTTTATTTTATGCCTTTGCTTTCTTTTGATATCTAGCGAGCGAATGGACAAATCCACGGTAAAGTGATTTAGCTGATCCATTTACATGATCTGTTTGTTTATTTATATACCCAGGCCATTAGCTAGCTTCTTCCATGGCCGGCCTCTATCAAACCTAAAAGGATGTTTCTGTGTGTCTCTCCGGATAATGACTTTTACACAATTATTTCTTCAAATTCAAGGCTGTCTACCCCACCCATTTTGACAAAGCAAGCAGGCATAACTTTGTTAACAAGTTATTTTAATTTCAAAGATCAGATAAAGGAGATTTGAATCTCTATGCATGATCTTTACTTCATCACCAAATTTTGCTATTATTTAGACAAAATGAAACATCTAATTTCCATTTTTCTCTTTCAATAATTTAGAGAAACTAAAGTTCAAAGTACAATAAATCGGATGAGAGATCCTAACAAATACCTCAAAACAAAACATTACTACGTATAAAATTTAGATTTGAAGGACTACTTGTATATTCTAAAATGCATATCTATTAATGGAAAAGTATTGGTTTCGTTTGTTTTCAGAAAACATCTCATCTCATCTAATAATTACAACTTTTTCAACTTCCAATACAAAATAAAATAAACAATTTAACTTTTTCAAATTTCAAAACAAAAATCATATTAAAAAATACATTCTAATAATATTTTATTCAACTTTCTAATTTTAATCTCAACTCATCTCATCTCATCTCATATGCGAAAACAAACGAGGCTATATATCTGAGTATCGATCTCACTAACGTATCCATCTAATTGAACATCTAAAAGATAATTTTTAATAAATATCATTCTTTATAATGGCAATTTTAGAAAATTTGACGGTGTTTATTATAGTTTTGATTTTATATATATATATACTAGATAGCTTATCTAGTATAATCATAATATAAAACAAAACACAATATTTATTATTAGCATATGATGTATGTCTATATATGTATATATAAGCTATTTCTTTTTGCCAATACATCCGACTTGCATGTTTTAAGCATATAGCTAGTGTTCCTTCTAAGCCAAGATAATAAAACTCTTTTGAATATGGTCTATTAATCAAACCGATTATATAACATCAATAAAATGCAAAACATAATTAGCTCGCACTTTGCTAATATATATATATATATGTATGATGTATGGGATAGTTTCTTTTTGCCAACATATGGTCTATGAAATGACACATGATTAGCTACATAATTAAGCAAATATATCAATTAAAGTAATAATAATTGTGCCATTAATTGAAAGTGCCGTACGTTTATGTGTTTTGTAAAAAGCGAAATTATATATACCAATTAATTACCTACCTTTGATTTAGAAGAATTGACATTTCATCCGTTTGTGATTTGATAAAAGAGACATTTTGCTTACCCATATTGTTTTGTTAATTCTATTAGATTGGAAGTCGCTTTCTAAATTAGCTACCATACTCGCAAAGGACAAAGGACAAAGGACAAAAGCATATAATATAATGTTTCCAACAAAGATAATATACAGGGATAGATCGAAATTCTATATATTTAAATTATGAAAAATTCTTCTCAGTAATTACTATTCACCACCTCATACCTTACACCTTATAAAAAACATTTTCACACCTTATAAAAATACTCTCACATCCTATGAAAAAATTATTGGTATGATATGTGAGAATGAATAGTAACTGATGCATAATATTTCTCTTAAATTATTATTGCATATTTTCACAAAAAATAAAGCTATTTTTGGGTTCGGCGCATTAATGAAACTATTTTTTTCTTCTTCTTTTTTCTGTATTTTTTTTTAGAGTAGAGATACGTATGTATAATATGCATGAGAATTACATATATATATATATATATTTGATATTTAACAGGCTGATCACTGCAACTCTTATAATTTTTCTTTCATAATATCCAACAAATATAAGTGATCAACACTTTTTTCATTGCTATTTATTTGGGTAATAATAGATGTTCATTGCTCAATCATCAATGCATACTGAACAGATATAGGCATGCAGGGCCATGAGCTGAAACTTGGTCCAATATTGGTTTGCTTTCTAAAATGCACACCCACCTAGGCAAATGCCCCCACCATATCCTACAGATATTACATCTTTTCCGACTCCGAGCCTCAATAATAGGGTAATAAAATCTAAAAGGTTGGCCATGAAAACTTCTCATCATTTCCTGCGCCCAGTGAAAATTTTCTCACCCCACCCACCCCTCTCCCTTTCTTGGCTGTAAGCAATCCTCGTTCACATATATTGACAAATCAAAGCCACCTAGATCGAGCAACTCTACTGTGTGAACTCTCTCATGCTAATAGAGATGGACTCTCTCTCCCTCTCTCTCTCTCTCTCTCTATGATGTCGACTATCCCTTTTATCCTTCATTTACATATATTATGTTTTTGAGAGATTAATTAATTAAAATTTGATTGGAAGTTCTGAGAGTTCATCACAACTATGATGAGAGTGCTCTCATTGTAGCCATCCCCATGCACCTCCCTCCTCTTTTTTCTCCCTCGGTGCTATCTTTTTCACCTCAATGAGAATAATATGAAAACTCCAAGATCCTTGAGAACCGAGTTAGTGGAGTTGTTTACATTCCCCACAAACATGCCCCTAACGAGAGCTTGGACCAAGAATTTCAACCTCACTTTATCATATGCACATTAAATATTTACCAAATTAGAAAAGTAGAGAAAAAAAAATCCCACTCAAGTTGAACCAAAAGCTACAACTTCGCCTTTATATACGACCCATGCATAATGTCCCCTCAGCCCTATACTCAAAACACTCTTTCCCACTCTCTCTTTCTTTGCTAGTTAGCTATAGTAGCTGCTGCACTACTTCCATATATACTCTGAGATCAGCTCGTGATCTCAGCTTTAGGACTATCATTATTTCTTTTTCTAACTAAGCAAACATCAAAGATGAGTGGTGGCCATTGGCAGGGGTTTGTAGAGTTGGGTGGTGGGGTTGAAGGAAGCGGCAGTCGGGTTCGGGGGCTGTGGCGGCACTGCAGAGAATGGTTCTTTTGTAAATATGGTTGAAAACTGATAGCAAAAGAACTCCTAAACAAGGCTTTGCAATTGCGCTCTCCTGAGTTTCTAGCCTATTGATGATCAAATGGGCAGAATCGGGAGAGCGTCTCATTATTGCATTGCGGGGAATTGAGGGTAATGGTCCGAATTTACCTTTAACTTTAGGTCTAATTATTGTCTTTTTCTTCTCTTTTTCCCCTTTGTTTAACCATGTGTTATTGTACTTTTCAAGTCTTTGCCTGCTCTGTTTTTTTTTTCCCCTTTCTTTTTCCCTTAATGTTCGAAACATGGGATGTAAGAGATGCATACGAAGTAGCTAGCTAGCTAGCTGTGGTTTGGTAAGGTTGTGTTTGGAAGGGAGAGTTTGATCTTCCATTTGTGTTAAGTTTTGGAGGAATGCAATAGTCTGTAATGCTGCTGGGCATGCATCCCTTACACCTTTCATGTATTTGCTTTGTTTATGAAGTTGAAGTTAAGATAAGTTAATGACTTCATGAGTTTCCTTTCTTTGCATGAATCTCTCTTTTCTTCTCTCCTGGATCAGATTTAGCTAGAGTTGGTCGAAATGCCGAGCAATTTTAGAGATCCTCATGATCCAACTTGGTCAACGAAAAAAGTGAAATCTAGCTAATTTGGTAAAGTTTGGAAGCATGGAAAATTCCACTTTCTTTTCTCACTTTTGGACTTTATTCCCCCTTTGATTTTCAATATTGAATAAGTTAAAGAGAAAGAGAGAATAAAAGGTGCAATGTGAGTACCAACCAAAACATGTTTGACAAATTGGGGAGGGGAGAGGGGTGTGAACTGTGAAGAAAGCTTATATTAGTACTAAACTGCTGCAGCAATGATTTCAGAGCACATGAGAATCAGCATATGTGGCAAAAGATAGAACTTAAATGAATGATTATCCATTATGGCGAACCGAGCTATAGCTATAAAAGTGAGAGATTTCTCTTCTCCAAGAGCAGGAAAAGGTTGCTTTTTTCCGTTATATGAACGGCACGCACTAACATCAGACACCGCTCATGACCTTCCTCAATTTTATAATGATACTTAATCATCACCCTATCATAAATAACTAATCAATGAAGCTTTTTTTTTTTTTTTTTTTGTTGGAAGGAAGGTTTAGTGCTTAAGATTCATGGAATATATATGTTGAGAGGTAGAATCAATATGATCTTCTTCTACTGATCTCTACTTTCAGATTTTTTAAAAGTTTTAATTGAATTTTAGAATTTAAAGTGAGAGAGATAAGCATATTTATTGAGCATTTAATATTATTTGAGAAATTTACTTAAATATTATTCACTTGTTGCATCATATTGTGAAGGAAAAAAGGGACCGGTTTGCAGAGAAAACTGTCATGCATGCTGATGCAATGCCCACAAGCTTTTTGGTCCATCAGCTACTCATTTTATGATTCACTTTTTAAATTTGTATGCACTTTAGCATTACTTTATCAACTGACTGCTGATCAGAAAAATTATGAAAGGAATATGCGAATGTACCATACACTGTAGAATCAGTAATTACGGGTGTGGTTTTAATATAGGTCAAATATTTTTGCAGTACTGTCAGTTTCTTCCTGATAAAGAGAGAGAAGTTAGAATCCATAGGAAAGGAATTATGATTCTAGACCCTCACTTTCACGGAAATTATCCTGTAAAATTTAATTCAATATACAGGAGTTAAGTCTGGCCAAAAAATTTATAACATCACACAGAGAATTATTTGTAAGTCCCACTTATCGATACCTATAACATATGAGTTCTTCTACTCAGCAGTCCTACACCACACACCTATTAAAGAAAAAGTAAAAATAAAAATAAAAAAGGAGGTGTGTAGTTTAGAACTGCTTAATAGAATTTTTCATAACATATTATTTATGTGAAAACCTTCTATATCAGCGAGCATAAAAATCTTCCCTTAGATGATCAAAACCTAAGGCCTCTCCTTGGATGTGGAAAGATACAACGTTGCCATTTTGCTACAAGAAGGCAGGAGCCAATGAAGTACTCTTTACTTCACAAAAAAGTTGTTTGTTCAGCTTGAAATTGTTGGTCACCAATCGAATTACAAATAATAGCCAAAGCTCAGTCTTATTGTTGAGATTCTGTACCTGATGCTTGAGACCATACTGGTCCATCTCCTCCGCCCATGGCCGTAAGAGCTTTTGCTCAAGTCCGGGCACAGGGAGCGTGCAATGCACTATCAAAAAGACCCCCAAAAAATAGACATGCAATGTGTATTTAAGTGCTATATTATTTATTTCTTATTGGCCATATCTATCTATCTATACATATGTTTTTCAATCAGTTATTTCAGGCTACTGTTAAGAACTTCCAAGTTTGAAATGCATCTCATTTCATGCTTCCAACTTTTCTATGCATAGTTATGAAAATTATTCAAAGTGCCGTTTAACCATACACATTATATTCATCCAACCACAAAGTTCGACAACACGATCTGGGACTTCAACAAGCACTCTCAAATCTCAATAAATAGCAGTCTTTTCATTTTTTTCATAGTCATCGTATATCTTTGAAGGACTCATGCAAAACGCAGCACTTGGTATATGTAGACAAATGTGGATGATCTAGCATCCAAAACTAACAAAATTTACCATGACATGTAAATGGCAATCTGACAAACTCTATTATTAAACAAAATAAAGCAATAGCACTTGTATCAATCTGTGGAGGGAAATGCCGAAGGATCTTTTCTCTATTTCAGTTTTCAAAATACTGAGAATCCCTTTTCTTTAGATGGAACGAACTGAAACACTCACATGAAATCATCATCATCCAGAGCATCATAGGCAGTAACAACTAAATCGTCGTCTGGCTTTTCAACATGGATCTGCCTTTTTTTGGAACCTGCAAGCAAGGAAAATCAGTTGAGCACCGATTGATAAATTGTTCATAAATAAATTCCTTATGAAAGAACAATCTAGGACATTAAAAGCAATGGTGTTGCCAAAATAAAAGGCTCAAAACACAAAAAACAGAAACAATGGCGAGACCAATCCAATAAGTGCTCCCAAGCATCCAGCCCAGGTTTGAGTATACAAAAATACCTGTCTTTTTTTTACCAGCATTCACTTCCTTCTCTGCTTTTAGCTTTTCATTTGTAATTGCCGTGACAGAAGATGAAACTTCTTTTGCATCTGCGGCTTTCAAAGCAGTCATCGATAGTCTCATTACAGCTTTGAGTAAACCAATATAATGATAACTTTTCTGTATCAAGGAAGCATATATATATTTATATTAGCAAAGTTTGAAATTCCCTTGACCTTTGGTCGAAAAGAGAAGAAAATTTTAACACACCTCATGTGCACGCAGCTTATGTGAAATAAGCTCTGCATATTCCAAGAAATCACTTTCTGATTTGGGAATAAAATTATCAAGGGTCTTCTCATCACCTGTCTTACCAAACAGTTCCTTAGTGGAGCTAAAATCTGCTTCTTCCACCAGCCTGTACGGGAAAAATGCCAAATATTGCATACTATTAAGTTTTTCGAAGCCTCCATATTAAATTGTCTATTGAAATCAGCACATAAGCTCTTAGCAAGATGGGATTAGAGCATGCTGAAAAGCTGCATTTGGTTTTTTTTTTTTTTTTCAAACTTATTTTGCTCCAATAAAGAAATAACTTCAATTTTTTGATAAATAAGTTGATTTTATTAAAAGTGCAACTCAAGTACACAAGGTTTACACAAGAGAAAGCACAGGACTACGAAGACAAAGGAAAACTTCAATAGGAAAATAAACAATCATGCAAGTCCACAACTTGAAACAGAACATTGTGCTAGCTATAAACACAAGGCAAAAACAGATTGAGTCAACCATTTAGATCTATCAGCAAAATCCAACTTCAACTATGCACGCTGATCAGGATTAGGGGGAGACAAACAAGGTTGCCCAACAAGTTCAGAATGCCAAAAACTGCATTAGGTTTTTGTGGTTTCATTTTGTTAAGAGTTATATAAGAAACTCTTCAGGCATAGAGATGGAAGGTAGCTGTAATGGGTTTTACATTTTAGTTATAGGTCCAAAGCAGCAAAGCAGGAACAAGTAACTTGATCATACAGAGTCTTTTAAAGTGAATGCCAAGTACCCAACAATAACTGTAAAAACGGTCACCTTATCATAGTTTATCCCATAGATAGCTTAGCCATGTCCAAGTCTAACATGTGGACATGTCAAACATCAACACCTTTGATGCTATTTGCACACATGAAGATCTAGAAAAGCTTCAATCCAGCTAGGGTGATCACAGCTCAAATAAGGGTCAGTTCGGTTGAAAACTTCGCCTGAAACTATTAAAACTCAGTTGATACAATTTCATATAAATTGCATTCTGAATGTTCTTTGTTTTTTCATGCATAGGAGATGAGTTTGAACCTTTTTGGTTTATAAGACAGGCAGAATACAGAGAGAAACGAAATTGCATCAACAGCTACAATCTGGGTTAAGCCTGAGCTCCTAAGAACCAGATAGAAGTATTAAAGAAAACCCTAATCCAAAACAATGTGATATATCTGACAGGTTCACAATCTTTACGGTCACCAAAAAACAATTCACCAAAAAACAATTTAAAATTAAAGGATGACACTGCATAAGGCACATGGAGTAGCAAATAATATACATCACCCTGCTCCATAACTTTATATTGTTTTTGCGAATCACATTGCCGATCATCAGATAAACAATATTTTACGTACAATTAATTTACTGCTCCCCAAAAAGAAAAATCCATTATAGTAGAAAGAAGTATTTGAACCTTTAACCTTTACCTTTGTTGGCGAAGTTTCTCGGCTACAGGATCTAGTGGCTCTTCCTTTACTGCTACAACTGTTTTTCCTTTCTTTTCAGTAGCTTTCACTGTGGGTTTCTTTGGGGCCTTTTCAGCAGGAGGTTTTGATTCAGGTGCCTGAACCCATCACATATAGCACAACAGACTTTGCGTTAAAATGAAAAAGCAAAACGTCATAAACAGGCATTTTACATTGCTCTAACACCATGACCGCATAATAGCATATTCTGATCCGTTGTCCGATAAAACATATGCATACAACAAGTTCACAGTAGAAGACATTGGAAACTTCCAGAGCTAAATCAATAATTTTTTCTAAAATAAAGGAACGATATACAACATAGGCAATGAAGCACCCACGCAATCACTGCACTAGACTACTTTATTTGCTATGCCTCACCTACTTAATTTGTTTTTCTGTTTATGTCCATGTTAGTGCTGGGAGAAAACACTGCAGTTACACGCAACCCTAATATTTTATAATTTTTAATAATTAGGCAACCCGGATATTATCATGTTCAAGAATTGAGCACATGGCAGCAGTCGCTAATTCAAAATTGGATCTCTTTCAAACAGCCTAGTGACAAACAAAATATTTTTCTAATCTGGAAAGTGAATATGCATCATACTCACACATGTGACAAGAAAATGAGGAATAGTTTACAGCTAACAAACACACTCTAATCATAACCTCAAGTATTATAAGTTTCAAGAACTTTGGAAATGAGAGCCAGTGCTCCACCTTCCTTGGCTCTTTACACTGATGGTTTAATTGGGCCGAACAATAAAGACAACCAATTACCCCTCATTATCTGGTAGTCTGACCCCTAGTTTAAATATAAGAACACAAAACAAGTATCGGCAGTCCTACAAGTAACCCATATCAGGAATATCCTGTTTCATATAATCCAACAAATGTGCACTAAGATTCTTCAGATTAGACACTCGCACTTCATCATGCGGGATGGAGCCTTTAGAACCTAATTGCTGACTTAAAGTCTAAGCCAATGTAGCCAGACTACTAGGGAGCAGAGTGTATGAATCTCTTGGACGGAACACCAGTTTCTTTCCCCAATACACTGCTAACTCGTAAAGCCTAAGGTTCCTCATAAGAGGTTTGATGGTGTACTTATCCCCATGAGATCATTAATAGAATACCATCGAATCTTGAGAAGTTTTTTTTTTATAAGTAAGAAAACCTTTATTTAATGAAACTAGGCAAAGCCCATGTACACAGGAAGTATACAAAAGAAGCACCTAATTACATTCTAGAAACTTGAAAAGAAAACAAAAACTCATGAGCATTTCCTCCCTTGAGGACAATAGCCGAGAACCACTGCAGCAAAGAAGACACAAACAATTTCCAGATATCTTCAACAGTTCGCTCTTGGTCGTTGAAGCACCGCTCGTTCCATTATATCCATAAACACCACATAATACACAACGGAATCATCCTCCACGCCGCTGCCAACTAAGAGCTTTTGTGCTGCCTATTCCAGCATGCTAGTAAGTCCACCACCCTCATTGGCATAACCCAACTCAACCCAACTCTACTAAGAACCCCAACCCATAACTCCCTAGCCACCTCACAATGTAAGAGTAAATGATTAATCGATTCACCATTTTTCTTACACATGAAACACCACTCCACAACAACCATGCCACGTTTCCTCAAATTGTCAATCGTCAAAATCTTACCAAGTGCAGCTGTCCAAGCGAAAAAAACAACTTTAGACGGCATAGACGGCATAGACGCCCTCCAAATACTCTTCCACGGAAAAGGGAATTGTTGCTGGCCATATACAACACCTTATAATAAGATTTAACAGAAATTTTTTTGCTCCCTGTGTGTTTCCACAACATTTGATCCCCCTCATTTCCTCCTAAATTCAGAGAATACAAGAAACTGAAAACATCTGCAATCCCATTAAGTTCCCAATCCTGTACATTTCTGATGAAAGTAACTGCACAGACCCATTAGCAAGGCTCAAAATCTCTAAAACAGCGGCTTGCTGATTTCCAGCCAAGCTGAAAACAACCGGTAAGATAGAATGAAGGGCTCTCTCACCACACCATTCATCAAACCAAAAACGAATTCTTGCACCCTCTCCAACCTCAAACTTAGTATGTTTTAAAAAACTTTCCCACCCCCTTCTAATATATTTCCATAAACACACACCATAAGATCCCCGTAGAACCCCCCCCCCCCAAATCACCTCAAACTTAGTATGTTTTAAAAAACTGTCCCACCCCTTTCTAATATATTTCCATAAACACACACCATAAGATCCCCTACCCTCCTTAGAGCACCATCCCCCCAATCACCTCCGTACTTTCGATCAATAACCTCTCTCCACAATGAGTCCCCTTCCATTTGATACATCCATAGCCACTTCCCTAACAGTGCCTTATTAAAATTACTCAAGTTTCGCACCGCCAGGCCTCCATTCGCAATCAGGCAACACACCCTATGCCAACTCACAAGGTGCAATTTATTTTCCTCTCCCATGCCACCCCATAAGAATGCTCTAAACAACTTCTCAATCCGGTTTGCCACTCCAAACGGTAAAGGGAATAAGGAAAGATAATAAATGGGAAGGTTGGAAAGGGTGTTTTTAATGAGGGTTAGTCTTCCCCCTTCTGATAAATATAGACGCTTCCAACCTGACAGTCTTTTCTCAACCTTTTCTACAACACCATCCCATATGTTCTTTACTTTGAACAACACCCCCAACGAAAGCCCAAGATATTGCAATGGAAGAGAAACAATTTTGCAGCCCAACAAATCCGCTAAAAGGTTAATATTCTTCACATCTCCTACCGGTATCAATTCTGACTTGCCCAAATTCACTTTGAGGCCTGAGACAGCTTCAAAGCACAATAAGATCGCCCTTAAGCTTGAACCTGTCCACTATCAGCATCACAAAAAATGAGAGTATCATCCGCAAATAATAAATGAGAGATTGAAGTGGTACCCTTGTTAATATTACCCACCGAAAAACCAGAGAGAAAACCCCCCTACAACAGCCTCCACCATACGACTCAATGCTTCCATCACTAAAACAAAAAGAAAATGGGATAACGGATCCCCTTGTCTCAAACCCCTCGAACTCTGAAAAAAACAACAAGAGTTGCCATTAACTAAAGTAGAGAACCAAGCGGTCGAAACACAATGTCTAACCCATCCACACCACCTATCCCCAAAGCCGCATCTTCTTAGCATATAAAAGAGGAAATCCCAGCACACGTGGTCGTATATATTTTCCATATCAAGCTTGCAAAGAACTCCCGGAATACCAATCCTCATACGGCTATCCAGACACTCATTAGTAATCAGAACCAAGTCCAAAATTTGACGTCCCTTAAGGAAAGCGTTTTGAGGTTTAGAAATGAATTTATCCATCATCGTACTCATACGATTAGCTAACACCTTCGATATAATTTTATAGATCCCACCTATCAAACTAATAGGACGGAAATCCTTCAACTCATGAGCACCGGCTATCTTAGGGATGAGTGCAATGAATGTAGCATTTAGGGACTTCTCAAACTTCTGACAAGAATGGAAATCTTGAAATACCCGCATAACTTCTACTTTCACTATATCCCAACACTATTGAAAAAAAGCCATGGAGAAGCCATCCAGGCCCAAAGCTTTGTCTTTACAAATTCCATTCACCACCTGATGCACCTCATTTTCTTCAAAAGGTCTCTCCAACCAGCTGACTGCACAGGAATTCAGCTGGTCAAAATTCAGACCATCCAACTTAGGATGCCACTCCTCTGTCTCGGTTAGAAGATCCTCATAATACTGCACTATGTGATCTTGAATCTCATCAGGGGTGTGAAGCACATTGGTACCAAAATGAAGTACCCCAATAGTGTTATTGTGCCTTTGTGAATTAGTCATCTTGTGAAAAAACTTAGTACAACTATCTTCCTCTTTCAACCAAAGCACCCTTGATTTTTTATGGATATGTGATATCTCATATGATAAAGATTAGGGTAGGTGGTGTGTATGGGATCTCATATTGCTTGGAAATGAGAAGTTCTTGCTCTTTATAGTGTTTCAATGGGACTCTAATTATATTATTGACTAGTCCTTTTAGAATATATGTCATGTGGATTGGGCCTTCCATTGGGGTGTTACAAATGATATCAGAGTCTATCCCAACCAGAAATATTGGACTTGAGCCGTGTCACCTACGATGTATTGTCCCGACAAGGACTTCGAAAATTTAAGGGGAGGAAATTGTGATACCCCATATGAGAAGGATAAGGGTAGGTGATATATAGAATCCCACATTGCTTGGGAAAGATAAGTTATTGCTCTTTATAAGGTTCCAATGAGACTCCAATTATACCATTGACTAGTACTTTTGGACTATAGGCCATGTGGTTTGGGCTTTCCATTGGGGCATTATAGGGTATTGTGCCTACTAAAATTCTAGAGATACATGTCATGTACCCAAACCTCTCAGTGATACTCAAGTCCCTTGCACATAGATGTTCTAAACAAAATACCAACATTGCCTAGGAAGCTTATAGTATTAAGTTTTTTTAAATGGAAGATAGTTTATTTCAATTTCAAATGTTTCAGCCATGATAAAGAAAATGCCAACTCACAGACATAAAACTCAAAAGATCTATAGACTATACCCCTTACAACAAGACAATCGCACATTACGGAGCCTTCACTATCCCATAAAACAACAATCCCTCGTTGCATATAATAGAAATATACAAGAAAAAGTAAAATTTGTGTATCCATTTCCAAATACGAACCATATGTTACACCAAATGCCAAACTCTAAAATAGCTAGCAATTCAAGAAATGTTTTTATTCTTTCAACTAAATTGATCAGATAGAAATGGCCAAAAGAAACTGTATCTTTCATAAAAATGATGCAATGTCCATGGTTCCACAAATTGTTCAATTAATAACACAAATTCAACATTCCCTCAATATCCAGCAAATGAATCGTTTAAGACATATAATTAATCAACCAATACTTAGTCCTGTATTCCAATCGACAATTCTGACAAGTGAAAACAATGCCAAGAGACCACAGTCCAGTTATAAATCATACCGGTTTAGGTTCATCGTCATCTTCCCATGAATCCTTCACATCATTGTCATCCGCATCTTCATCATCCCATTTGTTTTTAGGTTGCTCCTTTGCAAGAACAGGTGGAATTTGCTCATCCTCTGTAATTAAGCCATATGCCTTGGTAAAACTAGATAGCAGACTCCAACAGAAAAACAAATGATAAACTTCAAGACAAAATTACCAGGGGAATAAATTAGGATTAATCTGAACTAATTACATAATGGCACTCTGTTTCTATAAAATAACATTACCCAGTTATAGCAACTTCTTTAAATCCCATCCATACCAATCAGCCAATATGAACCATCAATTAACAAAGAGTTAAATGTAGATTTACATGTCAAGAATACGAGACACTTCCATGTTATAACATATGAAGTTGAAAGGAAGCGGAGATAAGTTAGGTCCCATCTAAACCTTGAAGTAATTTTTAGTGAGGATTTACAGCGACTACATAAGAGAAATCTACAATCAACCTGTTTGACTAGTATTAATCATGGATTCATTCCAAATGCTCTGTTTAATGCAGGTCTAGTGACAATGGCAGAATTCAAATGCAGCACAGGATCCTAATTCAGTTTTGGAATGCATTTAATCCTAAGGATTGGCTCAAGTGATAAAGGTCTTGGTCTTGGGGCTATGCTCCCTCCAGGTCTAAGGTACGAACCCTTGGGACAACAATTTCTAGGGGCCAAGTCTTATTGGTGAAAAGCCAACAATTTACTTGATTAGTGTGATGTGGCGCACTACATAGATCCAGGGTCTCACGAGGTAAAAGACATGTTGCATTTGCATATCTACAAGTTCCTCATCATAAAAAATATTACAGAAGTAAAACACACATTAGCCACACCACAGCCAAACCCACATCCACAACTAGGAGCATATAGACAGCAAGCCTCAAGAAAGCTTCATTTCCCAAACATATAAAAATTGGCATTAAGGCATTCAACAAGCTCTATAAAGTATGCAACGAATCTGGCTATACTACAGCATCCTCAATCGCAATATATGAGCACATATGCGACCTTCTGTTCATGTATTTGATGACGTGGAACCTCACCAAGCAGGGCCCTTTGTATTCACACCCCTGAGGAGTAACCCCCACTATGACCTAACAAAGCAGTCTCCCCAACCCTAAAGAAAAAGGGATAATTTAAAGTGACCGTGAGGAAGTCGCACGAAAAGTGGAACAGTGACCTTGAGTTTCTTGACCCTTTGACTTAAAATAGTCAGCTCTATTTCTCGATGGGGCAAGGGGGAAGGAATATAAAGCAGCAGTAGTAACCAACCATGATTACATCTTTACTTAGTCTAGTAAGCAAAAGAATCAGAAAGAAATCCTACTCTTGCATGACATAGAGACCATTGAATTGATGGGAGGGTGGGGAACTGCTCATACCACATCAATTCAAAAGAAAAGAAAACGCTATGATGCTGACCTAGTGAATAATCATTCTAACTAGTAAAAAAGGTACCATTACTATATATATATTTTTTTTATAAGTAGAATATATATATAAGTAAAATGTGTACTACTATTTTACAGTTCCAATGAATCCCAAAGTAAGATTCTCTGATCCTCAAATTGTAAAAAGCTACCAAGATCTATTAATTGCAAAGGTATAGCAAATTGATGGCATGCCAATTCGGTAATGAGGGCAGAAAAAATTACCCCAGTCCTCCATCTAGTTGTGTCACCCAGTTGTTAGGAGAAAAATAGTTTCTACGTAGCAAAGCGTGATACTGCATAAAAAAGATGTAAACATTAAGGAAATAATTAAAAATAATAATAATACAATTGATAAATTTTTTGATAAGTAATAATACAATTGATAAATATCAGGTCTTTACAATAGTAAAACGCCACAATCCCTATAGAGGCATATTCTCATCCCCGGCATAACCAGCCCTTTTAAAGGTCTTAAATCAGATTTCTCCCCCATAAAATAACTCCAAATACTCTCATTCACATCATAACTCAGCCTCTACCATCCGCCTTTCATAAAATGAAGATCCAAAATTTATATAAGGAAATTTTTGAATCGACAAAATCCTTAGTACTTAAATCCTTTAAAAGCACTAAAATCCCAAATGTTAAGTCCTCCCTCCAATCATCCCAACCGTTCATACCCATCCCCAAAGCCAATCTAAAGTCTATAGTGATCTCATAAAAAATAAGTCCAAGATATAAAAAATAAATTTACATCAATACATCAAGCAAACTTCATGGAATTAGGGAGTAGATGATAGAATTTACCTTGAATTCTCTCGATGGTCCAAAAATATATGAGGGATTAGCAATCCGAAATCAGGTGTGCGATCAACCAAGTTGGTTGTGGCCAGAGGTGGCGTGTTCGGCTGAGGAAAAGAGAAAGGGAAGGGGCAGCCAGCCGAAGAGAGAATGTGTCGGGTTCGGGTTTTGACAAAACCAACGCCGTTTTCCAGCAACGGAGACGTGTGAGCTGGTCGGCGGTGGAGAGGGAGAGACACAGAGGGGAAACGGCGGCAGACCAAAAGACGCGGAGAGAAAGTAAGCGACGGCTGGGAAAGCTGAAAGAACTCAATAAGAAAGGAACGAGGGGTAGCTGCTCGGCCCGTTTTTATCAGATTGCCCTTTGGTAAGTGGGCTGGGCCTTTGTTTCGGCGCATTCATTATAACTTGCAGTGTTGCACCCACCTATATTTCTTTTTAATTCAATAATTATTAAAAATGTCAAATATGATGATCAAGATATTTCATTTTCATGACTTGTATTACAAATGACTAATGTTACATATAATTGTGGATATTCAAGTATCGTATAATCATTTTGAAAAAGAATGAAGTTTACTATTAAAAAATTATGATTTTTTTTTTTTTATCTGGATTCTGTATTTATTCATTTATTTTAAAGTGATTGCACGACGTTTGCGCACTCAACAACTGTAAATATTATTTCTAAATAAATAATACCATTTTTCAAGTGAAATTGAGAGAAACTTCATCGTATGCTCTATGATCGGCTTGCACTATATAATATATGAGTTATTCTACTCAGCAGTCTTACATCACACATTTATTTTTATTTTTATTTTTTATCTTTCAATAGGTATGTGGAATAGGACGGTTGAGTATAATTTTTCGTAATATATACACATCTAATTTATTGTAATTAACGGGAAGAAAAAGTGTAATCATGAAAGGTATAGTTACGAGTAATTTTATTGTATTCAAAATTTCAAAATATTCCATCAAACCTGTATATTTATGTTCAGGTATTTTAGGCTGCAGTTGATTTTGCAATCTATTAATTGTCTTGTAATCTAAAGGTTTTTGACATCTCTCTTATGACAAATGTTCAGAATTCTTATGTCCTCAATTCCTTATCTATATAGGAAAAATTTAATTGTAAACAATTCTGTACATTAATACGTACATTTATTCAATATGATTTGTCAGAAAGTAGATTTTATTAAAAATAATACTAATTTGAATTTAGAATATGAAGGCAACAATATTAATACGTAAATTAGTACACAAGCTTAGTTGTACATAGCAAAACTCATATATATATATATAAAATAAGAAATTTCTTTTTATTAGACAACATTATTTGAATTTGACATCTAAAATAAGTCAATTTCGTTAACACTGATATTATTGTTTAAGAGTTTAATTTTACTATCTCTATTATCATTAATAGTATACGCTTATAAAAAAAAATTACCATTAATAGTATAACATCTTCTCCCCAGCTTCTTCGAAAGGTATTTATTTATTTATTTTTTGCTAGTTTATATTTTTAAAGACGTCATCCCTAGTAGTTTGGAGAAAGGGAATTTTGAATCCTCAACCATGGATCTAATAGTCTTTAAGAACCATGAATCATGCCATTGGGCCAGAAGGCCATTGAACGCACCTTTTACAAAAATTTTAAAGAATTGTCATATAAATCATCTTTAGAACTTTAGGCAGCTGCGTTTGAATGTTGAAATGAGTTGAGTTGAGTTGAGTTAAGAAATAAAATATTGTTAGAATATTATTTATTATTATTATTATTATTTTAAGATTTAAAAAAGTTGAATTATTTATTATATTTTGTATTGAGATTTAAAAAAGTTGTAATGATGAGTTGAGAGGAGTTTTAATTCCAAACGTACCCAGTTTGGATAGTAAGATCACGTTCATCTCATATCTTTTCAATATCCAAATATTACTATAAATGTTTTTTACTTTTAAATTTTAAAATTTTTCATTTAATCATTACAACTTTTTAAAACTTTCAAACAAGACACAAAAAATAATTCAACTTTTTCAAAATAAAAATTATATTCTAATCATATTTAAATTTTATAATATTTTTATTTAAATTTTTTTCTCCTTTTCCAAAACCTCATGAACAGTCTAATTCAAATTATTTCATTACAATTTAGAAATCATTTTACTAATATTTATAAATTATCTTATTTCATCTTATTTTACTATTAAAACTATGTCTAAAGTTATATTTATTACTCACAAATCTTTTCAAATCACATCACTATCCAAACGTATAGAGTAAAAAAAAAAAAAAAAAAAGAGAGGATGCTTTTAATTTATGGAGGCCCCAATTAAAGGGGCCCATGTGCTGTACAGATCATGCATGTATCACCGACTTATATAGCAACTACTTTGACGGAGGTTTTCATATGGTGATGAATGACAAATCAAAAGTTCAAAACAGTCCAAATCCAGTCTCGCTGCTACTCGCCAGATCAATCAACCAATCAATTGAAACTACCCTTTTTTTTCTATTTTTAATTTTACTAAATAGTTGACAAATCTATATTTGTAGTAAGTATGGTTATTCACTTTTTTACCTTATCCTCTTGAATAAGTACGCATATATTCCTTAAATTCTCACCTCTTATACAATATGATTTCCAAATTTGTTTTTTTTTTTTTTTACAGATAATATGAATTAAGATTAAAGTTAAAAAATTAAATAAAATATTATTTTTATTTAAAAATTTTAAAAAATTAAATTATTTATTTTATTATATAAAAATTTTAAAAAATTATAATAATAAAATGAGATATTTTCTAATAATAAACTGGACCTTATTTACTTCCTCCAATTTAGAGTGTTGATTACAATTTACATCATACACTAAGATCTAAAAAAAATAGATGAATTTACACCCATAATCCAAGACGATGTTTGCTTTTAGCCCCCATCTGGGTTTTGATCCAATTTCAGTTCATGAAAATCTTATCTTATCGTTACAATTTTTTAAAATTTTTATATAAAATATAATAATCCAATCAAAACTTGAGGACTTAAAAGATCATAAATTGTGAACGTATGGTATATTTGCCAACCAATCATCATCGCCTAAACAAATGATTGTTGCTAGACTGAATGCAAATCGAGAGAGAGAGAGAAGAGAGCCATCTTCCTTTATTATATAAGCACTACAAAAGATGGGAGAATTTACAGCGGTTACAAAAGAAGCCCAGCTAAACGGGTTCTTCAAAAATACAGGAACGAAAAATAAATAAAAATAAAGTTCGACGTTCAAAACTGCAAGTGCCACCAACCCTCAAAAATAATAAAAGCAAGGTTAAAACTGTAAATTTCAGAAAGAAAAAAACCACCGACGGTTGGGATGACGACCACATCATGATCCTTCGTTGTGCATAATCACCGCACGGAGAACCACGCGAGGAGGTCTCCACCGACGCGACGGTCGGTGAGTGACACGCGCTCATCACACACCTGCGGCGACCGACAAATAGGGCACGTGAACTTGAGGTGGTTGAGCCAGCCATCGAAGCACTCCTTGTGGAAGACGTGGAGGCACGCTAGCCGTCGCACCTGGTCCCCATCCCTCAACGCGGAGAGGCACACGACGCAATCGGGCCGGCCGACGAGGTCCGACTCCTCGCTGTCGACGTACTCGAAGGAAAACACCCGGTTGAGGTTGAGCTGATCGGCCAAGACGATTAGGCCGGCAAGGCCCGACCCAACGGCGGCCACGAAACCATCGTCTACGGCGCTGTCTGGGTTGAATCGGGAGAGACCGAGAGAGTGGAATAGGCCGGAGACGACAGAACGGAGGTAGCTGACGCACTTGGCGAAGAGCGCCAGAAGTAGAAGTGGGATCGAATCCGATGACACGTCGTTCAGCTGGCTCTGCAATCCCATCTCACTAATTTTTCACTTATTTATAGTTTTTTTTTTTTTTTTTTGCTTTTGGAGGATAGAAGAGAAAGAGCAGAGATAGAAGGACGAGCAGAGACTACAGAGAGATAGAAGGACGATGAGAAGGAGAGGAATGGTTGTTTGGGGTTATATATAAGAGAGAGAGAGAGAGAGAGAGTAAAAGAAAGATGCAAAGTGGGGCGGGGGGTGGGGAGGTGTGGGCCCCGGGGTTTACGTGGAGATAGGGAAAAGGGTACAGATACTGTGTGAACGATGAATATATATCTTCTCACATCATATATTATTTTTATTTAATTTTAATTTTAATTTTTACTTAATTTTATTAATTTTAATTCTATTTATTATCTATACATTATATATTTAATAAAAAAAATATAAAAAATTATATATAATATACAGTATAAAGACCGTGAATATAATTTTTCCTAATAATAATACAGAGCCAAACAGTGCCAGAGTTCGGGTTCGATTGAGTCCACAGGCCATGTGTGCTGGGGTCCGGCTGTCCTTTCAACTTTCTCGTTTCGTTTCTACTGCTCCTTTCTTTTTAGAAAAGAATTTATGCAAATTTATTATTTTAATGATAATAAATAAAAATTTTATATAAATAATATAATAATTTCTTATAATTAAACAAGTAATGTGGGAATATGAGCATGGGAAATGTGACCACACGGTTCTGTATGTAGACTTGGAGCATTTTTCTAAATTACATGTTATTTTGTTAACATTCGGAGGATCGATGGATGGACCTTTTGTAATCTTCTGGGGATGAAGCTGAAAAGGACAATTAACCATTTCTCCTTATACTAAGGGAGAGGGACCATTGCTACGTGGTTTAAATTTCTTGGATGCTTATGAAAACAAAAAACAAAAGAAACACAAGAGATGACAATGATTTACGATATTAAGAGTTAATGTGTTAATGTGTTTCAAAAAAGAGAGAGAGTTAATGTTAATGGGTAAAGTTTGTTAGTTTTGTAGAAAGAGAGATTTTCTATGAGTTTTCACCCTTTGTTCAAGTCATGAATAACTACTATTTTTTAAGTTGAAAAATGGGTCACTACTTGAATAAATAAAATTATATTAATTCTGATTGAGTTACAGTGTTGAGAAATATCTCGACTTGTCTCCTTAACTTTAGATATCAGAATACACAATGTAAACATAACGAACCCGTTGAAATATTAGGATTTGAGATCATAGTATGCAGCACGCAAAGAACTTTTACGTTCTTCTAAAAAAACTCCTCGTGCCAAAGGTTAAATTGTAAGCAAAGTAAGGTTGATGAAATTGGGTGAGTTAAAAAAATATAAAGGGTAATAAGATGGGTAGTGATTTCTGTGTGGCAATATCAACTCCACAATTGTAGGACAATGAAATATATATAATAATTAATGTAAGGGATCGGGCTATCACAATTTTTGTAAAGGAAGTCTTGTTGCGAGACACATTTTGTTTGAAGATAACCAAAATGTGAAAGATTAATCCTCATAGATAACCAAAAGATGCATTACTCTGTTCGTTTTTCACAAGTTCTAATCATATGCCAATTGATTAAGTGCTAGTACTACTACTAGTCTACTAGTGATGATGAGAAGTCACAAGGACCGTCCTTCAATATTAAAAATAAAAACTGGAGGGACAGTACTAAGCCCCACACCATATGGTGTGTTGAGTGAAAGAAAGCAAATAGAAGGCGGTAAGAGGAATATTTGAAGGATTTCATAAGAGCTGAAAAGGCAGGCCGCTGCATGCATGTGCAGAAATACAGTACACAAAATGATCAGAGTCCTGCAGAGCCATAGACATCGCTTTCAAGTTTCACCCATATATTACCAAATTGCAAATCGCCAAACATTTCACATTTTAAATTTGATTCATTTTCTCATCCATTGCCCTTTTTTGCTTTTTTTTGGATCTTTATACTGCTCATCGATGATATCTTGTCCTTTTCTTCACTGCTCTGATCTCTCTCTCTCTCTCTCCCAAAAAATACTCCAATATTCAAAAAGAGAAAATTAAGCAAGCATATATATATATATATATATATATATATATTAGAACATGAATATATAAGAAAACTAAATAAAAAGGAACTAATGTGGCATAGACAGCACCACATGATGAAGATGAAAAACTGGGAATGATAAGTGGCACGCAGCTTCATGAATCATGAGCAAATTATCATATATATATCAAAGTTGCATCACTACTCATGATTTCCTAAGTTGGAATTAGTTTAATTTATGACTTTTAATTAACATGATCATAAGCTGCAATGCATGCACGGGGCTGCTGGGTTTTTTTCATCAGTTTTTGGACGGTTTCTTAGGTCAAAGTCTTAACTTGCACGAATTTCCATCCCTATTTTGTTCTCACTCTGATGATCTTGACGTCCATTACTTAATCTCTTTTATATGAGGGTAAAATCACAAGTGGGGTACTTCATATATCGATCCACTTGCAATATTATTAATTACTGCATCCAGATGCCAATATATATCCCATCAAAAAAAAAAAAGATGCCAATATATATATATATATATATATATGATATTCCCACGGAGACTTCTCCACCATTTATTTTTTATTTTTTATTTAATGATTAAGGAAATATTTTTTTAATAAATTTATGATTTTTTTAAAAAATATTTAAAACATTTAAAAAATGTTTAAAAAAAATAAAGAATGTGTAGCAGCACATGCACATATATACATACATATATACTATGATAATTATATATATATATATATATATGCTGATTCTGATCCTGATCATGAAATTCATGATCTCCCTAGCTAGCTAGCTATCCAGCGGCCTGTTTCCTTAATTTCCACCGTTTTTTTAGGTAAAACCACTTGGTGTTTTATGTTTATAATATATATATAATATAAATCAACTTCAAACAAATAATTAATTAGTACATCTGAGTAAGAATATATGCTGCCTGATGGGTGGTAGTGAATATTAAATCAACCAGACAAGAGGCATATACATAAGCAGTACTTGCATTGCATGTGCACGCTAGCTAGCTAGCTAGCTATAGAGATCAAGACAACCAACTTACGTACATTAAAAAAAAAATCCAAAATTAATTCGACTACATATAGATTGATTTGGGCACTCCACTCCAATAATAATTCTCAGAGATCAATATATATATATATATATGCATGTTATATATTCTAGCTAGCTATCTAGTTATGGTTTTGGGAAGGGATAAGATAATGAGAATGACTATGATGAGATTGGTGGAGGTAGCCTAGCTATTTTGCAGGTATATGTGCGTTACAGAGATCAGGTTATAAATATAATTATTATTTCAATATTATTGAAGCAGTATTAATAATTAATATTGAGCAATTTCATGTGGATCATGTTCTTGTTGATGATCATGTTTATATGAAAAAATTTAATTGTAAGTAATTCTGTATATTAAAATTTAATTAATCGTTGGAAAATAAAAAAAAAAAGAGTTATTCTATTTCAAAATTTAAAAAATTGAAATCCGGTTTCATATTCATAACAATTTTGAAGTTTTTATTTTAATATTAATAACAAAATATTAAAAGTTTTTATAAAAAGAATGGATCAAATTTAAGAAAAGAATAATGCTAATTTATTCTTTCACTTTGCCTTTTCATTTTGACCGCTCATATATTTATTTTTATTTACTAATTAAGGAATTGACTATATATTGTTTTTTAAAAATGTTTAAAGATGTTAAAAAAATATGAAATAAAAAAATGTAAAAAATAAAACAGATGAGTTTAGCCTAGCGTGTCACGCCCGTCAGTCACTGCTTGGCGGCAGGCTAGCATCACCCTTAAAGAAAATAAAGCAAAGGATTAACCTATACATTAGTTGATGATTTGGAAAGGTGGGGGAGGTGGCAAAATCAATAAGCAAAAGAGACTCATGTCAAGAAGATTTCCAACAAGCGTATATGATCAAACATAATGTGATGAATAAATTACGAAGAAAAAGACAGAGAGCTAAGGGGTTGGGCGGTGGAGGATTAAGACAATAATTAATTAAGACAGGAACCAACTCTGACACAAAGATTTCTCCGTGATCTCAGGTGATTTATCTTCTAAATTACAGGATTAAACCAAACCAAACCAAACCAAACCAAATAATTATGCTTCAGACTTGAAAACGACATGCCTCCTCAATCATTCAATCTCTACCGTCCAAGAAGATCCGCGTATCTGCCGACCAAATGCTTGGTGCCATTAAAAATCCTCTATATTTATATTTCTATATTTAAGAAACTACAACTTGTTATATATATATATATATATATATATATATATATTTACTTGGAAATTTCCAATTTCCCATTGAGGGAGGGCCGGGGCAAGGGGGGGCTCACTTGCCACCTTTGCATTGCATGGGTTTTGATTGGAATGTCATAATCAATTATCTTCCCGTTTTTCATAATAATTATGTGTGTTTTTGCAAGTTGAGGTCCATTGTATCGATAGTGCAAAATACTTTTTATTTTAATTTTTTAAATATTTTTTTAAATATTTTGTAAAAAAAAATTCATAATATATATTAAAAAAATACTTACTTAATCATTAAATAAAAAAAGAAAAAAAAATCGATGAATTCTCTCAATACTCAGTACTCTTGGTGGGACTAGCATTTTCCAATGAAAAAATCTAGTTGTAAACAATTATGCGTACTAATTTATACACTCATTCAATATGATTGGTCGGAAAGTAGACTTTATTAAAAATAGTGATAATTTAAATTTAGAATATGAAGACAACAGTATTAATACGCAGATTCATACTTAAACTTGTTTGCACATAAGAAAACTATTTTCCAATATATATAAATATGGTTGTGGGTGGCAGAAAGGCTTGGCTTCTACCCCACAAGTATCATGCCTCATTAATCAGTACTGTAAAACATTGACTTGCTCACAAATCAGTGGATCTTAGTTTCTTAGAGCACAAGCTGGTCGATTATTAGTTAAGGTTATGATTAGACAAACATGGAGATTAAAAAAAAATAACACCATTAATCAAGGATTAAGTGATGATCTATATATAATTGAACTATAATATATAATTAAACAAGTAGATGATGATCAAGATGCACCATGTGAAAGAAAGCTTAGGCAGTGTTTTGACGTACTACAATTCTTTTCAAGATTGCGATTTTACTTTGTCAAACATCAAAATATCAGCTTCAATTTTTGAGAACTCTAACTAATCGATGATCATTTTAGTACAATACCAAGATAAAAAAGAAAATATAAAATATAAAGAAAGCCACGCTCATGGAAGAGAGAAGATCTCTTTCACACATTGTGGATCGCTTGCCCCGCCTTTCCTCGCCCCACATTGCATGTTAATGGAGGGATGTCGAGTGGAGATCGATTCCCCGACCCATCTCTAGGTTGAGAGATCTCATGACCCCACTATATTGATTTTTATCATATTGCTCGATGAATGTGATAATTCTCTTAATCCCTTATCTTTAATTGCACCAACCATGCAATATCACCCCCTAGGGTATATATATCCTCCAATATGCAAGATGATCTCCTCCACCCTATTCATTTTTCAGAATTTCTCAGCCCAAGAATCAATCAATCCCAAAATTAGTCTCATATCGGTCAGCTTCAAATTAAACCACATTTTCTTTTGAAAAAGATTAAAGATATCGATGTATATATATAATTATTTGGATTACTGATCATTTAATATATTAATATTAATATGTTTTGTAAACCCAAATTTTAAGTAACTTGTTAATTAAATAGTCCAAATTATTAATACTTGATCACGACTTGCTTCATACATGAACCTAAATTCATGCCGAAAATAATGAGCACTCATGATGATCACATGAATTAAGCTAATTAAGTGCGACCAGCACAAGCAACGCAACATGATATTAATGCTCCATCCACTTGCCGACACGTACGACGTGATCTCCTCATCATTCATGCCACCTTCGACTCATTAATTTTAAAGTAGTGCTAGACTATTGTTCAGTATTGACTGCTGAATATATGGTTTAGTATAAATTTATCTTTTTATTTTTTTAATTTTTAATTTATGTTTTTTTTCATTTTAAAATATTTTTAAAAGATATAAAAAAAATTAATACACTAATAATTATTTTCTTAATTATAAAGTAAAGAAAAAAAAATTAAAATATATAAGATGTTAAAAATGCATTTCCTAATTTTACAACATCGAGGTTGCACAGTAATAATTTGCACTAGAAAACCCCTACTTGTCACTTGACCCTCAACGTGGGTCGATTCGGCTTCGTTTGGTTACTAAACATCTCTCAATTCATTTCAATTTATTATTATAATTTTTTTAAATTTCAACATAAAATATAATAAATAATTTAACTTTTTCAAATCTCAAAATAATAATAATATTAAAAAATAATATTCTAACAATATTTTATCATCTCAACTCAACTCACTTTAACATCTAAAAGCAATTTCAATACCACACTTTCATCATGTGGTCACCATCCGGCATCCTGCATGCATGCCTGCAAGTATGCAACTCTGATATTATTATTATTAATTTGTTTTTTGAATATGCAACTCTGATATTATTAGTTAATTATTGGGAGTTTTTTATTTTTTTATTTTAACTCTTCAGAAAGTATAAAATAAATCACGATCATTGTTAATTTAACCTGAAAAAAAAAGAAAAAACAAAAGAAGAAAAGAAATAGCTCTTATTAAGGCTGGCTAGCTGCACTTTTGCAGTATGCGAAAGTACTCCATCTTGAATCTCTGTTATAAAATTAATTAGTTTTTTTTTTCTAATATAAATTAATTAAATATATAGTAGTTCCAAACCCTGCAAAATAAGTTAATTTTCTCGCCCCGAGTATATATATATATATATTATATTTGCAGATACAGTGTCACATATATTTTTTTTAAAAAAATTAAGTAAATATGAGACTCACAAAAAAAAAATTAATTTTTTTAATATTAAATCTCACTCTTTTTTTAAAAAAATATACAATATTTAGGCAACCCATAATTATATCTAACTGATATATATATTCTCGGATCATGATAAGGATGCATGCATGGATATTTTATATAATAATATCAAGCAAAAGATAATATATATAAATATATATAAATATATAAATAAGATAACACCTAAAAAGCACTTTAATTAGGAACAACACATTAATCATGCTTATAAGAAGTATTAGTATTAATTAATAATTATTTTTGGCTGACGTAGCCCTAGAAGCTTGGACCTGCATATAGGTACCTCTTCAGCTGGGGAGATTATAAAATTACAAAGATGCTGAAAATGGCAAACTCCTCATCCCATTGTAGAAAGAATATGATGAGAATGTCTCGGGAAAACGTTTTCCCGGGTCTGCTTCTTCTTTAACCCTTCTTCAACAAATTCAACGTGTTCTTCGATCTTATTGGTCATGACCTTGCAAGCACTAATAAAAGTGCCTATATTATTATTATATATATATATATATATATATAATTAATTCCAAAGGACGTTCTTAGAAGGGTCGAGATGAGCTTTGATCGATGTGATCACGACAACTCATGTTAATAAATAATGACAAATTAAAGAACACTAATTAATTATATTAAAAAAATTGATATTTACACAATTTTTTATACATAATTGTTTTAAACTATGAGTATTTTTATAAAATAATTTATAAAAATAACATTACTTTATATAAATAATCGAGTTTTAAAATTATTATTCTTAATTGAAAAATACTAAATATATTTAAGAAAAATTTACAAAAATTTCTTTTCTCTACATGTCAATTATTGATACGTTAAAATTAATAAAATTTGAAATTAAAAAAAAATTAACAAATTAAATATTGTAAGTAAAAGTATAAATAAAAATGTAAGTATACGTAGTACTATTCATTCTTAATTATATGAGTTCTGCTAGGATCACCAAAAGTGACCTGGAGGACTTCTATCAGAAGTGTAAAATGTATTTTTTATTTTATATATTTTTTGAATATTTTTTAAATCCTTACATTTAAAAAAATTTTTACAAACTCTGTTAAAAAATATTTTCTTAACAAATAAATAAAAAATCGATAACTTTTGTTGAGATGGATCCTCAGTGATGCATCATTTTCCTGGACCCTAATTAAATACATGTGTGTAAAAATTAATATCACTCAATACACACGTAATAGAATGAAATGCGACGACTAATTTAATAGAGATAAAACAATGAAAAGGGCTAGAAGAGTGTAGCGTATAACTATGAATAGTCTCTTTCGAAATATTAAAAATTAGATTTCCAAAGTCTAGAAGACTCTTCAAAAATTAGGTAATCGAGACAGACTACTGGTCATGCATTCATTGAATTTGGGGGAGACCACAAAGGGGAAAGGATATTATTATATATATAAATTAAAGAATAATTAAAGAGCATAAAAAAGAAGAAGTTAATTATAATTACGAGTAATGTTAAAGAGAAGTCATTATAGCAGTACATATTTTGTATTCACTGCGTGACTATTTTTAGTTGATTGTTTCCAACACTCACTTGAAAAAATGTATAGTCTAGATGATGCCACATTATGTATACAAAATGGATGCTCCTAATAGTAACTTATATCTATATTTATTCTATAATTATACTTGATTTTAGAAGCTGATGATTATGTCAATTAGGTCACAGATCTTTAGCTGCATCTCTATTGATTATAAGTAAAAAGAAAGTTGTTCTTCATTTTAAATTATACCCTTTTTATTTGCACATATTATGTGATATGAATCTATGATATATATTAATTAAATGGTTATCAGTTTAATATATAAAATTATTTAAAATATACCAAATGAGTAAGCTGAATGATTAAAGATGACCAAAAAAAAAAAAAATGAAGCAAGATTTAAGAGTCAATGTCATTTTCATATATAAAATTCGAAAAAAGAAAATATGTGTGAAAGGAATTAATGTCATTGGTGCATCATGTGTTAGAAGAACTAAAATTTCGAGTCTTCCAAAGGGGCTTGAAGTTGGAAGGAACACTATCTATCTCTATGCTGCCAAAAGCGTGGCGTGAAAAGGGTTCCCCACGATGTTGTTGTTGTGTTTCGACGTGGCCACATTTGATCATCATCGTAACTACGGCGGCCTTAAGGGTCGTGTGGAAATGGACGAGGAGTTGATGCGTCAATATTTATTTGGTTTTGGCTCTGGAAAAAGTTTAAATGGAGGATTGAGAAGATTCGAGGTGCAGGAGGAAGACAACAATTAAAATTGACAGGTTCGTGCACTCCCACCACCTAAACCCTTGGGATGTATGTGGCTTTACATGATATATATATATATATATATATATATAATAACAACACTATGTCTTTGTTTAAGTGTTTGGATTTGCTCTTTGGATAGAGCATTAGTCAATTCCTGAATTCAATTCAATGTGCCCATGCATTTGCATTTCAAAAGAGTAATGGATATTCTTTTCAATTCTTTTTCAAATTTGATTATTTTAACTTTAAAAAAAAAAATTATATAACATTAAATATTCCTAATGCTCAATAGTCCGATGCAATTAAAATTAAATATTATGGAATTCTACATGTAAAAATTCAGAAATAGTAGTTTTGGTGCTGGGTGAGAAATTAGGAGCAAGCATTCTACAAATGTAAGGCCTCGAGCACCAGTTGGGTGTTTGAATTTCCTAGGAAAAGTTATATATAAAAAAAAAAAAAAATTGAATAAAAAGAAAAGCATGTGATTTATACTCTCGAAATCAGTTTCAAGATCCATTAATGGGAGATGGATTTCTACCAACAAAAAGAAAATCAGAAGTGGATTACAACCTGTAGTTTAGTTTACTGTTTATTTTTACAAAAAATTTAATCACATCTTATTTCATCATTATAATTTTTTTAAATTTTTACATAAAATAAAATAAATAATTTCATTTTTTTATATTTTAAAATAAAAATAATATTAAAAAAATATTTTATAATAATATTTTATTTAACTTTTAATTTTTATTTCAATTTATCTCATATCATTTATAAAATTTACTCAAATTACCTCGTTTTTCCTTCTGTACGAGGGGGCCGGGGAAATTTCAATAAGCTTAGAACACAAGGAACTTCCAAATCTCTCTCAACAATCCATCTAAACTAATGGGATTTCTCCACGTTTTAAGATAGTAGCAATACAAGTTAGAAACATCAATGTGTTATAGAACAGGTAGTTCATTTTCCAAACATGATGTTTTCCCAACCTCCCGGCCAAAACAATATTTAAGATGAGATGAAAGTTAAATAAAATATTATTTTATTTTAAAATTTAAAAAAATTAAATTATTTATTATATTTTATTTAAAAATTTAAAAAAATTATAATAATTAGATGAGATAACTTGAGATGGTGTCACTATTCAAACCAGGTCTAACCCTGCTAATTTACACAATGAACAAGATGGGCAGCATATGTTTAAAACTACAAGATGCAGCAAAGCTAAAATAGGAGACTGACTAGGAACACAAAATATTTTTTGCTTCTAAAATAGAATGCCTGTATGCCTATCTATCTTCGAATCTATTATTTTATAACACCCTGGCTAATTACGCCATCGATCTGACCAACCAGTTTTTGACTGCATAACCACCCACAGATCCATGCACTTGATAACTCATCGGCACATTTTCAGGACTGACCAGTGCCATCATATCCCTGGGGTTCAGTTGCCGTGACTCATTGGAGGCTGGTCATCAGATCTTTGCAAGGTGACTTGGCGCGTGGGCAAACCCACATTCTCAACTAAACTAGTCAGTGCTTGAGGCTGGAGCAGTGATTTCATATCCTCCTGAGACTGCAGCACATGTAGGTGCTCCTGCAATTGTAGCTGTGGCTGCCACTGGTTGTTGAAGTTATATGCCATGCTTTGAGGATTCAATGCATCCATTGGCATCCCACTGACATTTCTCTGTAGTGGAACTACACCGATTGAGGCTCTCCCCTGGGTTTCTGCTGTCCTCATGTTTGCTGTATCTACTGCTGCATGATTAATCAAACCAAGAAGCTGTTTACTGTCACTTGAACCTGATATATTGCTGCAAATACTGCTAGATTGACTCCCACTACCAATCCAAGTCCTAAATCCTCCCATTAGCATAGGTGATGAGCCACCCACACCCATGAGATTACTGAAAGAACCAATATTAACATCTCCAAGCCCCTGGATTCCACAATTCGGTTGGACTGTACCAAGTCCACCTGCAGCCACTCCCAATCCTCCCGCTAATAAGTTTCCTTGCATAATTTCCTGTTTTCTTTCTCGTTGCTGCATCTGCATCTGCATCTGCAACTGTAAACGGGCACGATTACTCAATATCATCTGCCATTGTGGGGCACTGACTGGTGCAGCAATGTCAAGTTGTGATTTGGATATCCAACTGCCTGGGAGCTGTATAGTTGACCAAATGTTTTCAGGGGGGAGCAAGTTGGCTCTAGAGAGAATGTTCTGTGAGGGTAATCGTGTGGCGTTA
Source organism: Juglans regia (assembly GCF_001411555.2). Lineage (NCBI taxonomy): Eukaryota > Viridiplantae > Streptophyta > Magnoliopsida > Fagales > Juglandaceae > Juglans > Juglans regia. The sequence continues at coordinate 37,332,339 of NC_049913.1, forward strand.
TGGGCTGATAAGCTGGCAGTCATAGGATTGTGCATTAGAGGTGATAATCCAGAAATCAGAGCTGGGGCAGGCAACTCAGCAGTTCCAGTTGCTGGAGTAGCATTGTTTATAACTCTTGAGTGACTGCTTGAGTCACCCCCAGTGTTGAGAGCTGTAGGTTCCACACGATCACTAGCAATGCGGTATCCTTCATCCAGCATCTATAGAAGAAAAGTGGGAAAAATACAAGAAAAAATGTATCATGAATCTGTTCAAGAACCAAAAAGCTATCACAGATCAAAACGAATAGAATGACCTACCAATGAAGTGAACTGAGAAGCAAAAATGTCCATTGAATGCTGCCAAATGCAAGAACCAAAATTATCAGAACGATCGAATCAATCAAGCAGTTCATGTAGTGGATTTGCATGGGAAGCATAGAGAGAAAGAGGAGGCTAACAATCTCGCATGACCTCTCTCACACCATTATGTACATTTATTGGAATATACAATATATCATAAAAAATACCCCTCTAACAAACTCCTCAGTTACAGATTCTTTTAACCCCAACAAACTCTTAATAATTCAGATCATAGGCTGTATTATTTTTGAGACAGGAAGTGTAATTTTGTTGATATTGCACGCCCTATAAAATTCCACATGCTAACGAGCTTCAAATATCAAATGCCACACACGTTGCATTCCACATGAAAGTGGGATGGACAGGGTGGTTGTGGGTTTAAAATCCCTTGGGTGTATGTGTAACTTCAGTAATTAGAATAGAAAAAGGTTAACATGAAGGTGTTAGTGCCTCATTGAACATCATTTACACCACCATTTCCTGCATTCTTTTATGTTGATATATACCTATATATGCATAAATGTCTGTCTGTTTCCTAGCATCGTAGCAAATGATAGATTGTTCAAATGAAAAATCCATAATAAAGAAAAGAAGAGTGGCAATGATCTCAAATATGATTTATGACAGTAGATAATATATACAAAAGTGAAGTACCGAGAAAACTTGTCCAAAAAAAAAAAAAAAACAACAAGCAGCTCATCACTAATCCACAGCATATGTTAATAATCAGTCAAATTATAGAGACTAGAAAATAATATACATATTTTAGGTGGTTAATAGAAGGGGTTTAGACATTACAAAATCTATTGGGATGCCAAAGAATCATTTGTCAGAAAACGAAAGTTTTTCAATGATGGTAAATGGGGACTCACAGTGCTAGAGAAAAAGAGGGGGATAACAAAAGAACCAATCTCTCCTTTGTCTCCATAATAAAGACTTGCTTCCAATATTCCCTCATTAAGCTTCTCTGATATGAACAGTGTGATCTGAGCCTCTCTATCAACCATGGGAGTCACATTTCCTGGGAATTACTCAGTGAGAGAAGGATTGTAAGACCGGAGAAGGGGAAAAAGAGGAAAATAAAAGAAAACAGATGAAAAGGAAATTAAAAACTCTTCCTTACTGTCATTGACATGGCATTGACGTACAAATGTCAATGTTCTGCTCTTACAGACATTAAATCTCCTTTCAATAGAGCACTTTGATGGAGGAACTTTATTTATAGCATCATCCTTTGACTTTCTATTGTCCTCAGAAATTGAAAGGTGGAAAGCAACCAGAGGATTTGTATGAAAAGAAGGTTTTCTTCGCAAAAAGGGGTCCAATTTGTGTTTCTTGTAATTCAGTCCATACCTAAATGAAAGTATAATGTGGGGCATCATAACACAGTTAGGTCATAAAGATGCGTTTTGTTTAAAACTAGATATCATAAAAATTGTGATTGTACCTTTGAGTAATCCCTTCAATCTTCAATAACCTCTCAATAACAGGGTCAACTTTAGTTTCTGGAGGCTTGAATGAAGGAAGATTTCCAGCTGGAAGAATGTTTCCATTGACTGCATTCAAATTGCGGGTGCGAGCAAGAGAACCGACTACTTTCATATTCGAGCCTATATTCTGATAACTCGGTTTCCCTTTTGCAGGTATAGATGCCTCTCTTGCCCAAGAATCATCATGTTGAGAACTTAGAGTTGCACTTCTGATACCAGCTGAAACCTGTGGATTTTGCAAAGCTTTTCTCTTCTGAGTAGCACTTTCACTCCTCAAACTTTTGTTATCCAGCTGAGTAACGCGATTACACGATGAGTGGGTAGAAGGGGTATTGGCTCTTAACAGTGCTGATAGTTGTTGCTGTTCTAAGTGCTGAAGATTAGATTGAGTAATTCTCTTATCCATCTGAAAGCAGTTATCGTTTATCTTCCTAACATCTGAACTGAAGAAACTACTTTCTGCGGGCTCTTGTTTCACAGTACAAGTGGGCATTCCAGCAAGCAGCCTTGGAATACCTTCAAGAAACGGTTGGCCACTGTTTATTAACAGAGAAGGATGTGATTTGTGCTGATTTTTTTCATCTTGAAGTTTTTCAGCCATAATTTGCTGATGTAAGAGAGTGTTCTCCCGCAGTAGTTCAGGTGCAAGAATGCTTTTGGCTTGGCCTCCAGGAAGCTGTTGTTGAGAGAAGTCTACAGGCTCTTGCTTGAGCTTTATAGGAATATACTCTTGAAGTGCTTCCGTTTCACATCTACCCTTCTCGCCAGATATGGATGAGATGGCTTTTGTTGAATTACTTCTGGTGTTACTACAATCTTGATAGGGTACACGAACAAAACTGGATTTTTTCTGAGCTATCGACACAGATTGATTACAACTATCTGCTAATTGATTGTCTACCATCAAAAGATTTGACTGTGACATAGTCTCTGGAAGAACATTGTTTTCCTGTAAACATGTAACTCTATCTTGATACGTGAAGCCAGATTGAGAGATGGAATTCTGGATATCACAACTACTTGAAATTTGGGTCACATTATTTGGATTCCTGGATGATGTATGAATTGCTATTGTGTCACCAAGCCTTCTCTTTTTCCAGCTCCAAGCAATTCCCAAGTTCAGCTGCCAGAAGTCAACAATCTCATGAATATAACCAGAGGTGAGAGAATGCATTCTCATGAGACCACAATGCAAACGATGGGGATTACTAACTGAAAAAGATATAACTCTAGACACTGAGAATGAATTCTCAAATATCAACAGCAAATCTGATAAAACCATTTTGCACGAAAAAAGAAGTATAAACAGATATTATCAATCTGGAATCATTCCACAGTTCCCTTCGCTCAGAGATTTAAACACATACTTTTTGTATAGTTCGACACAATCACAACCGTGTGCAATAAAATTAGGTAATTGACTCGTGCTAAGTCTCATCTAAATTCATAACCTCTAGAAGTTGTGAGATACTATCACAACTACTACCTTCTTTGCCAGGAGTTCTCCACGATGCCTGTCCCACAGTGGGTCTGGGTTCAGATGAAGATCAGGTTGCAAAGCCTTAAGAATGCGGGACTCAATTTCCTGAACCGATAACAAGGGACTATATATAAGATTAGGGCAATATGCCAGAGATGAAAACCAAGAAGCCAACCAAAGCTCACTTGTAAAGCTTACTCACCAATATATCTTCATAGGTCCAAGAATCATCTGCAATCAAGGAGATGTCCTTGACCACATTTTCCATACAAATATGTAGGAGCACTTTATGAACAATTGAAGATTTCTCCACAGAAGCAGCAGGACCTCCTTTCTGGGGCCATAAATTACGATAATCCCGAATCTGCAAAGAAACGTGTCTACTGTGTGAAGCATATTTTTAAAAGTGAAATAATCTCTCAATAAGGGTTTGCAAATCTTGGTGTACGTACTATTATTTCACTGCAATGCATCTCATGCAAAATGAGCTAATTCACGTTAAACGAAAAACAAGATGAAGCACTTCTTATCCAGTAATGGATCATGTACATAATTTCCAGGAAAAAAATCCTTCAGAGTTTGTATCAATCAATATAATTTTCTGTAATGAAGGTGCTTTTATTTGGTAGATAATGGAGGCAATATTTACATGCCATTAGTCAGTTAGAGATGCTTTAATTGTGTATTTTTTATAGGTAAAAATAACTTTATTATGAGCATGATATAGGCATTGCCCAAGTCCACAAGGAGTATACAAAACAAAACACCTAATTCCATTCTACAAACCGGAAAAAGAGACAACAAAATCATGAGCAATAGTTCCATTGAGTACAATAGCAGAAAACCAAAGCAATAAAGTGTGCAGAAAAAGATTTTGAAGTTCCTCCAAAGTGTGCTCCCTATCTTTAAAGCATCTGTCATTACAAGACAAAACTACAACATAAGACAAAGGAATTCTCTTTTTCTCTAAAACCCAAGACATTAAGCTGATACAGCTGAACTGTATCCTTTTCCTTTTCCTCTTTAAAACCAAGCAGAGTCTTTAGGTTTAAGAATACTTTCAGGTATGTGTTAGCATGGACGGGAGACGGAAAATAATCCCAATTTTGAGAACTTGAAGCCTTATATATAATTAAAATGGGTACCCATGTATATCCTTGTAGAAACCTCCTAAATCTAAGCAGTAAAGAATGCAATTCAAGCATATAAACATTTGTATGGTTTTGCCTGACCTCACACAGAAGTGCTCCATTGACATATTTGCAGGGTATATCATCCAAAAGATCTCCGGGTAAGCAACCGTACTCAATAGCCTAATACAAATAAAACAAGGAAAAGGAAAGCAGATTACCAAAATAGACCATCAAGAATCACTCATTCCAGCATTCAAATTTCCAATTCCAGCAATCTGTATATAGATTAATTTACAACTAACATACAAGTTTGGGATGAGAATATGTTTGTCACATATAAGAAGAGAAAATAGGACAGCCATCCTCTAAACTAATAGCTTAATTATTGAACTTGACCTTCCTTCTTCCAAATGTTTTTTGACAAAGTACCTTTGATGCATTATGCTGCTTCATACAAAGAAATAAATTCATGAATGCTAGATGAAATTTAAGCAACTTTACGAGCAAGAAGATTGAAAACACAGGAACATCACAACATGGCTCTGCATATATGTGAATTTATTTTTCGAACATATGTGATGATTGTGAGAGAAAAAGGGAAAAAGAGAATGAGAGATGGAAAAGGAAAATAGAAATAAAAAAGAGTGGAATATAACTCGATTCCCTCTCAGCTTTACAAATTACGGAGATAGGTAAGTATAATTGAGAAAGCCACGAGGTTTTCTTCAACCAAAGAAGTTTGTCTTGAAGTGTGTACAAGCGGTGGTGCAATCTTTCTTCAACCAAGGAGCCTTTCTTGAATCAGTTTTCCGAATTGGTTTTCCTTTTCTCTCTCTCTTATATGTCAATGGTGTACACGAGTAAGAGATGAATGGAGGAGCCTTTTTTTCACTTGCATCAGGGTTTATTATAGCCTGCTAAAATAAAATGTCTAAATGGAAATAAGAAGCGGTGCTGCACAGGTTAGGCTGTTCAATACTGTTCTTTTGGTCATGAGCTCCTAAAATCTAAAAAGGCTTCTGTTTTTTTACCAATTCTAGTCTATTAAAGTATAAGATTCCAAAGGTTTAACCCACGAACAAATGCATATACTATATAGACATAATATCTATTATATATGAGAAAAGTATATATAAGTCATGATAATTTTTAAAGCATAGAATATTTGTGATGTTTATGTACAAAGACATTGTCTGTTCCAACAAAGGAGAAGTGTTTTCTATCTTCTTGTCAGTGTAAAAATCATGACAAAATAAATCCACACTGCAAAAACAAGATAGATAACAGTTCTACGGGACACAACAGCTGGACCAAAAATGACTGCTACATCATCATTGCTGCTGATCAATAATGATTAGTAAACTAATTAAGTGAATAAAGTCATTTCACCATCAATTGTTGGGGGTTTATCTTGAAACTATAACTTATTTCAGATTTTTTAGTAAGGTATTTATTTAGACAGAACTACATAAGCATTATTTAAAAATAGACATAAAATACAACACTTCATGATGCATTTGATATCACAATTCTGAGAAAACTTACAATTGAATCATACTAATTTTGCTCGTTGGCAAGTACTTAATGACTAGCGACAATGTAATCACTGCTCAGCAAAGTGAACCAATATGGGGATTTTTATTAACAATTACATATTAGATTAATCATCACATATGTGATCGTATCGATTTGCATCCAAAGAGAAAAATATGGTGAACCACTTGCTTTAACAAATTGCAGCCAACCAACATAATCAGCTTACAGAGAAAAGTGTCTTCGATGCCCTGTCATAAGGGTGCAATTCCTTTGGCTCATCATTGAACACCTGCAACAACATTAGCGATCATGTTAATAGTCACTTGAAGCAATATATCGTTCAATGGGTGACGAGAGATAGAACTTATGGAACTTTAAATTTTGATAGCTAACCTCAGAGGCATTTCCGAAAGAAAACCCATTTGGGAATAAATTCAGTGAAAAGGACACTTCAAGATCTACACAAACACATACAATCAAAGATGAAAAGCGTCTTGGCACATCATTGTTACGCAATTAAGTGTTTTACATTACCTTCTGAAACTGAGTGCACTGTAGGTTTGGTAAATGAATTTGAATACTCAGCAGCCTTAGCTCCTTTCTCAGTTATATTACCCTACACCAAAACCGCTGAGCTAAACATAAACTTTTAATACCACATAGGGTATGCAGTATGCACAGATATATTACCGTACGAAAAACTTTGTCCAGGGTATACAACTATACAACAAATTGGAACGGTAACTGGTAATAAAGTATGCTCTGCAAAAACTTTGTTCAGGGTATACCACTACAAACATATTCCAGTGTGAAAGTTCTTAGGGCATTCGGCTCAGTGAAAGAAAGGGACTTCAATAAAAGTCGTTAAAGCTACTGACATAGTTTAGTTTTATATAGGGTGCAGTGCATCTGCGCTCCCCCTCCCTCCCTCTATTTAACATTGAATTCATTTGTCAGCAGAATATTATTCAATACTTACAAATAATCCTCTTCCAATTTTACTCTTCTAAGTCTACAAAGCCAAAACTTTAGATCTTCAAAAGTGAAATTTCAGAACAAATGCACGCAAATCTTGAGTGGCATGTTTGGTTTTGGACGAATTCCATTATTAATAAAAAAAAACATTAAAAACCCCACATCTTTTTTTCGTAAGTCTCTGTTTGGACTTTGGAATGAGGAAAGGTAAAGAAAATTAATCATCAAATTGCTTAAAACAAATGGTAGTTTCCTTCCCTAAAACTGGAGAAGTTTGTCTTTCCTTCCCCTCATTTTTCCATGATCCAGAGTGTAAACTAACGAAATGCTGCCAAAATGGTCTGTTTCAGAAGATTCTCAATGGCTGAGAATGCATGCGTGAGGGGGAGGAAAGAAAAACTGCCTCCAAACTCATTCAGAAGATCAATTTACCCGAGGACAACTGTAAGCAACCTGCTTCAACAAGATGAAAACTTAGCCCATGAAAGGTTGACTTGTCTGGACCATCATCTATTGAAATATTTAATAGTTTGAGAAAACTTGAGCCACAAGACAATAATATTTGAGGGGAGACCAGTTACTAATTTACTCGTGATTCATTGATCTTCAAACTAAACCATATATTGAAAATAAATAAATAAAGAGCATTTCATACAAACAGAAATGTAATTAACGGCATGAGTTAACTAATTAATCAAGAAACCTTTAAACAAGTCTCTAACACGTAATCTAATCAGTTAGATAAAAGGCACGATAAGGTGATACACCATTCATTATTTTCTTCTTCTAGTCGTAGTCCCAGTAGCAATCAGTCACCTATATTGCTCCCAGAAAAACAGCATGCAAATTGAACTGTATACAGAGAGATAATAAACCAAGACAACAACAAAAAAAAACCAACGAACCACTGAACTTGCACTCTCCAGACTTCTACAATCGACTGAAATAGTGTCAGTTCATATGACAAAAAGAAAACGAAAAGACTAGCACATCAATGAGATAAAAAGAAGCCGTTAATCAAGAAAACAACAAATAAACTAGTAGAACCAGACTCGCATGTTAAAAACCATATGAACATATAAACCTCGTTAGCACTCTTCTGAGACTCGGTGACAGAGCCATTCTCGTTGTCATTGTCCTCAATCTGAAGCAGCTTCGGCCGGTACCTCGTACCCGTTTTTGCAACCTTGAAAGACACGCCCATGTTGTCTCACTTTTTCGTTCCGTAATTTCACCGAACGCCTACGATGTCCTTGAACTCTAGACGGCTAGTGCGCCGGAGAGAGAGAGAGAGAGAGAAGGGCAGAAGCACAGTGCCCTAAGTACTCTGCAGAGAAAAACTGCTGAGATATACGTCCTTGATTTGGGTGGGTTCCTTGTATATAGGTTGCCAACTTAGCCATGAAGGTTTCCACGTAGAGTTACTGCGGGGGCTGCCTCAAAGCATTTGGCCTCGTTTTGTGATTAATTTACTTTCAATGCCCTTTTGTCTTCTTCTTTTTCATGCCTTTTTTGCCTTTTTGGGATTCTGTTTCTAGTATCTACCACGGAGTAAATGCCACACACGGCCAATTTGGCACTTTTATGCTGCATGTTCGAGAGGTGTTTGAGGGTTTGGTGAGTGAGAAATGAATGGACCATTTCTTCAATGGACTAGGATTCCTATTATTATTTTTTTTATTTTTTTTTATTTTGAGAAATATAAACGAAAAATATCATTTTTTTTTCAATTGGCAGGAAATCATAACGTGTAGTGTGTAGTTTTATAATATTAATGCATTTAATGTATGTGTATAGATTTTTGAATAGGTTATTTTACTGTTTAAAAATATGTTATTTTACTATTTTATCCTATTTTACTTACAAACATGTCTGGAATCATTTTTATTATATGGATAAAAATGTAAAATCACATATTTTTAAGTAGGTGTGCAGGGTGTAGGGCTTATGTCTAAAATTTTTCTTTTAAATAACATATTTCCTACATATTGTATATATCTCTCTCGTAAGTATTATTTGTCAATATTAAATAAGGCACAAAGGAATATTCTTTGTTGGTTTTATTAGTGGTAGATGGAAAAATATCAAAATTTTATCTGAATCACGAAGCTTTCTTTAAAAATAATTAAATAAAAGGTAAACCCATAAATGCCATTCTAGGAATTAACCCTTTTTAAGATGGTAGGTTGTTTATATTAATAGGTGCTTGGTACTTTTATTGGTGAGCGGATTTGAAATAAGATCAAGTTTAGATATAAGAAGTGTTTTATCTCATCTCATTATTATAATTTTTTTAAATTTTTATATAAAATATAATAAACAATTTAACGTTTTTAAATTTTAAAATAATAATAATATTAAAAAATAATATTTTATTTAACTCTCAACTTTAATCTCAATTCATTTCATCTTAACTCATTATCAAAATAGCACTTAAGTGTTTTTTTATTTATTAGAGTACAAAAAGATAGACGTATAAAATGAATTTTTATTATTTATTATGTATTTAATGTTGTTGGATTTACTTCACGTCTCTAAACTCTCTTCTATTATATTCTAGATCCTAATCCAACTCTACGAAATCTCTTTCCTTGGTGAATTTTAAAACAATGTATATCTAATTCACTACGAATTCAATAAATCACTTCATAATCTCGACCAACTCGATTCCTTTATGTTTTTTTTTTTCCCTTTAGATTGCCCAAATCAAAACCCTTTTAAGCATCCATCCACAATTTTAGCGTAATTCACCCAAACCTTAGGAGGGTAGTGGGGCCCCGTTACCAAAACGGCTTCATTTTGTTTACTACGTAAAATCCCCCCTTCTCAACTCTCTCTCTCTCTCTCTCTCTCTCTCGTCGCCTCAAACCACCGCCTTCGCTGAGTCCGTGTGTCTCTCTTCTACATCTTCATCTTGTAAGTATCACCAAATTAAGTTTTCAGATTTGTTTATCGAGGATCGGGTTCATGAAAGAATTTGGAGGATGAGTTTGTGACTTGTGTGTTATGGAGATATTTGTGTGAATTTGTGATGTAAATGTAGGGTTTTAATTCGAAACCCTAAATTAATTTAGGAGTTTCAATATAAGGTTTCGGATTGAAATTCTATATTAAATTTGAGGTTTCAAAATTGAATCCCCAATTTGTTAACCATTAATTTAATTTAGCAATTTGTTTTAGGGGTTTCAGGTTTCAATATTGAAACTGAAATTTGTTTTGGAGTTTCAATATTGATGTTCATGATTGTATGATTTTATGAAATTGTATTGTGATTTTTGCATCATGCCCATCATGTCAGGTTTTTGTCAGTCAACGAAAATGGATAGTGAGTCAAATCCAACAACCAGTGTTAGTGCTAGCTCTTCTGACCCTTCTGATACACACATGGGTCCACCAAGTAAGAAACTAATTTCAATTGTATGATCTCATTTCACCAAAATATAAGGTGGTGACCCCAGTAACCCCCAAACTAACCATTGTAGTAAAATATACAGATGTCATTACAGCAAACATGGTATATCCCAATTGAAGGTTAATGTCGTCAAATATCCTTTCTTTGGAGGCATAACTCGTAGTATTTTGGTCATCCTTATTACCACCATAGCCTTAGAGTCGGCTTTTAGCACCGGGGGTGAATATTAGATCCATTCTGGAGTTCATTGTCTCCTACCACTGTGGAGTCATAGATTTGCACTAAAAATTATATCAAAGGAAAGCCAATTCATATTTTGGATGTGGTAGATTTTGTGGAGACCGAGGAGGAGACATATGATTATCAGCCTGCATCCGGTAATCACTCTTACCTTTTATATAATATAATATTGATTTTGCTTATAATATATTATGTTACTACTTATATTCAAATTTAATTGTTGTATGGACAACTTCGACAAATGTACATACGTCTACATCGGCTACAATATGATTTCGTAGTTTGATCTACCATTACCATTGATTTGTATAATGGTTCTTTTATTTATTTGCAGTATGTATATAATGTTTATAATTCTAATTTTTTTTTTTTTTAGCTTTTATAGTTTCATCGTCACATGCACAACCTCAATGATCTCATCCCAATCTCAATCTCATCTTGGATTGTAATTTTACTTTTTTAATTTTTTCATACACACACACATAATGTTTGTATTTATGATTTTTCTTTCTTATTTTGTTTTTTAGGTTTTATAGTCTAACACCCTCACTTGACCAACTTCCAACACCTAAGTTTCCAATGATCTAATTTGCAATCCATGATAGTCTCACTTGGTTTGCACTTGTAGTTTTTTGTTTTTAACTTTTTTACATGTGTATCTATTATTTGTAATTATAATTTATTTTCCTATTAATGTTTCATGTTGGGGGCAAATAGACTACAGGTCCATGGGAACTATTTAACTATTTGCGGCGACTATTTAACTATTTGCAGCGACATTATAAAATTTTCATGGAAACTTCTTTAGGTCTGTGTTTGGATTGTTGAATTAGAAATTTTTAAGTATGTGTTGAATTCTGAATTGTGGTTGTTAAAATTTAAAGGTTGTAATTTGTTGTAGTTAGTCCAGAAAACTTTGATGCAAGTTGTTTTTGGATGATTATAAAATTTTGATGTAGCTGTAAAGTTCCTTAATTTCACAGAGGCACATGAACTCATAAAGTGTTATCCTTGTTGCAATTGGCAAAAATGTTATTCTTAATTTTAATTTTGGAGCAGTTTGGATGTTCTAACTTAATGCTATTTGGCAAAAGATTGGCAATGCTAACTATGTTTTGTAATGATTGACATAGAGTATTTTTGGAGGCTGAAAAAGTTGAATGTAAGGTATTTTTGCTTTTATATTTACTTTATTGTTGTGGCTAACATCTTTTGAATGTATTTTAATTTTAGAGGAGATGTACAAACTTCTGTACAAATTTTATCATTTTAATTTTCCATTGTCAATCATTTTAGTTTATAGGAGATGTACAAACTCATTAAACTGAGCTATTCTTAACCCATTTCACTGTTATTGTTGATGATATGGTTAATGTCTAAGCTGATAGCAATAACAGTTTTGTTAAATTTTCAAGTTTTTTCCTTGGACAAACAGGACATGAGAGAAGAGTTTAACCAAGAAGTCAATAGAAAAACTTGGTAAAATATTTCTATTTACTCTTCAACAGTTTTTTGCTTGCAAGTGGAGGCACATGACATAAGTCATACAAGGGCAAGATTATGCAACCCAATAATTGCAAGAATGAGAGTTAGATTCAGTTTAGTTTTTTTGTTAAAAAAACTTTGTTTTATAATGATTTGAGTGTGACTTCAAATATTTTTATATGAATCCGATACAGAGATTGTTGGACTTGATAATACATGCTCATAGGTTTTATACTTTGATGTGCCTTGAGAAGTCTAAGTACTTGGAATGTAATGTAATTGTTTTATGTGTACAAATAGATTTTTAAAAGAGAATATCTTTTCACAGGTGCATCCGATTTACTCCAAACAACAGCATCTAATGGTGGCCTGCCACGTAGACAACACGTCCTCTCAATGGTGGACCGCACTGCAGAGGAAGAAAAAAAAAAACTCCTCTCCTCTCACAGGAGTCTTCTTCTTCTTCTCTCTCCCCCTCTCTCTCTCTCTCTCTCTCTCTCTCTCTCTCCTTACCAAAAAAGCTTCGTGCAAATTCCACTAAAACCCCATCCCTCTCTCGGTCTCCTCTCCCTCCCTCCTCCATGAGACCCCCTTGACCGAAAGTCACACTCTCTCTCTCTGAGCCAGGCATACACAATCTCCACCGCAACCCTCCCTCCACCGAAACCCCCCTCAATCGACGACGGGATTGCATGAGACAGTCACCTCCGTTCCTGACATCCAATGTTAGGCCTTCTGCAAATTTATTTACTCTTAATTTATTTATTTGAGCTTGAGATCTATCAATTTCTGTAGAAAAATATTGTCCTGTCATCAAACTGTCAGAAGGAGTTGAAAAATTAAGATAATTTCATCTAAATATATTGCTAAACCATCCATCCATAGAAGTGGGGATTGAACCAGAGTTGCAAGAAAATACTTATCTATCAACTTAATAAGTTTGCACCTTGGTTTAATTTTAGAACCAACTCGACAAATATCCTTGCTTTTACACAGTGACTGCTGATTATTGACCCAAGGCCCTGTGTTCCAAAACTCTTAAAGATGAAAGTAAGACCTCTATTGACTCAAAGCCCTGATTATTGACTGTTGATTTGATGTGATACTAAACATGCTTTTACATTAAGACCTATATTTCCTAATCACCCAAGAGACACATGCATATAACAACAGGAAACTGGAATTTGTAAATCTGCGTAGACATTTGATACATGTGCTTCAAATACAATGAAGTTGAATTATCAGTGTCATACCAAATGATTGGCATTGACAAAATCTTTAAGTTTCTAACAAACTATGCAAGGACAGAATCTCCAAAACTGCACTTGCTGCCTTCCCCAACCACCGATGGAGGAAGACCACCCAGCTTTCTTAGAAAAGGAATGTCTATTTAATTCAACAAAAAAACTATCGTCGAAACTGCTAGCATTCCTAGACTTCAATGATAACATTAGTTTTTATTTCTGTCCCTAATATAAATACCTTGTACACTTCATAATATTTTTTACACATCAGAAATTTGCTAGAGATGCGACGGTTTGAAGGTCTAGAGATGGGACGGTTTGAAGGGGTGCACCAGTTTGGTCTGGAGCTCCTCCTCCGGTCCTTGAGGTTGTACGGCGTGCAAAGTTTGCAAGGTGTCGAAGTGGGTCTCTTCACAGGAGGAAAATACACACGGATAGGATTTTGATTTTGCTTTTGCTATAGTGTGATGCGGTGCAAGAGTTTTCTATGCGCTTAGGTGATGTGTCAGCTCATTATTGGCTTCCGTTAAACTAACGGCGTTAGATTTTTTGTTCCAAAGAGGAACTGTTTAAAAAATGCACTTTGCCTCATGCAGATTCTCAAGATCCCTTCATTGCCACTTCTAAAGAAGAGCCGTCCAAAGTTCAGAGTTTCAAGTGAGTGCTTTTATAGGTGTCCTCTTTGTTGTTGGAGTATAACTGCTTTAGATGCTAAGTGTTGTTGCAAACCAATACTTTCGTGCTTGATTTTGTGAACAAGTTTCTTGATATTTTATGGAAACGAAAATTATTAAATTTGCGAACACTTTCGGTCAACCAATGTATTTTTTGTTTTTTTATGGAAACGAAAAGCCTCCACCATGTGCATGAATTCACTTATCTAAGAAGTTGAATTCACTTGACACCTCTATTAATAATACAATAGTATGTAATCATCTGATGTTGTCCCTATCATGTTAAATTGTTTTCATTAAAACTTTGTTTTGACTTTGCAAACAGATTAGACAAGGAAGGCTCTAGGGTGTTGGTCAGCCTTGTTCGCGAGTATAGAATGGTTTGTCATATCCTACAAGGGAATGTCAACTTGGATTTCTTTAAGGTTATCTGCTTACTAAAGTATCTTTTCAACTCTTAGCTTATTCTTTTATGGATGTTCACAGGGGTGGCTCAGACGATGTGACTGGCGGAAACGCTGAAGGTGGTGTGATCTCTTGCACTGCTTCACGTGACATGGAGGTGCTGGGTCATGCACAAACCCGGTCGACTGAGGCTGCTGGGCCTTCGACTGCTGTCGCCCTCCCTATTCAACCGTCGGTGACTATTTTAGCCCTATTTGTTGGTGATGCCGAAGCTGGTGTGAAGTTATGCACCACCTCACGTGGCTTTGCCGTACTGGGTCATGCACAGACTTGGTCGATTGAGGCTCCTGGGCTTTCTACGGCAATCGCAGAACCCTTTCCACCGTCGTGGCCCATTTTATTTCCTTTGCAGGTGCTGTGTGAAACAGGTTCTCTGGTTTTTTCCCAATAGAACATGCCGATAGAGTCACAAAACATGCTCATGGAGTTAGATAAGCCCTCAATAGTAGTATTAGCATCATCTCCTCTGCAGGTGGCTGTCTTACTTTCTGAAGGGGTGTTGATGGACATGAAAACTCACTTTCAGCCTTAGACGTGGGATCAAGACTTGGCTTTGGTAGTGACCAGTCTAGACAATGGGCCTTATGTTGAGGGGATGGAGGAACCAGCTCCTTTATGCACAATTTCCCCTAATCTGGATTTATCTGCATCAAATTGAGTGTTTAAGCAGGTGGAGGAGATGTATTCTGCTCTTGGTATTTCTTGTGTAGGCTTTGAGGATCAATTTAGAGCCCTTCTCATTGTTATTGAAAATAGTCGTTTGAAGTCAACCACAAAGTGAGACAGGGAACTTAAAAGACTTTCTTGCACTATCAACTATGAAGCCAAAGAAGGGGGTAAAAGAGATAGACCGAAAGGGAGGGGCACTCTTTGTAACTGTGAAGCCTAAGTTATTATCATGGAACGTAAGGGACTGAATGACTGCAATAAACGTCTTTGTATAAGATCTTTATTGAGGTCATGGAAAGTGGACATAGTGTGCTTTCAAGAAACTAAGTTGAGGGTAGTCGGTAGAAGAATAATCTGTAGCTTGTGGGGGTGTCCATATCTATGGTGGTCTTACTTGGCATCGTTGGGTGCGTCCAGAGGGGTCTTTTAATGTGGGACAAAAGAGTGGTGGAGTCGGTTAAGGAATGTGTTGGGAATTTTTCGGTTGCTAGTTGCTTTAAAAATATGATTGATGGATGGGAATGAGTCTTTGCAGGTACTTACAGTCCAAATTTGGGTAACGAAAGGAGGCGGCTATGGGAGGAGTTGGCTGGTCTTATTTATTTATGGGAGGTGCCGTGGTGTATGGGGGAGATTTTAATATTGTTCACTTTCCTAGCTAGCGTTCGAGGACTCATCGCCACTCTACAACTATGGAGGAGTTCTCAGAGTTTGTATTTGATCTAGATATTATGGATCTTCCTCTTCTCGAGGGCGAGTTCACATGGTCTAATGGTCGGGGATGGTCGAGATTGAATATGTTCCTTGTCTCCCCGTCATGGGAGGCGTACTTTCCTGAACTTTCTCAGAAACGGTTGCCCCGTGTGTGCTCCGATCATTTTCCTATTGTCTTGGATTGTGGAGGTATTATTGGTAGACACAGACTATTTAAGTTTGAAATATGTGGTTAGCGGCAAAGGGTTTTGTAGAGAAGGTGTGTTCTTGGTTGTTTTTTTATATGTTTACAGGCAACCCCAATTTCATTCTAGCTTGTAAGCTCAAAGCTTTGAAGCAAGATCTAAAGAAATGAAATTTGGAAGTGTTTGGTAGCATTGATAATCAAAAGAATATTCTTATGGAGGAACTACAAGATTTGGAGAACAAGGAATTGGCGGGAGACCTCTCGGAGGAGGCCATTGCTAGAAAAAGAGTGGTTGTAACTGATCTGGAAAATGTGTTATTGATGGAAGATATTTCGTGGCAACAAAAATCTAGGGCCCTTTGGCTAAAATAATGTGATAAATGTACGAAATTCTTTTATAAAGTGACAAATTCACATCGACGCAGTAACACTATTGAGTCACTCCACTCAGGTATCCAAGTGCTTTCATCCTTTGATGATTTGGAAAATCATATTGTGTAGCATTTTGAGAACCTCCTTTCAGAACTGGTAAGCTGGAGGCCAAAACTAGATGGCTTGTCATTTGAGTCTATTGATTCACAAAGTGCTAATGGGTTGGAAATGGCATTTGAGGAAGATGAGGTGTCTAAGGTTATTAGTAGCATGGCGAATGACAAGGCACCGGGCCCAGATGATTTCTCGCTGGGTTTCTTCCAGGCTTGTTGGGATGTAGTAAAAAGTGATATTATGCAGGTTTTTGCAGAATTCCGCTCTTTCCATAAATTTGAGAAAAACCTAAATGATACGTTCATTGCTCTTATTCCAAAGAAACATGGAGCTAAGGTAGTTGAAGATTTTTGCCCCATAAGCCTGGTGAGTGGAGTTTACAAAATTATATCCAAGGTCCTAACAGATAGGCTTAGCTCAGTGATGTAACATTATTTCTAAGCCTCAAAATGCCTTCATTAAGGGGAGACAGATTCTGGATTCGGTGCTTATTGCCAATTGAGTGCTTGGATCATAGGTTGTGGGAAGGCATCCCAAGTATTCTATGCAAGCTTGACATGGAAAAGATTTATGACCATGTGAATTGGGTCTCGTTTAGTTACACAAATGAGATGAGATGAGATGAAAAATTGGTGAACAATATTGAGATAATATGTGAATTGTAGTGAAATACTTTAAGTTAAGATTTTTATGGGGTTTTAGAAAAGGAGAGAGAAAAATTTTAATAAAAAAATTATAAAGTTAAAAGAGGTTAGAATATAAATTTTTATATTATTTTTATTTTGAGATTTAAAAAAAATTGAATTATTTTTTGTGTTTTGTTTAGAAGTTTAGAAAAGTTATAATGATTAGGTAATAATTAAATGAAAAAGTTAAAAATTTGAAATTAGAGAATATTTGTGTTTGAATAGTATTTAAATGTTGAGATAAGATGAGATGGTTTCCAAGGCTTTTGAAACCAAATCAAGCCTAAGTTATTCGAAATTAGCTTATTCAAGTTTAGCCTGATTTCTTTATTTGATTTTCGTTTGTAAATACAAAACCATGATATATTATTAAGGAGTATAATTTAAGTGAAATTCAGCTAGACTTATATAAACTTGTATAAATTTAGATTACTTTTTAATTTTAATTTTTACGAGATAGATTTTAACTTTATAACTAGAATATCTTAAATATTTAAAAGATAAGAAAAAATAATACTCTTAAATAAATAATGATAGGTATAATTATGGATTATACAAGCGCCGCGCACTTCTTTTAAAAAATAGTGGAGTATATTATTAAAAAATTAATTTTTTATGTAAATTTTATATCTATTTACTTTTTTTTAAAAAAAGTGCACATACGCTTGAGTACTCTATAATTAAAAATATAATTTCTTATATAAAATATTTGAGAAGTTAATTTTTTTGGTCAAAATTTGCAAATAAAATTAAAAAATGTTATAAATATTAAAAAATATAATATAATTGAACAATAAATTCGTACTCATTCCTGTTCAAAATATTTAAAAAAAAAAAATTAACGGTATGCTTAGATAGTGAGATGATTATTTTTAATTTTATATGAAAATTTAAAATATTATTTTTTAATATTATTATTATTTTAAAATTTAAAAAAGTTGAATTGAAATTTAAAAAATTAAAATTTTTATTATATTTTATATAAAAATTTTAAAAAATTATAATAATAAAATAAAATAAAATAAAATAAGATGATAATTTTCTCACTTGCGAAGCATATCCTAATAAACTATGAGGGTCCGTTAGAAGTCAACTGGTGTGTGTAACTGTTACCCTTTATATCGATGACATCGTAGCCGTATCGTATGCCAATAAGGACTGTTCTGTTTGGTAACGCCGCTCGGCCTTTGTCGCATTACCAGATCATCAAACTCTCGGCTGCGGAGACTCCGAGGAAAGCAAAACAGCCTCTTCTTTCTCACACTATAAACCTTATAAACCTCGCCCCCACCCACCCACCCACCCACCCACTCGCTCACCAAACCCAAACATAATAGCGGAAAGAAGTTCCGCTCCCAAACCGTTTTTCCTCGAATAACGATCACACTCGATCTCGGTTTTTTCGCTCTTGCTGCACCCATGGCCTGCGCTAGCTTCGCGAAGCTGAATGCGGCTTCGTCTCAGTGGATCGGTGGACAACAGTCCTTCTCCCAGCGCAACCGATCGTCCACTGCCCGTGTCTCCGTCCCGATCCGAGCCAAGGCATACACCGACGAACTCGTCCAAACTGCCGTGAGTCTTATTTTCTCTCTAATCCCTCTAGATCCTTAAGCTTTTGCATACTTTGCGTTTGGATCGGTCTTTGATTATTATGATATGCCGCTGTTGTTGAATTCTTTCTTTGTGAAAGGATTTATTGGATTATTTTTTGACTCGGTTACTGATTAATAAGAACTTTCGAGTCTTTTTTATTTTATTTTTTGCGGTCGCAGACGATCATATGCGTATCTTGTTTAATTTGACTGGGAATCATTCTTGTTCACTACTTTTACGAATATAACCTTCTTTGGAAAATCTTCGCTGACTTGCATGCTATTTTGTTCTCTGCCCCTTTTGGGGTTGGTTATTTCTTGTTCGAAAGCTCCGTTTAAGCCCATGCATGGGATGCGAGATGTTTTGCATGTCTTTGGTTTAAAACCCACTTCTTCCTCTGTAAAACCGGAAAAAGTTATACTTGATTGATCAAACTTGGTTTTACGACGTTTGTTTAGGACGAAAAGAGAGTACTGGATTTTCCTTGAGAGTTTTATTATTCTCTTTTTATTTTCCGTGTTTTCATTCTTAATCGCTTTTACCCAAATTATCTATTTTAGAAGCTTTTAAATAATTACGAGATTTTACCCATCAAAAAGAAAAAAAATACGAGATTTATATTAATTTCTAAAGATGCTATTCTTGCTTCGCCAAGTGCTTGGTTACATGTTTGAGCTCAAGAATTGATAACCAAAGATTGACATTAGTGATAGTTTGTTATGTTTGACTGCTTTTGGTTTCTTTCTTGATGGTTTAGAAATCAATTGCTTCTCCTGG
The DNA here is from genome assembly GCF_001411555.2 of Juglans regia. Taxonomy (NCBI): domain Eukaryota; kingdom Viridiplantae; phylum Streptophyta; class Magnoliopsida; order Fagales; family Juglandaceae; genus Juglans; species Juglans regia. The sequence continues at coordinate 37,351,926 of NC_049913.1, forward strand.
TCGTGGGATCCTTGCCATTGATGAATCCAATGCAACCTGTGGGAAAAGGCTGGCATCTATTGGCTTGGATAATACTGAGGCCAACCGACAGGCATACAGACAGCTTTTGCTGACCACTCCTGGCCTGGGTGAATACATTTCTGGGGCCATTCTTTTTGAGGAAACACTGTACCAGTCGACTACAGATGGGAAGAAATTCGTGGACTGTTTGCGTGATGAGAAAATTGTTCCTGGCATTAAAGTTGACAAGGTGTAATTTTGATTGGACGTCCCAAAATTTCCTTTTGCTTTACATGATATCGTGTTTTGTCTATAATGTGGTTATTTGGTTCCAAACTTCTTTGTTATCAGGGTTTGGTTCCCCTGCCAGGATCAAACAATGAGTCTTGGTGCCAAGGCTTAGATGGACTGGCTTCTAGATCTGCTGAATATTACAAGCAAGGTGCTCGTTTTGCCAAGTGGTAAGTCGATCAATATCCTTTGCAAGCCTTTCCTTTGTGATTTGTACACAAAGCTTTCTATTTGGTTCAGTGTGGCAAAGGCGTTAATCTGAACATCTTGTCACTGAAATGTCCAGGCGGACAGTTGTTAGCATTCCTTGTGGCCCTTCTGCTCTAGCTGTTAAGGAAGCTGCATGGGGCCTTGCACGTTATGCTGCCATTTCTCAGGTATGCCTTAACTTTTAAAGAGCTATTTCGTGTGGGTTCATAAAAGTGTTGTTTACTAGAGTTAGGAATGGAAGACGGATTGACCAGGCTTTGCAAATAAGATGTGTATCTTTATGTGTGTTTGCATGTGTATGTATGTATATGTGTTTATGTCTGTATTCTAGATGTTACATTCCATTTTTATACCTTCTACTTTCATAAGAGACAATTGATCAACTTTGAACATTTATTGTTGGTAGTCGGTTAAAAGTATTAAGCCCTTCCATCACAACCCTTCCTATCATGATTTGCCTTGCATGCCTTTTTTGGTGATTAAGAGGAGTCTATTTCTCCAGATTTTTCCCCAATTGTATTGTTTGTTTCTTTTATAATTATATTCTTTTTCCTGTTATTTTTTCATGATTCTTTATTTTTGAATGTGCAGGACAATGGCCTTGTGCCAATTGTGGAACCTGAGATTCTTCTTGATGGAGAGCACCCAATTGAAAGGACACTCGAAGTGGCAGAAAAGGTCTGGTCGGAAGTCTTCTACTACTTGGCTGAAAATAATGTAGTGTTTGAGGGAATCCTACTTAAGCCCAGCATGGTTACCCCGGGGGCTGAACACAAGCAGAAGGCTTCTCCAGAGACCATTGCCAAATTTACACTTACAATGCTTAAAAGGAGAGTTCCTCCAGCAGTTCCAGGAATCATGGTAAGAAGGCCCTTACCCTTTTTTATGGTTTCAGAGTGATGATATATCTTCCCTGTTTTGTAATAGTGAGTTGAACTATAAAACCCTGTTGAGTTTTATAGCCGAATAACTTATTTTTGTTTCCAGGGAATGATAGTGTATATAGATGATCCAATTGAGTATATTCTTTACCACAAAAGTGTTCCAAATATTCTTGAAAGGAAAATTATATACACCACACTACCATCCTACTTTTATTCACTAGGAAGAGGTGACATTGCCCATCAATATTTATATTTATTTTTTTAAAAAATAAAAGATCATCTAATGGTGATAAATGTGTCACATCTTATATAATGGGATGAAAGTAGGATGAGAGTGTGGTGTATAACATTATTCTTCCTGTTAGAACTAAGGATTTTCATGGCCGTAATGGTTTTGCAAACTGTGAACTAGTCTTCTTGTCCTGGTCATTGGGGCAAGAAGGCTTTCTTTGTCATATTAAGATTATAAGTGTTTCCGTCTTGTTGACAGTATATATAGTTATTGACTTCTGGTTGGATACATACGTCCATTTGATTTTCTCGCCTAACTCATTGATTTCTCATGGAGACTTAAAAAGCGTAATTGGTCTTCTGTTTTGCTTACTTCTCAGTTTTTGTCGGGAGGACAATCTGAAGCGGAAGCGACCCTGAACCTGAATGCAATGAACCAAAGCCCCAACCCATGGCACGTTTCCTTCTCATATGCTCGTGCTTTGCAGAACACTGTGCTTAAGACATGGCAAGGACATCCTGAGAACATCGAAGCCGCACAGAAATCACTTTTGGTGCGTGCAAAGGCAAACTCCCTAGCTCAGCTCGGAAAATACTCTGCTGAGGGTGAAAGTGAGGAAGCCAGGAAAGGAATGTTTGTCAAGGGCTACACCTACTGAGCCAGACTCTGGCAACTCATGCCCTCTTGAACGTGTACTTTCTGTTTTGCATTTTTTCCCGTCTTAGCTTTGTATGGTGAGCAGACATTATTATTAGACGAGCCTTTTCGTTTCTTTCTCCCCCTTCATCTTAAGATTTGAATAATACCTGGGAGAAAGAATTGTTTTTTGAAGTATTAAGTAGGAAGTTGGGATCAGTTAAAGCAAGAGTTTCAGACAGTCTGGCTAATATTATGGTCGTGAAATTTCATACATCTTCAGATTGTTGATCCCGTTTTGTCTCAATACATCTCTGTTTAGCCCTTTCGACAGTTGGGATGTAAAATTGCGCATGTTAAGGTTGGACTTGAATTAAGCTTGGTCTAATGTTGCTCTGCTTGCAATGTACGGAATAAGTACGAATCGTGTGTACCTCAAGTCTCACGAAAGAAGATATTTTTGATGTGTTTTGTGTTGGTAAAAATTATGGGGTTATTCAAAAGGGAAAAAAAATTTATAACTGTGAATTATTTAATTGCCGCGTAATTATTTTGTAAAAAGTAAATAAAATATGTGATTTATATAAAAAAATTAATTTTTTAATAGTAGACTTCACTTTTTTTCAAAACGATTATGCAATGTTTATGCACAAAAAGATGCTTAGAAAGAAAAATAAAACTTTCTTAAATTCTTATACAAAATAAAATAAAAAATTTAATTTTTTAAGATTAAAAAAATATAATAACAATATTTTATTCAACTTTTAATTTTCATTTTATCTCATCTCATCTCATCTCATTTCATCTGTGAAAATAAACTAGGGTCTTTTTTGTAATTTTTGAAACTGGATTTTTTGTTTTTGGTTGTGGAAGTAGTGAGATTCACTCATGCCATAATAAAGATTTGTGACCCATTGGTATTGGATAGTAGATTTCTAGTTTATTTTTTATTTTTTATGCAAATGTTTATATGTTAAGATCGATTAAATATTTTGGAGGTATAAATGGTTAGGAAGGCTCAGAAAACATCTCAATTTTGTTAAAGAATAAGGAGTTTTAATTTATATATATATATATATATATATATAAATAGTGTTATTCTACTCAATAAACCTATACCACACACCTGTTGAAAAAAAAAATATAAATAAAAATTGATGTATGGTGTAGGGCTGTTGAAAAGAATTTTTTATATTTAAAAAGGTCCATAATATTGAATCAATAACAATTCAAATTTACTTAGATCATTCTTAATAGTTTGTCTATCTTGTTGTCTATAATATATCGCCAAAATTTATTTTTTCTATTTTAACTAATTATTTTTACAATATATCACTTATTAGCTTGTCTATTATTTTCTCCATATAATTTAAATAATATTTTTTAATATTTTCAAATATTTCCTCTAACTTCCAATAATATTTTAATATTCCTATCTTTTTATATTTGAAATATATTTCTATATACAATGTGATATAATTCTGTCTTATACCTACAAAATAAAAATATATAAGCCAAATGAAAAATTAACAATAAAATCAAAATATAAAAAAATGGGATCAAATTACGAAAATATTTTCCATGGAAGAAAATTAACAATAAAATCAAAATATGAAAATGGGATCAAATAGTATCATTTTCTTTATATTATTTATAAGCTTATGTTATCAAAAACTTTATGTTTATTATTTATATGCAGTATCTTCACTCATTTTTTTGGGAGATATAGCCAGCAAATAATAAAGTAAGAACGAAGAATAGGCATACAAACTATGTCATTGTATCCTTCATAGTAGAACACAGTCCCCTTCTAAAGCCTAGAACCTTAGGGACCAACTTAAATATCTGTATCCTTGAGTCTGATCACCATTGGGTCTAAAGGCAATCGATTGCAGAGGTAGTTTAAGATCTTCAGCTCTCTCTTTTATTGCCCTCGGATGCTACTACTTACATAATTATTAGCTTTGAGAATTTGACAATTATTGTGATATCAGTTAAGTGCATTAGAGTTACTTGTAGAATCAAATTATATTCTTGTGGTAAAGTATTTTTTATTTTTATTTTTTTTACGGGGACCTCTTCAAGGCAGGGCCCTTCAGACACATCCATACAGAGCAAATCCTAGTTCCGTACACCGCACTCTCGAAAATTTCCATACACAAAACTTGATAAGTCACTGGTTTTTCATATGGAGTGTGGCCTCAAATGATTGTTTGCACCCATAGGGTATCGAATCTTGAACATTAAGAAGCGATACCCCAAGACCAAGACTTCCACCACTTAAGCCAACCCTTTGGAATTTGTGGTAAAATAGTTTAATATCGATTTATAATTTCCTTCGCATTATTTATGATACTTGCGATAATAGTTCTCTAGTTTATAAATTTTTCTTCTTTTAGAGTCAATCATATTTATAGGGATGACAATGCCCTTGTAGTAATTATTTTACAATTATGTATTGTACAAGTGCAATACATTCCTTCTGAAAAAGAGTAAAGTCTACTATTAAAAAATTATTTTTTTCATATGATTTTCATATTTATTCACTTTTTTAAAAAAGAATACAACGTGCAACTTGTGCATTTTATGATTATAAATATCATTTATCTTTCGGTTATAACCTCTAAGCTTTTTTGGTAAATATATTTCTTGAAAGAATAATGCTACATAGTGGAGTGCATTACGGCGCATGATCATTTTTTAAAAGAATAGGGTCAATTTTAAAATAAAATTTTTTTTTTCCATATAGATCAATATTTTTTTTTTTGAAAAAAATTATCTGACTATAAATATAATCTATTTTCTTGAAAATATTGAGTTAAAATCATAGAGTAATATTACATACAGTCGTAAAATATATAAATATTATATAATCGTTTTAAAAAAAATAAAATTCATTTATAAAAAATTAATTTTTTTTATATAAATTTTATATTTATTTATTTTTTAAAAAATAATTATACGAAATTCATAACTGTAAATAACATTTCACAAAGAAAATAATTGGATTTCCACTTGGACCCGCCAAGATGGCGTGGATTCTCTCTCGTCGACAAATTTCACACACCAGCAAGAGCCGCACTTGACCAGAACAGATCCTCCTCTTGCTCACCGTTTCCCAACCCACATTCACTTTCTTTCTCAACACTCTCGAACCAAAAATCATTGCAAACTGTAATCACCTATCCCATAACTGTGACGACGCCGGCCCAACTTGCATAGTTGCATGCTCTCCTATTCTCTCCTCCAAGCTCCTCCTTTCCCTCCCCCACAATTCTCTTCCACTTCGCTCATCAGAGCCCTTAAACCTTCACTCTTTCCTCCATTCCTCTCAATGAAGGACCGGCCTCCGTCCTCCTACGGCGCCGTTTACGTCCCTCCCCACCACCGCTTACGCTCCGTCATCACTTCCCCGAATCACACCTCCGCGGCTCTCATAGACTCCAAGCTCCGCGAAGCCCAAAGCGCGGTTCTAAACCCTAGAGCCGGTGCTCTGCCTCACTTTCAAGCCCAGAATCATCAGCAGCAGGAACAGCTCCACAAGGGGAATTCTCAGAACAACTCGGCGTGCGATGATATGGTCTCCGAGGAAGACTCAGATCGCGAGTTCGAGTCATTTTCACAGCCGGTAAGACTTCTTTTTCATTCTATTATTTTTATTTTCTTTGGTGTGATTTTCGGCTTTGACTTTGACTGACTGAGCTATTGTTTGTTTGAAAACTTCCACCTACTCCCGTCCCATTTTCGTCCGACTATGATCAGCATTACCATAAAAAAAATAAAAATAAAAGGATGATTCGAGAGTGATAAAAGAGCCGCATTTTACATAGTAGGATTATCTTTACTAGCGTAAGATAAATGATAGAAACACGCTATAGTAACCAAACTTACATGTTATGTCAAAATTATCACGTCGAACTAAAATTCAAAAATTAGAAGAAGGCTGGCATTGTCGGTGCAGCTTTCGAGATGGACACCTTCTAGTGACTATAAGTATTCAATTCAGTAATTGGGCAAAGTTGGCTCTATACTTGGTAGTTTAGCCCGGATTTTTTCGTCGTGCCTTAAACGAGGTGGGTTTGGTTGTTGGACCGAGGACGGAGCAAGTGTGGCACTTTGGAGGGCAATGGCTGCTCGATTTCCACGCCACCATCCTCACTTATACAAATGCTTTCCAGGTGATCCCTTTATTTTGCATCCTTAAATTAACACTTTTCAACATGTGGCTCCGTCCAGAGTGAAATTTGTAGCTGCCAAAACACAATGGACATATAATCGAGGAAGAATCATGAGAGATGACACAATGAATACAAATTAGAAAATTAGGATGCAAAAACAGCCAGGGGCTATTTTCTTAGATGGTTCATTAAGTTTGGTATTTAATATATAAATATCTACTCTATTCACATCACGGAAGTTACTTATCCAAAAAAAAAAAAAAAATCACAGCATGGGAGGAAGTGTTGATAGATATTCCAAGGGAATGAGCTAAGTTGATGAGAATGTGAGCTGAAAGCCTCACATTGCCCTGAGTATACTAGATTTGAAAATGACGTTCTCTTATGGGCTCTTAAGCTAAGACTGGCCTGAACTTAATTGAAGCTCAATCCCTGTGTCTTAATTGAAGAGGCAAAGTAATTACACCTGGTTGGGTTGTTCTATAGCACAGTCTTCTGATATGGGCTGGCTTGAGGAGGCATTGGATATAGGCTCCAATTGTCTGTAAAGATTCATAGTTCAGTGTTTTCATTTGACTACTGTTAAAGCTCTTCAGCAAAGGTTAATATGCTTTTCTGAATGAAGTTTCCCCTTTTTCTACATGTTATGCATGTTTGAAGTACCAGCTCTGCTTTAGTTACGTCTGAAGCTTGTTTGGTTTGGCTGAAAAGTTAATAGCAAGTAAGAATAAAGAAACTATCAGAAAGCTTTCAAAGGATACCGTACCATACTCATGATAGAGTTTCAATGTGATGGTGTTCCTGAAGCCACACACATCTAGGGTACAACTTCAGCTTGCAATCTTTGTCAAAGCATGAGTAAAGTTCAAGTGGCACATTTCTTAGCTTATTCATGTGAAGTGTCGTGACATGTAACTTCCACTGGAATCGTCTTTACAAATGCAATACAAGTCCTGCAGGCTGCAAACCATAACATTTTTAACCAGACAAGGTGGATAATGTTAATCATCTTGAAATAATATTATTTACAATTGTGTTCAGAGAATGGATTATGATGATTATGTGGTGTATAATCATCGTAATCGCATGAGTACTATTAGTTTCATAAATGGGGTGTATAAGATTATCTCAAAGGTGGTCGCCAATCGCATTAGTACTGTTATGATTAGTATTATTTCAAAATGTGTTTGTGAAGGGGAGACAAATTTTGGATTCGGTGTTGATAGCCAATGAATGCCTAGATTGTAGAATCAAGGAGGGCACACCGTGGCTCTTGTGCAAGCTAGACATGGAAAAAGTTTATGACCATGTTAATTGGGATTTTCTGTGTTATTTACTTGGGATGTGTGGTTTTGGAGATAGATGGATTTCATGGATTAGGCATTGTATAACTACGGTTTGTTATTCGGTTTTGGTGAATGGAGCACCGGGAGGATTCTTTAATAGCTCTAGGGGATTAAGACAAGGGGATCCCCTCTCCCCTTTGCTCTTTGTCATTGTTATGGAAGCATTGAGTCGCATGTTTAGAGCGGCGGTTAATGGAGGCCTCCTTGCTGGATTTTTAGTGGGAGGTGTTACTATATCTTACATTCTCTTTGCTGATGACTGGCGAATATCTTGGGCTGTAAGGTTGCTTCGTTGCCTTTGAAATTCCTCGGTCTTCGGGCTGCTTTCAAGACAAAATCTATTTGGGATGGTGTGTTAGAAAAAATTGAAAGAAGATGATTGGGTGAAAACGGATATACTTGTCCAAGGGTGATAGATTAACTCTTATCAAGAGCACTTTATCTAACCTTCCTACCTATTTTCTATCCCTTTTCCTACTACCTGCAAGTGTGGCCTCTCGTATTGAGAAAAATTTTCGCAACTTTCTTTGGGGAAGCATTAGGGAGGAAACTAAGTTCCATCTTGCTGGTTGGGATAGATAAAGTTTGCTTGCTGATTCCATGCAATGGGTTGGGGGTGCGTAATGTGAGGGTCTTCAATAAAGCACTTTTGGAGAAATGGTTGTGGAGATATCATAGGGAAGGGGAGGGCTTATGGAGAGAAGTAATAGATTCTAAGTATGAGAGTATGCGGGGGGGTTGGTGTTCTAAGGAAGTTAGGGGGACACATGGCATGGGATTGTGGAAAAATATTAGAGCTAGATGGGGAAGATTCTCCAAGTTTTTTAGATTCACAATTGGAAGCGGTAACAATGTTTATTTTTGGCATGATGTCTGGTGTAGTGAAAGGGCTCTAAAGCAGGTGTTCCCCATGCTCTACCAAATTTCTTGTGACAAAGAGGCTGCTGTGGCTGATTTAGTGGTATTATCTAATGGGGCTGTCCATTGGAATGTAAGTTTCTTGAGAGCGGCTCAAGATTGGGAGTTGGATATGTTTGCTGATTTCTTTGACTCGTTATATGCAATGTTGATGGGCAATGAGATGGAGGATAGGATGATTTGGTATCTAAGTGGAAATAAAAAATTCTCAGTGCGCTCCTTGTATACGGCTCTCTTAAGTTTTTCTAATGATCATAGTTTTCCTTGGCAGGCTATTTGGAAGTGCAAGGTACCTTCTAAGATTGCTTTCTTTCTATGGACTGCATCTCTTGGGCGGATTCTCACTTCGGATAATCTGAGAAAACGTGGTCTCATTATCCTAGATTGATGCTTTATGTGCAAGAGAGACGGGGAATCGGTGGATCATCTTTTATTACATTGCAAGGTGGCCATGTGTTTATGGAATGGGATCCTTAAGCAGACCGGGGTGGCTTGGGTTATGTCTGGAAGAGTTAGGGATATTCTGAGGTGCTGGACATGAATTAGGGGGAATGCCCACATAGTTGCTGTGTGGAGAATGATCCCTCATTACATTATGTGGTGCTTGTGGCTGGAGAGAAACAAGAGGGGTTTTGAAGACATGGAGCGTTCTTTGGATGAGCTGAAGCAATTTTTTTACAATACCTACTTTCTTGGGCTTCAGCCATTATTTGTAATATAGACAGTCTTCATGACTTGCTTGTATCTCTCACTAGTACCTAGTTGTAATTAGGCATGTTCGTTGTATACTATCGTTGTACTTAGGAGATTCCTTTTATATCGGTAAAATTTGACTTTTACTTATAAAAAAATGATTAGGTTGATCAGCTAGTGAAGGTTTTTGGCTAACCATGAGCCTTTTTTTTTTTTTTTTGTTGGGGGGGGGGGAGAGGTTCTGAAAATGTATCAATTTCTGCCGTGTTTGATATGGCTCCCATATTATTTAGGGCTATCCTTTCTACTTTCTATAGGAGGAAATGGTGTTCTGAATCTTTTTTTTTTATCAGTAAACAAGATGATCATAAGAGTAGGCAAGAGCCCAAGTATATGGGACATATACAAGAACAACACCTAAGCTGTAAGTGTTTCTTCCATGTTGAAATGCAGGAAGCATACTGCTTTTTTTTTTTTTTTACTTTCTTTGCATCTTGCCATACATGTCATGCCATTTCGGTGCTCATTGGCCCTTTAATTGTTCTTGAGAGTTTGAGGAGTTGTTAAGTGTACAGATCTTTGTATATACTTGCTTATGTATGTATTAACAGTTTTTACAATGCTTTTCAGGGTGCTTCCCACTCTAATAACGTCGATGATTGGAGACGAAAGTTAACAATGTTTTTACATGACAAGGAGAAGCAAGAGTTGGTCTCAAGGGAGAAAAAGGATAGACATGATTTTGAACATATATCAGCTTTGGCAAGCAGAATGGGGCTTTACAGGTATCTTTTGCTTCACCAGAATAGAAGTTTTAATCAGCTTGTCTACTGTTAATTACTATAAAGTGAAATTTCTGAAAAATGAAATTATCTGTGTCAGCCATCTGTATGCAAAAGTTGTTGTCTTTAGTAAGGTCCCGCTGCCGAACTACAGATTTGATCTGGATGACAAACGTCCGCAGAGGGAGGTATTTTCTCACAATTCTGTTTCACTTGCTGCCCCTTTCTGTATGCATTTTTTTATGCATCATTATACTGCCATTAATGTACATTGTAGGGTACAAAATGTTGTCTATTTTGTTTTCTTTTCTTCTTCCATGATGTTTGTTCAGGTCCAAAAGGGTAAAGTTTTTTTTCCCTCCCATTACTCTCCTCTCATACTCTTTCGACATACACTTTTAAGGGTACAATTTAGAAAGTTGTGTTAAAAATTTCAGGCTATTATATTAATTGTCTTTTCTTAAAATGTGTGCATTGGCAACTTTGACAAACAATTTATGAAAAAGGTGTGTTCATGTTTCTTAAGAATCTGAACTAAGATTTTAATAATTTGACAGGTGACCTTGCCTCTTGGGTTGCTGAGAAGAGTTGATTCCTACTTAGGAGAATACCTCTCTCAAAAGTCTAAGACTAGAGAAAACTTTCCAGATCTATCATTTTCGAGATCGAGCAGTAGCTGTAGTATTGCCACTGATGAAGGGCTTTTTGAGCAACCTGAGCCACTGGCAGCGAGTAAGGCTGTTATGGAGAAAATTATTTGGCGGAGAAGTTTACTACTGCGGGATCAGCAACAAGCTTGGCAGGTTCATTTTACCCTGACAATTCTAGAACTGTGATTCTTTCTGCTGTTATCCGAATAAACTCTTTGTAAGTTTTACTTCAGAAGTTAGAAGCATGGATGTCTTTCCCGTGTATGACAGGATACTTTGTATAAAATATTACAAAGAGATCAGCTAAAGGGAAAGAAATAAGGAAACAAATAGTGTTGGCTATGCAACACATCCTCTTGAAATGGATAAAAAGAATCCATCTTTATACCATCACTTGTTTGTATCCTTACATGTGTATTTAAGCATACTAAAACTTCTTTGCTTCATCTCTTACCTTTTCATAAGCTTACCTCTCAACTGATTGGAGACATAAAGGTAGAATCTGAACTAGATGGTGGCTCCCTGAAACAATGCCCTATCCCCCCAAAAAAGGTTTAAAAAAGATGTCACACAACAAATAGTTAGATGGTAAGAACAACATCAAACACTTTTGAATTGTTTCAGTATTTTAATAGATATTGCAGAGTTTTGCATTCACCAATCAAGCCAAACAAATTAGGTCTTACACAAATGGATACCTTCTCATGAAAACCAGAAATATGAAACTTTTGAAGAGAGCGGAGTGGTTGGAGAGAGCTTTTGAAGAAGAGGAAGTTCTTGATGTGGTTGGAGGAATGGCAAGGGATAAAGCTCCAGGTCTGTATGGTTTTTCGATGGCATTTTTTAAGCTTGTTAGGATCTTGTGTGAGAGGATGTTATGAAGGTTTTTCTTAAATTTCATTTGTTTATGAAATTTGAGAAAAGTCTTGATACTAAATTTATTGCCCTTATCCCTAAAATGGTGGGGGCTATGGAAATGAGGGATTTTCGCCCAATCAGTTTGGTCAATTGGGCGTACAAGGTTATTTCGAAGGTTCTAGCTAATCGTATGAGTGTGGTGATGGAAAAGATTATATTGAAATCACGAAATGCATTTGCCAGGGGTAGAAAAATTCTAGATTCGGTATTAATTGCTAATGAATGTTTGGAAAGTAGAATAAGATTGGGCGACTTTGGTATTCTTGTAAAATTGGACATGGAAAAGGCATATGACCATGTTAACTGAGAGTTTCTCTTATATTTACTTGGGAGATATGGCTTTGGAGAGAAGTGGTGTTTGTGGATTAAGCATTGCATTTCGATGGTCAGATTTTCTATTTTGGTGAAGGGTTCCCTAGTTGGTTTCTTCAATAGTTCTCATGGTTTGAGACATGGGGATCCTCTGTCTCATTTTCTTTTTGTCCTTATCATGGATGTTTTGAGTAGAATGATTGAAGCGGCGGTGGATGGGAGTTTCTTGTCAGGTTTTTTGGCGGGAGATGATTCTTGGGAGAGCATAAAGGTCTCACATCTTCTTTTCGCTGATGATATTTATATTTTCAGCGAGACTAATTAGGATCATCTTTGTTCTTTGAGGGCCCTCTTGTTATGTTCTGTAGTTGTTAAAAGTTTTATATTACTTGGGGACATTTCAGAGGAGACAACATGCCTTTCTCTCTCCATACAACCAAAAATCAGACGATGAAAAGTGACAATTTTTTCTCTCCAATGATGTTTGGTGGTCTGTAATGACGGGATTACGTTTGAGTTTTGAGTTGTTTGGTTTGATCAGGATGGGGTTTTCAAAAGACTTAGTGATAGAATCGAAAGTTTTTTCATTAGTGAAGGAGGGAAGCTTCTTGCTTATTATAGAGAGAAGTTGGAAGGTGATGAATAAGTTGACATGGGGGTTCTCCACGGTGCATTGGTTTGCTAAACCACTGGAGGATTGTCTAAAGGGAGAAAAAAGGATTTCTACACCACGGTTAGGGAGGGCAATCGCAGCTTCATAGCGCAGCGGTGCTCAAATGCTCGTGGTCGTAACATGGTGCTAGTGGAATATGATGGTGGCGGCAGGCTTAGTTTTATCTTCATACCCGAAGAGACGGAGGGTAAAGGATGGAGGAGGATGGTGGAGGCACTGTGGGAGTTCGCGTATAGGGAGAAGCACAAGCCATAATAGAGGAGAAGCACCTATGTGGCCATCAGTGGTGGTGCTTCAGCCGTAAAAACGCTCCTACAGGGAGGTTCTGATGCTGGTGCAATCCCGTGAAATTAGAAGTGGAGATGGTGGCGTCGTCATGGAAGCTTGGAGAGAGAAAGGGGGGGGGGGGGTTGATCCACGACCCTCTATTGGCAGGAGCCTTGCATCTTCACTGAAAAAGTCTGCGGGAGCCTCGTGACCAGCCGAGGAACCCTCGACGGTTGCCCACAGGGTAACGATGACGGTGGAGGAGCCGACGACAGTAGTTTTCGAAAGGGTTCTAGACCTTTCTCTACCACCAAGTGTTGGATCTCTGGCATATCTTGGCCAGACACCATTGACGAGCAGCAGGGAAGTTGTATCTCTTCCGGTGGAGGCTTTACAGCAGACAGATGAGTATACCAAGATACTTGCAGTAGGGAAGGGGCTTAGAAAGGATGGCTTGGCAGCTAACATAGTGAAACTTTGGGAAAATGATCACAAATTGACTAATTTGATGCCTTTAGAGGGAGGGGCATGATCGAAGCATTGTGGATTTTATGAAGATTGTGGAGGAGGCAAAGGATTTCATTTTTAGAACTCTTTATCATTGATGACTGCAAATGAATGTTTTTCCTATTTCAGTTCTCAGGATTTTCTTGACCTTTTTACATTATTTACAAACCTAATAGGGTGGCAATAAACCTAATTATGTATTGCCAACTATTAAAATTTTGTCTTTATAAACTTTTTTTAATGTGTTTGCATTATATCTAAAGAGTAATATATAATTAAAAAATAGTAACATTTAGTATACAACCTAAGGTTGTTGGTTGATTATTGGCCTCTTGGTTGAGGAACTTAGTGGAAGCGTGGTTTGATCAAGTGGGACTCAGATTCATTATTTGTTCTCAGGTTCATATGTTTGTAAGAGTGGCCCAGTTGCTTTATGTGGAGTTGTTTTTGAATTAGCTGGCTCTTTTAATCATTTTAGGAATTCGTGATGTCTAGATGATGTCAAGATAATATGTTTTCTTTAAGGATGGTTTTTATGTGAGACTTTACAGATTTATTCAGGCTGTTGGCAGATCTGTTGATAATCTATATCTTCTTCCTGAACATTCATTGTTTTTACAAGTACTCCTGCCTGAGTATTCTTTCACAAAATATTGTGGGATGAAGTGTTGTGATATATTTATTTCTTATTTTGATTAGGAATCTTCTGAAGGTAGAAAAATGCTGGAATTTCGTCAGAGTCTCCCTGCTTATAAAGAAAAGGATGCATTGCTGACAGCTATTTCACAAAATCAGGTGGGTCAGATTTTAGTTTTTTTGTTTTGTTTTGTTTTGTTTTTTGGACTAGCTGCATGGCTCCAAACTGAAGTGCCTTCTCAACGTGAACCTCAGAAGTTTCTTTTTTCATACCTTATTTCTTTGGGCTTTTGTCATTTACCGAATGGACCTACTATTCATGACTTTCTATTGCCTAACTTGTAATAGGTGTTCTCTTTAGTATACTCCATGTATACTTGGGCAATGCTTGTTTACTTGTTTCGATACACTTTTATTTTACTTATAATAAAAACATGAAGCTGCAGGAAGGGACTATTGTAGAGGCAAGCTAGGGTTATGTTAGTTAAAATTTTGATTTTCTCTTGATTTGGTTTTGGGAAAAGCCTTCCTGGCACAAATGATATTATTCTCATTATAGCCACCATAGCAGTAGAAGTCTCTTCATTTCATGCTATCAAAAGGTCAAATGCTTGTAACTAGATGTTTTTTCCCATAATTTAGTGCCTTGAAGAGGATCAAGTCAGTACTGAATAATTTATTTTCCACCACGATAGATAAGGACTATGCTTTAGTTTGATTTTTCCATATTCAAGAATAAAAATGTCCCCTCTTGTTTTGGGTGTCACAAAGTAGGGCGATGTTTGAATTTGTTGTTCTTTTCTCCTTTTCACAGTTTTATTATTTTCTCTTCTTTTTTTATAAGTAAGATAAATCTACCCCTAAGCAAAGAGAGTTATTGTAAATCTACCCCCAAGTCTCTTTTCTTTTCTTGTTTTTGTTTTTAAACAAATTTTCCTGTAAGATTAGTTAGATGCTAGTATGCAGCTGTACTCATAAGAATTAGTACAACTTTGTTGGTTTTTATTTATTTTTTATTTTTTAACTTTTAATGGGAAGTAGTTTTACATTCTCAACAATACTTGAGAACTAGATTTTGCCGACTCCTGGTTTGCTTTTGCATGGTTCTATGATAGATAGTCCTTTTTTAAAAAAAAAATAGAGATTCTTGGATACTTATTGAATTTGTTAGGAATTTACTTGCTATTAAAAGAACCATATCTCTCTTAAGAGGTCAAGACCCTGGTTTGTCTAAATTCATTTTTTTTATTGGTAAATTTTTTTTTATTGATCATAAGAATAGGCAAAAGCCCGGGTATACGGGACATATACAAAAGCGTCGCCTTAGCGTGCTAGTTTAGTGATACAAGAAATTCGTGGAAACTCATTCCATTGAAATTAATTACAACCGACCAATGAAGTGAAGTATTGAAAAACAATTTCCTAAGCTCTTCCATTGATCGTTCTCGATTTTCGAAGCTTCTGTCATTCATTTCCCTCCAAATGTGCCACCATAAGCATATTGAGACCACCATCCATATTGCTGCAATATGAGAGTTACCCTGAAGACCTCTCCAAGAAGCTAAGGGCTTGTTTGGAAATAGATCTCATCCCAAAATTCTCATATCATCTCATCTCATATCCTTCCCAAATATAATTCAAATACAAATATTTTCAAATTAATCATTACAACTTTTTCAAACTAATCATTACAACTTTTCCAAACTTTCAAACAAAATAAAAAACAATTCAACTTTTTCAAATCCCCAAACAAAAATAATATTATAAAACTATATTCTAACAATATTTTAACTTAATAATATTTTTTATTCAACTTTTTTTCTCGCATTTCCCAAAACCCAAAAAATACTTAACTCAAACTATCTCGCTACTATTCACAAGCATCTTACTACTAATTACAAAATTTTCATCTCATCCCACTCCCCAAACGAGCCCTAAGAGATTAATCACCCTTCTCGGCAAAGTTATTCCCACCCGAGTGAAGAAGTCGTTCCATTTTGATAAAATCTTTCATAAAATCTTGTTCAGCATTTTGATATGTATTTTGAAATTTTAATAGAAATAGGAGAAAACTTGGGCACTGTTTGTATAGAAGGCTCTCCTAGTGACCGTTATTTGAAATTGAAAATATCATTTAAGTCGAAATGAACATAATTAAGATGTTGGTAAAAAGTCATCCAATCAAAAGATGGATTTCAGCTTATTCATAGAGAGGTTAGAACTTAACACCATTGATATTTTAGTTGATCTGTACTGTCCAAATGGTCAGCATAATGTAGAGCCATGCAGCAGCCTGAATAAAATAGACTTTTTCCAGTAGGACATCCATGTCCAGTACAAATGCTCTTCAACTTTTGTTGGCATTACCCATTGAGTCCTGTACAGAGAGAATATAATTGACCTCTCCTTGTATGGGTTGTCAACCAAGTGTACTTGTTTATCTTGTATATTTCCTATGTATATGGGCTATGCCTATCGTTGTTCATCAATATAATTCTTCATAGTGATGCCAATAGATATTTGTGTACCGTACAAACAAAATTTTCTCTCCGTACATTCATCAATCCGATGAGGTTTGTGGGATTTAAAGGCGAGCTCTGAGACTGAAAAGAAAGTGTAGGATATTAACTAAGATCGTGGGAGCTCCAATAAGAATAGTTATTTCATCAAAAGCCTTCGTTTTGATGAAGGAGGGAGGCTCATTACAGAGAGGAGTTGGAAGGTAATGAAGGAGATAAGACTTGGGAAAGTGATGGTGCAAGGGTTTATCAGAACCTTGGGAGAAAGCCTGAGGAGTGGGATGAAGGAGTTGTATGCGACAACAAGGGAGGGTGATAGAAGCTTCATAGCACAGAAGTGCTCAAATGCCCATGGGAGATTTATGGCGCTGGTAGAATATGGTGGGGGTGGAAGACGTAACTTTATCTTCATTCTGGAAGATGTGGAGAGGAGGGGTTGGAGGAGATTGGCAGCTACGCTGAGAGAGATCATTTTGGAAGAAAAAGGAGCGACTCACAATGGAGGTGGGTGCTTGCAGAGGCTACCGGAGGTGAGGACCAGTAAGCGGAATCAATCATATAGCGAGGCACTGGTGCAGTCGACGGTGTCAGTGCAGTCTTGGGAACAGTACAAGGGTGGCGTATTCGGTGGAAGGGCAGCTCGTAGTAACGGTCAGAAGACAAATACGGTTCCTTAGCTCACTAGTACAGTATGTATGTAGAGGGAAGGAGGTGGTGGCAGGTCCTTTGTCAGCTTGTCAAAGAATGGCGTGCATAGTACCTTGCAAAAAATGCAAGCACAATTGGAGGCTCTGAGGAGCAAGTACACTTATTGATATGGTGCGCTGAGGAGGAAGCAGAGGTGGGATTGGGCCTGGGCCTGGGCCTGGGCCTGGGCCTGGGTCTAGGTCATGAGACAATGCATGGACAAGGAGGGAGGCCACAGCTCATGGGTCAATGAGCAAGTGTCGAAGCCTATGTGGGCTTCACGAGTGAAAAGGGCCAGATGCAGGTGAGGGAAATAAATCAGGGCCGGGCCTGTGGGCCACAGCCCGTGGAACATTTCAAGGGAAAAGAAAAAATCCCTTTAGCCTAGCCTGTATGGAGAATTCAATATTAAGTTATTTAGGTTTACTTATTATATATGTTTTTTTAAACGAGTACAATTTTCTATTATACAGGTTATAATTGTTTCAGGCGAGACTGGCTGTGGCAAGACCACACAAATTCCCCAATTTATTTTAGAGTCAGAGATAGAATCTATTCGTGGAGCTGCTTGTAGCATTATATGTACACAGCCACGACGAATATCTGCTATGTCCGTTTCTGAAAGAGTTGCTACAGAGAGGGGACAGAAATTGGGTGAATCTGTGAGTTTCTGTTTTAAATACAATTTCCTCTGAAGACTGGCCCAAACTATTTTCAGTTATTGGTTATTTTTTTCCCTTCTCTCTTTAATATGAAATTCATATTGTTATTATTTTGTTGGCTTCCTTCTTCAAAGGTGGGATATAAAGTTCGGTTGGAAGGTATGAAAGGGAGGGACACCCACCTTCTCTTTTGCACCACTGGCATTTTGTTGAGAAGATTGCTTGTTGATAGAAACTTGAAAGGTGTAACTCATGTTATTGTGGATGAAATTCATGAACGTGGAATGAATGAAGGTAGATCTGGACTTGATCAAGTCTTTGATTTTAAAATGATGAGGTGTAATTTCTAACAACCATGATACGCATTTGATGGCAGATTTTCTTCTTATTGTCCTAAAAGAACTCCTTCCTCGTCGACCAGAACTTAGGCTAATTCTGATGAGTGCAACCCTTGATGCTGAGCTTTTCTCGTCCTACTTTGTTGGGGCTCAGATAATGCACATCCCAGTACGTTAAAATGCCAGTGAGCAATGTTATTTCCTTCCCTTGTCAATTTGATCCCTTCGTTTCCATGATTTTATTAGGGATGGTTGTGGATATACATGTTGCCACCCTTGTTTCTTCAGTTTCCAAGTTTACAGTTGTTATACTTCCACTGGAGTCCACTCTGATCCATAGTTATTACCTTACTATCATTTATCTATATGGATTAAGTTTTGCTGGAGTAAGTAATTACATTTATGTTCATCAAGCCATGTTAGTTACTGATTGGTGGGATTGATCCTTCTGATTATATGCATACAAATGATCCAAATTTTTTGTTATTTTTATGGCATGTTTTTGTTTCTAAAATTCATATTGCATTCTTCTCATGTTGATATAAAATATTTGTCTGGTGTTCCTAATGGTTTGAGCCAGTTTTTTATATGGTGAGAGCATTAGCTTTTATCATGATTCGCTTACCTCTACCATCATGATGTTTGGCTAGCCAATTTCTTGGTTGAGTTAGTTCTGTGCTTTGATTTTTTTAGATTAGTAACAACTGAATGATGATCAAGTTCAGGTGTATATTTTGATTGGATTATGAGTATCCCAAGTCTTTTGCTGAGAGTAACATGAATTTCATTGATGGCCAATTATTTATTTATTTTTTAAATCTCTTCTATTAAATTTTATTTTGCCTATCAAAGAAAAAAATTGATTACCAAAATGCACTGCCCAAGCACACGAAGAAATACACATCAGATACACCTAACTAGAGAAAATAATGAGATCAAGAAAAGTCTAGAAGCTAAAAGTTAGAGAATTAGAAATGGGTAGCCATCCAACAGTAAAGTTCCACCAGCTATTAACACCATTCAAACTTGTTAACTCTGGGCATTAATAGGATTTAGTAGATGTCGTTTTGGTATTCTATTTCATTTACTTTTAGTGTGGGTATTATGGCATAGACTCAGGCAAGGCATTGTTTCCTGTCTGGTGAACATCCATTTGTTTGATTTTGTTTCCTGGTGAAATTTATTTCCCTCTGCAGACTCTGATTATTTTAGTGTGATGTGGGTCTCATATCTCTACTTTTTCCTCTCACTTTGTTTTTAATTAGGGTTTTACATATCCTGTTCGAACTCATTTCCTGGAGAATATTTTGGAAATGACGGGTTACAGATTGACCCCTTACAACCAAATTGATGATTATGGTCAAGAAAAGATGTGGAAAATGGGCAAACAAGCACCAAGAAAGAGGAAGAGCCAAATAGCTTCCGTGGTTGAGGTATACAACATGCTTGTTGGGTACTTTAGCCGGGAATTTTTTATGTTATTTTTTCTTCTGTCTTCTTCTGATTTCCTTTTGGAAGTATTTTATCAGGATGCTCTCAAAGCAGCCGATTTTAAGGAGTACAGCCACCAGACTCGGGAATCTTTGTCATGTTGGAGTCCTGATTGTATTGGGTTTAATCTAATAGAGTATATTCTATGCAACATATGTGAAAATGAGAAGCCCGGTGCTATCCTAGTTTTTATGACTGGCTGGGATGACATAAGTTCTCTCAGAGATAAGCTGCAAGCTCATCCACTTTTAGGAGATCCAAGCCGGGTTTTGTTGCTAGCATGCCATGGGTCTATGGCCAGTTCAGAGCAGGTAAATCTCAATTCATAAATTTCATGTAGTGTCAGACAGATTGACTTGTATTGCGTTTCTTGCAGTGTTTTTTTTTTTTATAGATAATATAATATTTGGAATGCATGCAGAGGCTAATATTTGATGAGCCTGACGATGGAGTGAGGAAAATAGTGCTTGCTACTAATATTGCTGAGACAAGTATTACTATTAACGACGTTGTGTTTGTTATTGACTGCGGAAAAGCTAAAGAGACATCTTATGACGCACTGAACAACACTCCTTGTTTGCTTCCTTCCTGGATTTCCAAGGTTTCTGCTCAACAAGTAAGGTTATGTTCTGGCTGAAGGTTTGATCCCTGAGATGGAGATAGTATGTGATGGCACTGCATTAGTTCTCTTCAATAAACCTCTGAAGTTGTTTACTTGTTTGATTCTGGTAGTTATTATTGTTATTTTTTTTTGTTTTCGCATTATTTATCCACTTCTGTTCAAGGCTTCCTTCATGTTGAAAGCACTTGTCAGCAGATTAGTGTGAAATGGCATTATACTTTGTTATAATGGCACTTCCTACTAGAAACAAAGAAAGTAACTTCCTTAGTTCTGTGTTGTTTCATGTCCGTGGTTCATGACGAGCACAAATATTACCTAAATCCTTAAGAGGTTGAACCTGAAGAATTCATGTTTCATTTAACGGGTTTTCATGGAAAAGAGAGAGAATGTAGTGACAATGAAGGACGGTTATAGCTGGATTGCATAGGTTTGTTGGATCCTGATTCATGTCTAGGTGTCTGATTGGCATGCCTGTCATACTTTAGAACGTTGGCATTTGGCTGAGTTGTAAAATTGAGTTGGTTATCTTTATATTGAAGATCGATTAATGTGACAATTTTATGCACATCGAATGTACAGATGAAATACTTGTTTCATTAAGATTTGGGCAATGTGGCCACATATCGCAAATGGAGTTCCATGGTCCCCATTTAACATATATTTGGCATGCTTTGAGGAATGAGATCATTTTTAGTGCTTATGGATTGTTTTTTTTTTCCTGTATGTTAGTGTGCATCTAATTTGATTTAGACATTTAACATAAATTTGGCTTTTGCTTGGTGTTCAGTAGTAGGGACTTCATATGTGGACTATGACATTTTGTTTGTCTTACTACCTGTTCAAAGTTTTGGACCGTTAGGTTTGATTAAAATATGTTCTGTTTGTCTATGTCTTGTATATTGTAGAGAAGTGGTCTACATTCTTTATTGCTTTGGTTTTCCGCTATTGTATTAAACGGGGATGATATTCATGAATTCTTATCCTTAGTTCATCGCTCATAGAATGTATTTAGGTGTTCTATTGTATACTTCCTGTGTACTTGGTACATGTCTATTTCATTCACATCAATAAAGTTTATCTCTTACTTATCAAAAACAAAATATTGTAGAGAAGAGGAAGAGCTGGTCGTGTTCAACCTGGAGAGTGTTACCACCTCTATCCTAGATGTGTCTATGACGCTTTTGCAGAGTATCAATTACCAGAAATTTTAAGGACGCCTTTGCAGTCTCTTTGTCTGCAAATAAAAAGTTTGAAACTTGGAAGCATCTCTGAGTTTCTGTCTAGGGCTTTGCAATCACCAGAATTACTAGCGGTAATAGTCATCTTGATATTTTTCTCTCAAATCTTATTTTGGGGCAATTATTACAGGAATCTTCTGTCACGCTCCTTTCATGTGAGTTATTTCGTTTTTACTACATTTCACATATTGGTTTGATTTCTGATTGTTTGCAGGTTCAAAATGCTATCGAGTATCTAAAAATTATCGGCGCCCTGGATGAGAAAGAAAATCTGACAGTCTTGGGTGGGTGGAGAAATCTGATTTTTACCTATCCATCTTAATTCTTCAAACTTCTGTAAACAAGATATTTATTATAAGAACCATGTGCCTCATGCGGTCCTTGTCACTGACAGGGCGCTATTTGACTATGCTTCCAATGGAGCCAAAACTTGGCAAGATGCTCATCTTAGGTGCTATCTTCAATTGCCTGGATCCAGTATTGACTATTGTTGCTGGCCTTAGTGTCAGAGATCCCTTTCTAACACCATTTGATAAAAAGGATGTAAGTTGGCTTTCCGTCAGAAAATCATGAGATATGTTAACACACGTGCTTCCTTAGATGTGTATATATGCATTACATACATAGCGCGTATAACACTTGTGTGCTATTATAAGAACAATTAGCCTCATGCGGTCTTTTATTATGTGTATATGCGTCCTTGTCTTTTCACAAGGAGAAAACAAAATTTACGATCCAGCTAACCCATGCTCATTATCCAAAAAATAGAGTTAGAAGGAAAAAAACTAAGCACTCCGGCCCCCGTGGTCTGAGAACCTTCTGTATTTGTCAAACCCAACTGTGCAGCTTACTGACTGGATACCAAACTTGGACTAAAGTATTATGTTATTGTTTGGGATTTACTAGAGAATCATTGCATATTAAGTATTTATACCGTTCACGCTAACGTGGACATATTATTGGACTCTTGCTCCATGTAATGCCCCAGTGGAAGGCCCAGATCACATAGCCTATATTCTAAAAGGATTAGTCAATGGTACAATTGGAGACCCATTGTAATATTATAAAGAGCAAAAACTGCTTATTCCCAAGCAACGTGGGATCTCATACACCACCTACCCTTATCCTTATCATATAGGGTATCATAATCTACCCCTCTTAAATTCTAAATATCCTTGTCGGGCCAATCCATCGTATATGGCACGGCTCATGTCCCACATTTTTTGTTAGGATAGGCTCTCATACCATTTGTAATGTCCCAATGGAAGGTCTAAACCACATGACCTATACTCCAAAAGGACTAGTTAATGATACAATTGGAGACTCATTGGAACATTATAAAGAGCAAGATCTTCTTCTTTCCAAGCAATGTGGGATCCTATACACTACCTACCCTTATCTTTATCATATGGGGTATCATACTCCAGTATGTGATAGAGGAGCTGGTTTAGGAATTCCAAAACTTTTCTTCTTTTGTTAGAGTTTGTTGTCAAGCACCATAATTTGGCTACATGATAGGATAGTTCTCTCTAAATCTCAAACTGTACCTTCTCTACTTCAGCACCGAACCCAGATCTCCCCCTTCTAAGTGGGCAGAGGCACTTGGCCACAAAGGCTAATCGCACAAATGACAACCATCTTGGTTGAAGTAGCTTGTGGCTGCTGAGATGGTGGTGGGAATGTAGTAAAATTGCAGCCTATTTGGCAATTAGTGTAATGTAATTGTTGCTTATATGCTTGGAAAATAAGCTGAATAGAATGTGCTTGTTTTCCTCTTTGCAGCTTGCAGAGGCTGCAAAATCTCAGTTTTCACGAGATTACAGTGACCATCTTGCTCTTGTTCGGGCCTATGAGGGCTGGAAAGATGCTGAAATAGATAACTCCGGATATGAATACTGCTGGAGAAATTTTCTATCAGTGCAATCAATGAAAGCTATTGATTCTCTTAGGAAGGAGTTTTTCTCTTTGCTCAAGGATACTGGCTTGGTTGATGGCAATACTGCCTCCTACAATGCTTGGAGTCATGATGATTATCTCATCCGAGCAGTCATTTGCTATGGACTGTATCCTGGAATTTGCTCTGTTGTGGTTAGTCATAGGTTTTACCATATCTTCTTAAGCTTTGTTTTTTGTAAAATTTTTTACTCTTTTATTCCTTTTATCGGCGGTTTTTCTTCTTTCTTTCTTTCTTTTTTATTTTTTGGTGCTTTGATGAACCCTCATATTCATTCTTCCTTTATCTCTTGGAAGTGTACCAAACACTTAGGATTAAATTTCTCCGTTCTCCACAATTCTTTCCTCATTTTTTTGGTGGGTGGGTAGGGGTGATGCAATTAGGGACTTAGAAGGCATTGTCTGAATATTTCCATGATGTCATGAATGCAAAAGCAAAAAAGAAAGTGAACTATGAATAGATTGAATGGTTTGGCTAGGCCTCTTTGAACTCTTTGTTTCTTTTGTAACTAGATTAATTATTTGTTGTCTTTAAGAAGATGATTTGGTTGTTTCTTCCAATCAGTATAACCCGATTAGTTTCCTTTGTTGTAAGTCTCGATGTACTAACATAGATGCATGTGCAGAACAATGAAAAGTCATTTTCATTGAAAACTATGGAGGATGGCCAAGTGCTTCTGTATTCGGTAACTTTCTCCTCCTTTATATCAACGTATTATAAGGTTTTCTGCATTGTTTTTCACATTCTTTTTTCATTTGCCCAGAACTCAGTCAATGCTCGGGAATCTAAAATTCCTTATCCATGGCTAGTTTTCAATGAGAAGATAAAAGTGAATTCTGTTTTCCTCCGTGACTCAACAGCTGTTTCTGATTCAGTGCTTCTCCTATTTGGTGGAGGCATCTCAAGAGGGGATATTGTAAGTTGTCTAGTTGTCGATTTCTATAGCACAAGAAGACACGAGTCCTTGCATTTTTGTCCATTGGCTGTTATTGTTATTGTTGCCATTTGCCGTCATCATCATGATTTTGCTGGTGTAAACTTGGTTTTGGATCCTTGCTTGAACGAGAGGTCTTTGGCTCAAGTCTAGGCTCCTACATTTCTTCTCTTCTATTTGCATGTGCAAGGCCTAGGCCTACGTTCTATCATGGTTGCAAGGGTTGTAGTGTAGCCTATATTAGAGGGCTGTTGGTGTAAGCTTTAAATACATTTTTGGCTCCGTTCCTTAACAGCTCAACTGCATAAGCTTTCAGGACTATTCATTTAATATATCGGTGTTGTCTTACTGTTTTGGCAGGATGGACACTTTAAAATGCTGGGTGGATATCTTGAATTCTTCATGAATCCTTCTATAGCAGACATGTATCTAAGTTTAAGGGAAGAACTTGATGAGCTGATTCAGAACAAAGTAAGTAAAACTTGGGTGGGAAGCATATCCTTGTTTTTCCTGAATTTATGGATTCCTTCTATATTTCATCAGTTTCTTCTTGAAATCTTATACCTATAAAAAAAATTTTCTTCTGAAATCCTAGTTCCATGCTCTAAACATGTGCCTTTCTATTCTTGTGTAAAATGTGTTTCCTGGCTGACATGTAATGTCTTCGTTATTGATCCTGTTAATTGACCCTGGTCAATATGGGCAGCTACTGTATCCCAGGATGGACATACACACCCATCATGAGCTCCTATCAGCTGTGCGGTTGCTGGTTTCAGAGGACGGATCTGATGGCAGGTTTGTATTTGGCCGCCAGGTCCTGAAGTCCTCAAAGACATCTGTTACCGCAACAAAGCCTACCTTAGTGTCAAGAATTGAAAGTGGACCTGGGGGTGATAATTCTAAGAGTCAGCTACAAACATTGATCACCAGGGCTGGATATGCTGCGCCCACTTACAAAACTAAGCAACTGAAGAACAACCAGTTCCGTGCCACCGTGGAGTTTAATGGAATGCAAATTATGGGTCAGCCTTGTAACAACAAGAAAAGTGCGGAGAAAGATGCTGCGGCTGAGGCTCTTCAGTGGCTTATGGGTGGAAACCAAGCGGGCAATGAGTATATAAATCATATGTCAATGTTGCTGAAGAAAAGCAAGAAGGATCATGGTTAATCTAATGAGACTGAGTGAGGGCTTTCCGGGAAAGCGATGACCATGATGAATTGTTTTTTCGAATTTCTGCAACATAGTCATGTGGATCAAGATCCCCCCTCTCCCTTCTGGAAAAGCGGAAAAAAAATGAAAACATAAGATGGCAGTCACTTCAAAGACCCAGTGAAACTTGACCATGTGATATGCATACTGTCCTATAAGCAGTCAGACTTGGGCATACTTCACTATGAAAGAACATTGTTTAATTGAATGATACTGTATCATCTGCTTTAAGTGATAGAGCTACAGCAGACCGAATAAAGTCGAGGGGAATGCAGTCGACCTATTTTGTTCGTTTCATGCTTTTTGCTTACACTGGGGGACAATTGATGGTGGCCTGTAGAGATGGTCAAGGACAGGCTTGGTGGGAATTAGTACATGGCATCAATGGACAATATATACAGATGGGAGGAGGAGCTAGCAGTGATAATTATCCCGGTTTTAGCACAGATATATAATTGAGAATGTACACTTTTGTATATTATTATTACTTTAGAAGTAATGAGTAGGCATGTATTTTTTTACGGGTGATATCATTTTATCTTCTCCTTTTCCAACTTCTTGTAGTTTCTGATGTCAGAAAAGAAAAGAAAAAAAAAAGCCTGACCGTCTATTGCTCTGTGCAATGTGTGTATAACCAATGGATTCGGCTTCCTGTGCATTTGTTGGTGTTTCTTTTCGGTTGGATTTTCTCTTGGGTTTGGCTGCATGGGTTGATTTTCGTTTCTTTGTTTGTTTCAAAGCAATCTGGCCTATAGTTGGAGTGAATCAATAGCCTCGATTTTGTTGCATCAGTCCAAAGGGACTATCTTTGATCATCTGTTATATACACTAAACAGAAAAAACGAGTTGATAACAAGTAAATTGCATTGTCATTAATATTCTCAGGCTTCAATCATCATACATCTGTTTGAGGATGGGTAATGTTCAAAATTAGAAGTAACTGATATACCAAACCATAGGATTCCATTTAGATGATGTTTTCTTATTGTTTAGAGTGGAAAAGGTTTGGAGTTGAACCTCTCCCTAGTCCCTATGCATTTTCTTTTCGTTTTTTAGCTAGGCTGCAGTGCAGCACGTACAGTTCAACGGATCGAGGATCAATGACATAGTCTTTTTGCACAACAAGACGATGCTCCAACTATGTTATGGCTGTGTGGCTGGCAATTCAGGATAGATTAGACACTGGTCAATGCATGCATATGGCATTCTTCCAGAAATTTGTTGTTCCCTTTACGGACAAGATGTGAAAGATATCACTTGCTCTTCTTTTCCTTTCCTTGTCTACTCCAAGGTCATTTCTGGTTTTCTATATGCCAGAAAGTTAGAACTTCGAAAGAAGATATCTTTTGAACAAACAACTTGCAAACTAATGCCTTTTTCCAATGATTTATTTAATGTTGCAGAAAAAAAAAAAAAAAAAGCTCGAGAAGTACTCTTCATGATAATTAATTCCTGATGAAGTTACCGCATATTGTTGCGATATTTGTGATGAAGTTACGTATGGGAAAGGATTAGAGCTAATACTAGATCTCTCACTCTTCAATAATCTTGATCTATCTCAAGAAAGTAGGTTCATGCATGATTCTAAAGATTATGCAGCTTTTACACGTACGGTGCTTTTCGACATGGATAGTTGTACGTGTTGCCTTGCCAATTGTCTTCATGTTGTACGTTTATGATCAGGTGGTGAGGCCCTGAGGGAACTTCTTGTCGATTAAATTCTCTAATTTCCAACTTGAGAAGTGATGTGATGTTTACGTCCCGATCCGCCTCTTGAAATACTTTCTCCATCCTTTTTACGTAACAGTACTATATATAGTAGATAATGAATCTTTTTTTTTTTTTTTTTTCTCAGCAAGTAGTTGATGCATTCATTCCATAAACATAAGAGGTTACAGCAGTAAAATAGTCCAGAAACATAACTAATTCAGTAACATAAGAGAAGTATAGAAACTAATATATTACAGATGGTGGAGATAATGAATCATCTATTTTCTTTGTTACAACTTTTTTTTTCGCAGTTCTGTTTTAAATGAAGTGATACAATTGCATTAGTTGGTAGTTAAATAGGTTGTAAAATAAGTTGTAGAAGATGAATTATATGCATCAGTCACTGTTCATTTTCACATCTCTTACTTATAGCCTTTTTTATTCATAGATTGTGGAGGGTGTTTTTTACGGGATATGGAGTGTGAGGTAGTGAATATTAGTTGATGAGAAGAATTTTTCGTTCTAGAAATATCATTATTCTTACATAATTGCTTAGTTATCTTGCAAAGAAAAAAAACATATAATTAAAAAGAAAAAAGAGTGATCAGCTTAGGAGTGTTAACTAGAATAATAACAATAACAGGCAAGCTTACATGCATGAAATGTTAACATGAATAGTAGTACTATATAATATATATATTTATATATATATATATAGAGGGAGATCTAATCTAACCCCAAAGACTTGTTTCATGATCTTATTATTATAAAGTAACATGAATCTGTTTCCCAAGGCTAGGGTACTCATGGTTTTTGTCCTATAAGGAACTGCTACCATTAAAATAGCTTCTTCAAATCTAAACCACCAAGTTGCCCTTTATTAAAAAAAATGGAGGGCCAATTTCTTAGCCTGATCGACCACGATTAACGTTGCTGATCAACCTGTCTCCACAATATTCTATTCTTAGTAAAAATTTGTGACCAACCTCGTAATGCGACACTGATTTGGCTGTCGGGGCCGTATGACTGATTGAATAGGTAAAATAATGTGGGGAAAAAAAAAAAAAACGGGGAATCTGACTCATATATAAATATATATATATATATATATGTGAGATATGAGAGACAGGCTGGGAAGTTCTGCCCCTCCATGATGTCCTTGAATCGTAGCGAAAATTTCGGACCTCGATGATTAAACAAAGCAATTGCTGGGTATTAAAGAGGAAGATTACAAGTCAGAACTGAGTGCAAATGTGTTATTGTCTAAGCATTTTATGCTCTTTCACAAGTACTACTTTTCTGGTGTTTTATTTGATCGATCTGCATGAATGAATTACAAAGTGCTGGAAATCATCATGTCTCCCCACCCCACAAAAAAAAGAAAAAAAGAAAAAATGGTGACCCCAGAGCATGTGACGATGCGTCCTCGTCGTCATGCTGTATTGTTGCGGGGGTGTCGGGCCAACTTTGGAGGTCAGGAGCAGAGTGGAATTGACCAAAGTTAAAAGCCATATATTCAAATTGGAGTTGACAGTAGGGTTAGGGGACCCCTTTTGTATTATAGATTTTTAAAGTGTGTGGACTATATGCAAAGGGAGCCACATTGTTGGATCAGAGGTTTGTGAATCCCGTGACAATTAGAGAGAGAGACTCAAGAGAGAGAGAGAGATCAAGCTACAGGTTAAAAAAAACTTTAAAAAGCTGGATCAAGGAGGGGGGGAGAGGGGCCATAGCTGTTTGGAAATATTTTAAGTTAAAAGTGGCAAGAGTTGTCAGCTAGGGATCGAAGATAAGAAAACAAAAAAAAAAAAAGCATTTTGATTAAACAGTACCCAGGTTTGGTCTATATGCATGTAAGTTTGTGATAATAATTCTTCTTTGCTAGCTACATGGGTTTGTTTCTATCAATCAACCCGATCCATCCCCAGCTCGAATTATATATATCATCGTATCTTCTTGCTCAAACAGAGACCATGAAGCAGATGTTCATAATCGAATAAAATGATTGTGTGTGTGTGTATATATATATATATATCCCGATTCCTGAATTTGATTAAAGGAAAGAGGAATATCTGAGAGATCAAGAGATATATATATATATATTCTTGATATATACACATAAAAGAGAGAACAAAAATGGAATATATGTTCATTTTACAGCAGGGTTTTAATTATATATGACAAGTCTGCGACGACTCTTGGATCGATGTCGAAGACATGCATGCATGATTCTTGGGGTGATCTCGTGAATATATATATATATATATATACACACATATATATACATATGTATATGTATATATAATTCATGATCATGAGCATGATCTTCATGATCTCCAATGATCCCACATGCTCATGAGGAATCCTTAACGTACAGAGCCGCCAACTCCGGCGTCTGGGGTACGTACATCATACATGGATCGATATGCTACGGACTTTTGGAAACTGTTTTGCGTACGTTTAATTTCCAACATTAAATATATATTTAATTATAAACTTAATTTGCATTCTCACATATATACACGTGCATGATTATCGTGTAAATATTAAAATTAGGTGGTCAGTACTCACTATGGGTTCGATTCAATTATATTATATTTTATATATATATATATATATATATATATATATATGAAGCTAGCGTGTCGGATACATATTGATCAGCTTAGTGTTAATCTACGTAAAAATATTTTACTTTTTAAATGATATTTGTACAATAAAATAATTCACATACTCATATTGGAGGAACTTTAGTAAATATAATTAATATTACTTCAGATCATAATTAAGAGTACATGAGAGTTTAAATATATATTAATTAATCACTTCATCGTGTTAACATATATATAATTTTATATATGAATGCATGCAGCATGCAGCATGCATCATATATAGTAGTGATGATCAGCTGTTAATTAATGAAGCTTATGCTGACATTTTTTTTTTTCAATTTACAAGATCAGTATTTAAGGTTTTGTACATTCCAAATTATAATGCATTATTTCAAGACCAAATTAACACGAAAGGTCAAAACAAATTAGTTACTGTTTAGGAAGGAAATCATGAATGAGTAATGGTACATACAATCGTAGAATATGTAAGTACCGCACAATTCCTTTAAAAAAGAATAGAATATATTATTAAAACTTTCTTTGACCTTTCATCATCATGTTTTTCTTTCTGTTTTTAGATGATCCGACGTTTCAATTAGGATATTTTCTTAATTTAAAAATCATTTAAATGATCATTAATATCAAAGAATAGTTAATTAGGTGGAGATGATGAGTACTAGACATGCAGCCACAAAAGCCACGAATACATGAGCTGTGCAAAGTGGTTGGCCGAGGTGGAGCCCTTTTCCATAATGACTACTGCTATAAGGTTTCTGAAGTGGAACAACTCATGCATGAAAGAGTAATGTTCTCGTAGCTAGCGAGCGAGCTAGCTGGATTATTCTACCAACAATTCATTTATCTCTTTTGCATTTATTTTCACCAAATGATCATTGTATTTCAGGATCGATCTCAGGTAGGAACCCTACATGCTCAGGAGAAAAAAAAACACAGAGAGATAACAACCCACATATCACATGAAACAGGACCCATGCTGCATGCATATGAGTGTACTACTATTTCAGCAGAGAAAGAGATAGGCATGCAGCAAATTAATGCGCGCATATATATATATATATATATATATATAATAACCACAGAATATAATTAATTTTCAGAATCCAAATTTTTACCTGGTGCGAGTGAGTTTCATGTGTTGTCATGCATATATATCATTATCAGATCAAAGAATCGTGGAAAAGGATGCAGAAAATGCAAAAAATTCCTACTCACACTTGCTCAGGCCAGCTGCATGCGTGTATATATACGTATTACGTATATGTATGATGGGCGCGAGCTCTCATCTTTGAACTTCGTCTGTACTATAAAGCATTTTGGGCCTGTTGAATCATGAGCTCTCAAATTTGGACTGGCATATATATCAGTATTTTTCTTTTTTTATTGTTGTTAAATTGTGACACCAATAAATTTTAATGTTTTCCTCAAATCAAGTGAAAGAGAAAAATATATGAAGTAGGCTCTATTAAATTTATTGTACGTTATCTATATAAATATTTATGACAACATTAAATAAATAATAAATATTGTACGATTTACTTCATATATCTATCATTTCACAAAATTTTTTGGACAATCATTTTTGGGTACTCCTTGCAGTGCACTCTATTAATATAATTGATTACGTTATTTTTTTAATATAAAATAATTATTTTGATTAATTATATTAGTAGAGTACGTAAAAAATATGTAAAAATAATTGTATGTAACAGAACTCCTATCTTTATATCATTTAAGACTCTAATAAAAACTTGAAGAGATCTTGACCCCGCTTACTTGTTGTGCATGATGCTTGTTAATTAATTTTGAGATCATTTATACACTATATATATAATATATACTAGGTAGGATATCATGATTAATTAGTGTATCAACCTTTAGTGATGGTGTAATATTCTAGCTTTTTTCATGCATATTTCATATTTTAATGGCAAGGAAGATATCAAGGCTTTTTTTATAAAAAAAAAAAAAAAAGGAAAAAAAAGGAAAAAAAGAAAAAGAAAATGGATTACTGTCTTGATTTGAGTACTTTTTAATTTGATCTATTTATTGACTTTTTGAAGGCTTTTAATCACACGATCAATCGATCTCCTAATATTAATCCCTTACATTCGTTCCTCTTAGGAAAACGATATATAGCTCAGAAAGAATACACTATAAATTAGTCTCTATTTTTTCCTGTTTTTTAATGAATTATTTTTTCTATGAAAAATATAGTACTTAATTTCCCCCTGTCAAACTAAATAAATAATGTTTTACTCAATACGTCTTAAATTACCAAAATTACTATATTAACCTTTCAAACAATAAAAAACGTATAGATCATTAATTATACTATCAATATTCATGAATTACTACCGTGAGAAATAGGTAAAAATAAAGAGAAATTTTATTCACAGTATTGAATAGAGAACTGCGTGTATAGTCTTATTGATGAATGTAGTAAAAGGGAAAAAATTATTTTAAAAAAGATATTATTGTAATTTTTATTTATTTTTTAAACATAATTGTATGAGTTTGTATGTGCAGTCTCTATTTAAGGACTGTATATAAACTAACTCAAAAATAAAAGACTAAAAATCTTAAAGAGAGGGAGAGGCATACCACGTGATCATAAATACTTTTTCGAATTCTATGGACCGATCATTAATTATGGCAATTTAAAATGCAATATATACTTGCTTTAAACAATTATATTAATAAAATATATAAAAACATACATAAAAATGACTAGATTAATAGAACTCTAAATTCATTATTTGTTTTCTGTCTCATGTGTTTAATTTCTATAACTAAATGCCCAAAAAAGGACGTAGAAATTTCGAAAAGTTATACAAAATTAATAACAACATGACTGAAATATTAATAATACTGCACTTCTGAATAAAATAAAATAAAAAAAAAAGTAATACTGATC
Organism: Juglans regia; assembly: GCF_001411555.2. Taxonomy (NCBI): domain Eukaryota; kingdom Viridiplantae; phylum Streptophyta; class Magnoliopsida; order Fagales; family Juglandaceae; genus Juglans; species Juglans regia. The sequence goes on from NC_049913.1 coordinate 37,384,971, forward strand.
ATGCAACTCAGTCTTTAAATACTGATCCTGCCAAACTACATGACATTATTAATATTCGTACCGAAAAAAGAATGAAAGACTTGCTTGACTGCCTGTTTGTGGTCCCTTCCCGCAATATCATTAATATTTATTATTATTATTATTATTATTATTTACGAATGAATCTGTGAGAGAAATTATATTAATTAATTAATTAATTTTTATTATTGTGAGTTTAATTTGTTAGGGGGTAGGGTTGGGGAGTGTGTTAGGGATCTCTCTGATTAAGGGTACACTATCCTATTCGACACGTCGCTTTTGCCTTTAGATGCCGTACCAGTCCAAATGGGAATCAACTTGACCATGAATTGCATTTATGAACTCTTATCTCTATTAGCTGTAATTTTCTAGCTTCTGATCTCTTCCATCTGGCATCTGCAACCCCAAAAGAAAAAAAGAAAGATCAAGATGATCATCATGACTGACTTAGCTATATATATATATATATATATATATATTTGATGATTTTGCATTTGCTAGAGTTAAGCTAATTTAGTGCATGCTTTTTGTGAAAATTTTGACCCTCCACATCGAATCGAGGAGTCCTTTAGTGTACAAACAAACCCACATCCCCATGCACAAAAGTGGCGAGATAGATAGATAGAGACAGACAGCACTTTCTCTTATATATTCTTCAAGTTTACAAATTCCATCAGGACTTTGTGGGGGGGCCAAAAACAGACACAAATTCAACTTTTATGTCTTTCTAATAATTTTATAATGAAAAGCAAATGTCTTCGATAATCGATTCTCACAATCAAAGTTAACCCAACTTTGAATTTCATCATTTCATTTTAGAAAAATTTTATACATCAATCATACTATTTATTTTTACACTCTATACCTATAATTTTTTTTATAAAATGTAGAGTAATAAATAATGACTAATAAAAAGAATTTCTCTTCATTTTATATTTGAATAAAACAAATATTATGTTTTTATTAAATTTCGTTTTCACACACTTGTATATGTAAACTTATTGAATTACGAGCGATTTCGTTATAACGCATATGAATTGAAATAGAAAAATTATTTTCATCAGTCACTATTCACTACTCCACACTCTACACTTTATGAGAAACATTTTACACCCTATAAAAAAAAACTGTCAGGCATTGGGTGTAAGGATGAATAGTAGTTGATGTATATCATTCTTCATTAAAATATGATGACTATATGTGATGTGTTTTTTAAAAGTGGATTAAAGGTATGGACATGTATGATTCCAAATATTTTTTTTTTGGTAAAAATTTGATACATAACATGAAACTATAAGGTGGTTTGATATTTTATATGATAATTTAATATGAGGTTAAATCTTTTATTTTTTTTGGGGGGAAAATAGTTGCATATTTGTCTTCGTAAGTTGTGTTGCATGAGATGTAATGAGGAACGGGTCGGGTGTTGATAAATGCGTAGGTACAAAGAGCATAAGTAATGTGGTAGTGCTTTGAAAGTATCAAGAAAAAGAGAGAGAGTGACTACAATTGTGTAGGTACAAAGCCTACAAAAAGCATTTCATTAGCCATCACTTCTTACTTTTTTTTAAAAGGCACCTCCTCCTCCGTATCTTAGGGGGAAAAGGAAGAAGAAGAAGAAGAAGATCTGATCAAAGAGAGGAAAAGCATCTCAAGTCATAAGTTAGCCAATCAAAAGATGAAAATGTAGTTAATTATTTGCATACAAGAATAATGAATGGCTTGGACATTCTCCATTTCTCTTCTCAAATTATTTAAATCATAACTATATATGACTTGGAATTATATCCATTTAAGTTGGCAAAACAATTATAAATTACTTGGAGTATCGTAAATTGCTTGGAATAAGATGATCAATTTAAAAAATTTTGAGATTTTGTAGTTGAAGTTTTATTTTTTTAAATAGAAATGGTTTGTCCTAAAGCTGAGAAACTTGTATTTAGCATAACTCTTTCACAAAATAAAAAGTTGAACAAAAAAATAAAAAGAATGTGATATCAATGTTGCGTCTTAAAATTTTTATAAAATAGAAAAAATTTATTTAGAAATCTTTTATTTAACACATCTAGTACACTGCTGATATGGAAGCTTTCAACACCGCTAAAAAATATTTGATTTTTTGATTTTTTTTTCAAATTATAATAGGCCATACTTTTAAGTGGTATGTGTATATGTTTAAAACCCTTTTAAGATATGTGTATATGTTCTTTTTTTATTAAAGTTGAATTAAAAACAAAAATGAGACTTCCACTTAAACAAGAAAGGGAAGTCCTAATCTTATCTATTGTCTACTCAAAAGGGAGAGAAGCTGGAAAACGAAAGGCGAAAGGAAAGATAAGAAGATGGAAGATGCTTGACAATTGGGAAAGTATCGGTATCAGAATATGGTGATTATGATTCCCGCAATTAGAGAAGCTAGCCAGGGGTAATTTAGTCTTCTTTAAAGTAATTTTTTTTGTCGATATATATATTTATGTAAATATAAATATCTTCAAATAAATCAGGGTTTGACCGTCGTGGTCCTTTTGTTGTTTGTGTTTGTTTTGGTGTCGCTCTGTTTCATTTATCATCGTCATCAGCATCAAAATCCCCATTGCCTTTTCGCCGCTGTTGCAGTGAGTGTCTCTCTCTCTCTCTCTGATGGCTGATGCACTGTGAGTCTTTCTCTTCACTTTTTTCCCACTGACCCAAGGGAAGAGATTATTACAAATTCAATATCTTTTATCTATTCATCGCAAAAAGTTCTCATCTTTATGCTTCTTTTTTATTTTTATTTTTTTATTTATCATTATATTCTTCTCCTTCTCCTTCTCCTTCTGATAACTCCCTCTCCCTCGTTATTCTAGCATTCCTCTCTCTCCCTCTGATCCGACGCCCACAATCGCCTTCTTCTCCAATCGTACGCCCAGGTCTTCCTCGTCAGCTTCTCTACGTAAGTAACGCCCCCAACCCTGTTGCCTTTTCTGCCCACCTTTTTTCTGTAGAATTCTCCTCTCCTCCTCCCTTTTTCTTCTTAATCATTTCTCCATTATCTCTCTCTCTCTCTCTCTCTCTCTCTCTCTTCATATATATATATACATACATATATACGTATAGATATATATTCAAACCTCGTATGTATATATATATGTATGTATACGTGTCGTTTTATATACTGACCGCTCCTTCGCCTTTATTTTCGAATCTGTATTCGTATTCGCTGTACGTAAATGCGTGTTGTTATATTCTCATTCATCAAGTTTTATTTTTCTTATTGCTATAAAAATCATTCATCAAGTTTGATTTCGAGGGCAGTAAGTTTTTTTTTTTTTTGTTTTAATTTTACTGGGACAATCTTTGAGTTGTGTTTTCTGCTTCCCTATATTTCTTTTGAATCAAATATTTGTTTCTGATCACATGCAATGATTCGATTCTTTGATTTATTCGATAAATGAATTTCGGCACTAATGTTGGATTTAGTTCTACTATTTTCTACATATTTTTATTATTTTTTACTTTTAATCCCAGAGATAACACAGTTCAAAATAGTTGCGCTTTCTTTTCCGAGTTTGAACAGTGTTTTACTCGATCAAAGTACCGACTACCGATGTCCTTATTCTTTTTTCGAGTTTAAACAGTCTTTTTTAATTTCAATGTTTTTTTTTTTTGTTTCCGTTGTTAATAACCAGGGCCAGTTTTTTGTTTTTGCTTTTTTTTAAATTTTCTGACAAATGCTGTCTTCGTATTGACACCAATCTTCTGGGTTCTTCGTATGTTTTAAGAGCATGTAATGTTTTCTATTCGGAGGTTACTGTAGCATAATTACATTATGGGCAATACTGTCAAGTTTATTAATTATACTGTTCATATATTGGTTTTTAACTTTCGAACCCTACCCCCACAATGTTTAACCTGAGGACAGATTGGAGCCAGCTAGAGGTTTATGTAGGTTTCCACCTATAATCAGGGTTTAATGACGATGTCTGAATTCTAATGTATACATGCGTGGCTAAATCACATAACAATCCGATTTTTATTGCTTTGAAATCTTGTCTGAAGGAGGCTATTAGAAGTTATATTTCACTGTCCATTTCAATTGGTTCCAAGACTCGGCCAAACTCTTTCTAAAATTTGGATCCGATAGGATCTATTGAAATGGGGGATTGGCTATTTGTTTTGATCCTGGAAGGAATTTATGTATCTTTTTTGGTGCAAAATCACCCTAAAGTTTGGATCTTTTATTGATTTATTTATATTTTACTGAAAGATTGCAGTTTGTAGTATCTCACTTCCATGTTTTAACAATATGGAGAATTGAATCGTAAATCATCTGGACTCTCTGGGTTTTTTATGGGTGACAAGATTTTAGTAGTTGAATGGTGTTCTGATATCCATGACAGCTGTATGGAGCATACCCTTTTATGTTGGGTTATCTGGGGTATTTTTGTGCCTCTCTAGATTTCTATATTCTTTCCTGGAAATATTCCAGAAATTCTCAACTTTAAATTGCTTTTACATTTCAAGTCTCTTTGATATAAAACATATGTTTCTCATTCAGTATCATGGGGATCGAATGTCTCCATGGTAATGATGGAATTACTATCATTATAATGGGGCCACAGAAAAGTTTGAGCTTTGGTCCAACTGATTGTGTTGCTTGTAGTTTTCAGATCAATAGGAACTTTTTCCATTTAAATTTTTTTTTGCTCATTATCTTTAATGGCTCCTTTTATGTCATTTAAGGTGATATATTTTGTACATAAAATTATAAATAATAGACTGTTGCCTGATGTCCAGGTAAAATTACACATGACTATGGATCTGGGGTGAATATTGTTAGTTATTTATTACATTGTAGAAATCTTAAGAATAAGGTTTTTAAATGCTGTACCTTTTCTATTAATGTAATTAATGCATAGTGCTCACGAATTTCTTTTAGGTATTTTTTTGAATCATTTATGTAATGAACTCCTAGTGAGCATTTTGATATTGTCGCGATAATGGAATTCTATTGCATGTTTGAATTGGGTAATTTGCCTTAACTTTAAAATGTCACTAGAGTATTGTTTAATGACATTTTTAAATTTTTGTAATATTATCTCTTATTTTTTATTTCTTAAATCAATATATATATATGTCACAGCAACTTTCATGGGAGTATTTGTATTATAATTTTTTTTATCATTATGATAGGACACTGCGTGGTAATCAGGCTTTTTATTTTTGTCTTTTTTTGGCTTCTATTGATTTTATTTTTTATTTTTCGGGGATGGCCATCAACTAAATACTATGGCCTCTTTAATAGATGAATATCATGTTTTACATTTTAATCTGATTTGGTGTTGAGGCAGACCTATAAACATCAATTATACTGATATCTGGTTTCTTGAATGCCTCACTTTTCTTGGAGTTATTTTTCTATGCTCACTTACATTTTTTGACATTATGTTTGTTTTCCATTAGCTTTAATGATCTTTTTTTTTTAATCAAGGACTGGCAAGTTTGGAAGTTAATATTGGCTCTAAATACCTGCTTACTTTTTGTTTTCTTTGGTTTGTAGGCAGTAAGCAAGTTACATCTGTTGTACATATGGGACCTAATGGGCATAGAAGAGTAGGGAGACAGGACCTTCATACCGAAGAAAATGGCGGTGCAAGTCTAATGTGTGCTAGTGAAGAATTTGATCCATGGACTGCATGGGCGTACAAGCCTCATACTGTGTCTTTGCTACTTATTGGTGCCTGTTTTCTTATGTGAGTGATAAGTAGGTTCTTATCTGATGATATGTTGAGTCACTAATCAAAATTTCGATTACTCATTTAGCAGTAAATTTTCCAGATCATTAATTATATTTTTCCATTTTATGATATTTTCCAACCTGGATACACTTTTCTTTCGTGCTTAATTTCTGATCTGGTGGTCCTGGATAAAGCTTTTGGTATCTTCTGGTTGTTGTGAATGTCCCTTTGTATCATGAGCCTGATTGCTGTACTGGGGTTAGTTGCCACTTGCCAATACCAGAGAAATGGCTTTTAATATATGTAGGTTAGTGTACTTATAAAAAAAAAATATATGTAGGTTAGTGTGATACATCTTGCTTCTCTGCTTGCAGTAACTTATCTAGTCATTAGTTTCATTTACTTTGGATATGCACCAATGCTTTAGGCGTCTCTAATAGAACAGGACTCACATGAATAAGTTTATGGATATAATTAACATGCTTTTTTTCTCAGCACAAGGGAAAGTCTTGGGGTTTTATTCTGTCTCAGCTTGTCTAATGCAATAGAGCTGAACATCCCTATTATTACAAATTGGACATTTTTATGCTCCACATGTACTTTTGCCAGGGAGAGAAGGAAGAAGGATATTCAAAACCTTGTTTGTGGGCTTCTTATAAACCAACATTGAATATTAATGATTTTATGTTGTCTAATGTTCCTACATACGGAGGGTTGGCTTTGATTAAAAGTAACATGCTTTTGGATGAGGTTATTTGTTGCTGCTGCACTTTCAACGCAACAATGGAATGTTTGTATCATATGTAACATCCTTGTTGCAGTACTTCATTAGATGGGGTTTAATCGCCATTGATATTGTTGTTTTTTTGGTTGGTTGCTTGATGTACAAACAGCTGGGCAAGTGGAGCCCTTGACCCTGAAGGTGGTGCAGGTGATCTTGTTACATCCGTGAAGAGGTTTGTGTCATATTTCTTGATCGAGTGAAGTTAATTTGAATTCTCTTCTTCAGCACTTAATAATTTTCTTATGGTTTTTTGTAGGGGTGTATGGGCTATGATTGCAGTTTTTCTTGCTTACTGCTTGCTGCAAGCCCCTTCCACGTAAGTTCAGACTTCATTATAAGAAATAATGTTCATTAATAAAAAAAACCTGTGACTTGATAGTGATAATCTTTATTGGGTTGGAGTGGTAGTTTGGAAATCAGCCCTATGCTGCTACGTTTTAAAATTATATTCTTTTACAGGGTCCTTATTAGGCCACATCCTGCAATTTGGCGTCTAGTACATGGAATGGCCGTTGTGTACCTTGTCGCCCTCACATTTTTGCTTTTTCAGGTTGATTTCTTTTCTGAAGCAACTAAAGTGTGTGCAAAACAAACCTGATTTTTCTGTGTGGATTTATACATTACATATTAAATTTATGGGGACCTTCTTGTTGCAAAATCATCTTATATGTGCTGCTTTCTATTGGTGTTGGGAAATTCTCAGTTATAAGCATCTTAAAAATACCTCACCACTTGATATGATCAATTTGATAAATTAAGCATGTCTTGATCAAACTTCACCTTCTCTTTTTCCAGAAGCGTGATGATGCTCGGCAATTTATGAAGTTTCTCCATCCTGATCTTGGCGTTGGTAATGCTAGTTCTTTGCAACCGTTAATTTTGATAGTAATTAAGAGGGATTTCTTCATCATTCAATTTGTGGTGCACATGATATATACAACTTCATTATGATGGAAAAGATCGTTAGTGGTTGTGTTGGGAAATTTAATTTTATTTGCATGACTTCATGCAGAACTTCCAGAAAGATCATATGGCACTGATTGCCGCATATATGTACCTGAGAATCCCACAAGCAGGTTTAACAATGTTTATGTATGATTTCTTCTGTCACTACCTTTTTACTTCAATTGATTCCACTGCATGTTATTCTGCTCTTGTCGTACATCAGTACAATATCAGGGTGCTGCACAATTCTTATTTTCTTTTGAATTCTTGTAGGGGACACTTTTTGATGAGTTTGTGCTAGCTCATATTATCGGATGGTGGGGTAAGGCAATATTGATCCGTAATCAGCCCCTTCTATGGGTGTTATCAATAGGATTTGAAATGATGGAGGTTGGTTCCTTTATTTAATACATGTCTCTTTTGCGGTTCCCATTTTCAGTTTGGATTTATTGTAGACTTATTTTTATGTGGTATTTTCAGCTTACATTCCGCCACATGTTACCAAACTTCAATGAGTGCTGGTGGGACAGTATAATTCTTGATATTTTGATCTGCAATTTGTTTGGTGAGAGTCTTTGATCTCCCATCTATATCTACTATAATTTTGGAAATATGAAACTTTGCTCATACGAAGTCATGTCATCCACTCCCCATTATGTTTTAAAAATAATTTATATCGTTAAATTAAGTGATTGAATGAAAAATAATATATCTAACTTTTAAGTAATTTTGATTCAAAGTTACTTATTGGAAAAAAGTAATTTTAATTTAAAGTTAGTTGAGTCTTTTAGTTTTCCTAGCATGTCTTCTTCTTATCTCAATTTAAGCATTTCAGAATCAATAGATCATAAAGGTTATAAAATTGTTGTGGAAGTTAAAGAGTCTATTATTAATTGTCATGATTACATTACATTTTTTTTTGTCATGATTACATTGACACACTCTATAAAGAGATCTAGATCCCTTTATAGAGATTTCTTATCACTAACATAGAAACAAATGAGTAAATAAAGAGAAGATTAATGTGCTAAACCAAATTTTGGAGATCAATGTGCTAACATTGACACTCCTTTAAAAGTTATATGAAAAAATGGTTCAAAGTATTCTAACTTAGTTACATATAGTTTTTTCATTTAATAAATTTAACTATTCTTGCATATCGCTAGGTCTACAACTAGTTTTTCTTGATTTATCTACCCTTATCATTGTTGACTGCAGTATATTACCTGGTTTATAATCGTTCTGGTCTGTGAACCTTTAAAGAATCAGATCTTTGATTGTGTGGCTATCAAGTCATTTTTCTTTTGTATTTACCTATAGTGTTTGCTTTATGAAGTATTTTTCCATTTATGAACAGTAAGAATTTTTGGGATGCTCGGGATGCCCTTAATGGCAGATTGTTATCTAGTTATCCAAGGGAGAAAAAGTTTTTAGCGGAAAAGTGGGGTCAAGCAGTTCTTTTTGATATCTTGATGGATATGTACACCTTTTAAGGAACTGGTAGGAGCTTGGCAAATATCTAATGCATTGAGAATTTTAGGACCATGATTATAACCTTATATAATGTGATGTATCAACCCTGTGGGACTGGACTCTTTGTGTTATATTCCTTTTTTTCTTTCCTGCCCATTTTTTTTTTTTTCTTGTTGACGAGTGAAATATAGCAGTCAGCATTCTTCCTACCCATTTCTAGTTAAGCTCACCTTCTGAAATGTAGATCATAACATTTTAATTTATTCATTTTATTGCGTTACTTTTAATGCCATGGCTTTCATTTTAAGCTTACCTATTATTTGAGCCAAAAATGCTATATAGTGGAGCACAAGCCACAAACATGGAGCATTTTATTAGTGCAGATCTTAAAGTTATTTGATATTCTGGTGTTTTAATCTGTATTCATAGGACTGACTTGGAATGATCTTAAAATGAAGATTTGTTAAATTTCCAGGGGTAGTATTTTACCTGTGGATATTTATCTCGAACCCATACACATATTACATCTATTAATTTTCTGGGACCTGGGACTCTCCCAAATGTTTGGTTTATACTTAGTTGGAATTTACCCTGATTGATTTGGTGGTTTCTGTGCTTGTTTGATGATTTCTTGCCTTTTATTTTACACATCAGTCATCTGTTTGAAACTTTTCTTTTTTTGATAAGTTCGTATGTGTGAAACTTATTTATCTTCTTCAGCTTTTGATAAACCTTATATGACACAGTTAGAAATTGGAGCTACAGAAAAAATAAAAATAAAAAATAAAAACTTTGGGTCACCAGTTTTTATCAATCAATTTGCTGTTATAAAATTTAAGTATGGTGGTATCGTAAAGCAGGATTGTCATTTGTTGCTTCTGCCAATTTAGCTTATGGAATGCGATTATTGCAGCTAGTCTTTCTATTTTAGCAACTAATGGTTTATTATATTTAATGTTTCTTTTATATCTAGATTGGTATTTTCAGATTGGTTGAAGTCTTTGTGACAAGTTCTGTTTGTTTTACTTTGCAGGCATCTGGGCAGGGATGCACACTGTCAGGTACTTTGATGGAAAAACATACAACTGGGTTGGTCTAAGCCGTCAGCCTAATATTGTTGGAAGAGTATGTTTAAATGTCATGTTCATCTATCTTCTCTTGTTTACTAATTATTATTTATAGGCATTAGTTTTCCTTTCCTTATGGAAAGATTCTAATCAGACATTGAGTATTTGTATATTAATTTCTGGAGAACGATGGAACTGATTCTGGTATTTGTTGTTACACATTTAGATCTTCCTTGTTCTAAGGTAGAATATTTTCTTGTTTTTGTTTTTAAATGTGTCCTTTTACATTTTTTTTCCAGTTCAAGCGAACATTGGAACAGTTCACCCCAGCACAGTGGGACAAAGATGAGTGGCACCCCCTGCTTGGTCCATGGCGGTTCATTCAAGTTGTCAGTCTTTGCGTTGTGTTTTTGACAGTAGAGCTGAACACATTCTTTTTGAAGTTTTGTCTTTGGATTCCTCCACGGAACCCTGTGATTGTGTATAGGTTGATATTGTGGTGGCTAATTGCAATACCAACAATTCGCGAGTACAATTCGTACCTTCAAGACCGGTACTTTCTTTTTCTGCCAAGTATTTTCACATGAACAACAATGCTACATTTCTTAAGAATATCTGCACTACTAGGAAAGAATTTGCATTTAGTCCTGCTTAATTACCATGTGAATTTTCCAGCAAACCAGTGAAGAAAGTTGGAGCATTTTGTTGGCTTTCACTTGCTATCTGCATTGTTGAGCTTCTCATTTGCATCAAGTTTGGTCATGGTATGTTAGTCTATATTAATCAAATCATCATGAAACCTTTCCAAGTTTTACGCCGTATATTGTTCACTAGTGAAGTTTTTTATTGACACTAGCAAATTTATTTGCTTCTTGATTTTAATGACCCTTTTCTTGACTCTACCAGGATTATATCCTAATCCAATGCCTTTGTGGTTGGTCATTTTCTGGATGTCCGTTGCAGTGGCCCTCTTAATATTCCTCCTTGCTTGGTCTTGGCAACTGCATCAGAGTTTTGGTAGAAAGAGGCGATGATTTTAGCTATTGCGATACATCATTCTTTGATTCCTTCCTTTCCCTGAGGGTATCCATCAATTGCTGTAAATACCCAACACCGTTATAAACTGTAAATGCTATATTCTCTTAGGTTAGTGGATCAGTCTCTTGAGCATATAGAGATTATTCTTACAGTGTAGGTTGTGGGAAATGCTTGTAATCTAAGGCTTGTGAGTTACTGTTTAGTTTGGTTTGCCGCTGTTGTAGTACAGTTTTCTTGAGCCTTTTTGGACCTCCCCGTTTTTGGTGTTGTAGTACAGTTTTTTTTTATGTGATTAACCTCAAATTTTAATCCATGCAGAGAATTTTTGTCATTTGCAGTTGATCAATTATGTAGCAAAAAGTGAGTGTACTGCCTAGACAACATTAATAATCTATTCGAGTGGTTTCTCTCTCAGCAAAACCTCTCTCCCTCACTCACTCGTAAATTGAAAGAGAGAAGTAAAATAAAAGGAAGGGAGCTGACTAGAGGGCCCCCGGAAGGAGGCCATAATATCAAATAAAATCATTTTTCCTTAAGTTCCCATTAATTAGTATTTCTTTCTGATGACACTCAAGTTTTGAGTCAGAGAGATTGCATAACGTGTTTCACTCTAGTGTTTCTGTTGAATGGCTGGGATTCAAGCCAGCTGAAAATGGTCTGATTCGAGATTTCTTATCCTTTTTTTTTGGGATATATGAACAAAAGATCTCCAGAAAATACTGAAAATATATTTATATCTGTGAATTATGTAACTGAATTACTTTGAAAAAAGTGAATAAAATATGAAATTTACGTGAAAAAAATAATAATTTTTTAATAATAGATCACACTATTTTTTAAAACGATTATCGTTTACGTACTTCACGACGATTGTATGTAGAATTACTCATTCATCTTCTTGTTCTTTTCCTTTACAATCATCACCACACAACTTAAAATCACCTACTCACCCAGTTGGATCTGGGATTTTAGGTAACTGATGCGGTACAGTTGAAGTACTCTGCATCACACCTTGGGCAAGATTATTAGGATCTTCATCCTGCTTCGGTGAATCAACACATTCATGCATATTTAGAAATTTCTGGGACGGGGGACGGGGGTAATCCCATTTTTCCTTGATAAACCTCTTTTTTCTGCTCTGAGAGGTCTGAATTTACTGCTTCTAAAACCATTTAAGTTGGCTTATTTGTTTTTACGAGGAGGGGAATGGCAGGGTGGACATCTTTTTCTTCCATGCGGTTCTGCCTCTAACAATCTCTTCACTTCCACGCTCACCTTGAGTTTGCAGGAGATGTGTATACCTTAATGGTTCCTTCTTAAAGGGGTGCAGAAGCCCATTATTTTCGAGGATTTCTGATGCAAGAGAAAATCCATTGAGTAGATTAATGTCATTGGTTTGTTTCAATCCATCTTTCAGAACTCCATCATCGTCAGGATGGCAAAGCGACTGAACTTTGTCTGAGCTCCCACATTCCTTTCTGTATTCAAGAATGATGCTGGATAGTTGGTGAGACTCCAAAATCTCATCTGGGATGGTCTGTGGGAGAAAGAAGAATTGAAAAGGAAATGAAGTTACTCTAAAGTTTAACAATGGGTGAAAGAAGACAGGCAAAGATTGACTGCAGATTTGTGTTTTACCTCAAGCATCCATCTTACATATTTCACATTGTTTACATGGTGATTCATGTCCAAATCACTTCTCTTGGGCTGCCAAATGGAAATTTAAGTTAGTCAGCTTGTGCTTCATTTAGCTGTGTAATAAGCAGAATGAAGCAATGAAGCTCTGCTGTCTTTTTTACCTTCAAGTTGGAGTTCATATATCTTGCTTTGCTGTCCAACTTAATGATTTTCTCGGGAGAATCTTCATGGATTGCTTGCTTCTCTATGAACCAGGGTGATATTTCAGCCCTCACCTCTTCAGGCATTTTTGAGAGGCGCCTTGTTTGCTGGTTCATCATCACCCAGGTGCTGTTTCATGTTTCTAGTGTAAGCATTGATATATGGGAGAGAGGGATTTTAGTTTAGTTGAGTCTAGGAATCAAAGATATTTTAAGAAATAATACCTGGTGGCACGTGCAAAAACAAGGCCTGTGGCTTGACTTCGGACTAGCCAATCTCGCCGCATTCCGTTTTTCCCTGATGCTCCAACCCATGTGTCAATTTCCATTATCTCTCCCCTGCATGCAGAGAAGTGATGGGGATTAAAGCCTGCTTTTAAAGTAGGTAACTAATTGATTTAAGTTCAGATTGAAAATCCTTCTCTCTTTCATGCAGCTAAAAAAAACTTAGGTCCCTCAAAGACAGGAAGTAGAAAACTCCATTAAACACATCAAAGATATCAACTGTAGTGCTCTTCACCAGCGTCCACATGATGTCTCTTCATACCCCTACATATCATGATCCGTTTTCTACGCGTTCTGGGTTGTTTCAACCCTTTTGACGACCTATGCATGTTTTAATTTATACCGTTTTCTCTTAATTTTGTTGGTATTTTGTTTGGTATTTCAAAGACTTTGGAGCTTAGATCTATGCCAATACATCGTCGTCCACCTCCCACATACCTAGCCGAAAGCCTTCTGGCATCCATCTTCACTAACTGCCATTGCAAAATCTCTCCTGTCCTTTTTTGTCAGAGCTCCATGCTCCTCCTATTGCTCTCCTATTGTCGAGAAATACAGCTGTATGTTCTCTCATCCATGAATGCAGGAGAGAAGATTCTTATCAATTGTCCCAATATATAGATAGTTCTTGTGTCCTTTAGGTCCTTCATGCACCCGATGAATCGTTTTCGAGACAACCTTTTACCCGATCAGTTATGTTCTATTTCTTGTTTGTTTTAGAAGTGTAATCATTTGTTTTGGAGTTTTGGTTGAGATCCTCTTAACTCTTTTGTTGTGGTCCTGCTTAAAGACCTCACTACATTATAAATAATGGCATAAAAACCACTCCTTAGATAATGGCGACCAAGCACCATTTTCAAGGAATTAGAGGATCTAATCCAAAACTGATACATGGCAAGCATCTATCAGTTCTGAAAATCCTATAAAAAGGTCATTCCTTTAGAAAGAAAAAAAAGGAAGGATGGAAAAATGGGTTCTTACTCTCTTAAATTTCTTTATTGAGGAAAAAAAAACTAATTTAATCATCAGAGTGTCTCTAGTGACTAGTCTTCTGGGACACGACAGAATCCGGTGACGATTTTCTTGTTCTATAGAAAGAGTTTTCACCACTGCGAGAAAAGGAGGGAGTCATCCAACCATATTATTGCAAAAATGAACTATCACCCTTCAATTGTATCTTTTATTAAGTTCATTCTCTTTTGGCCGTTTTTTTTAAAAAAAAAGAAAAATACAAAGAAATCCTTTGGACAGCCTTTTGGTGATGTTTCGACATTTGGAGTATTTTAAAATTTTGTGAATAATAGTGAAATTATTTGAATGAATATACCCTCACTTTGACCACTCATATATTTATTTTATTTTATTATTTTTTTTTACTTAATGATTAAGAAAGTGACTTTTAATGTATTGGTAAATTCTTCTTATTTTTTAAAAATATTTAAATATGTTAAAAAAATGAAAATAAAAAGAAAGAAAAAATAAAAAGATAGATTTGTGCTAAGCGACACGCTTAACCGTCATTGCTTGGTGGCAGCCTAATATCACTCTTTGATAAAAGAGTGAGAAAAAATTAAATAAAAATATTATAAAATTAAAAAAATTGTTTGAATTTAATTTTTTAATATTATTTTTTGTTTTGAAGTTTCTAAGAATTATATTGATTTTTGTATTTGAAGAATTATTAAGTAATAATTAGATTCAAAATTAAAAAAATGTTTTGAGTTATGTTTAAAAATAAAATTATAAAAATTCAGAAAATTCTAGAATTCTAGACTTCGTCATTTAAAAAGAGACAGAACCTAAGGAAAATGTCGTTGTCAGTTAGTTTAGAGGTTGTAGAGGACTACGACTCAAAAAATACTGGAGTGGAGCCACTTAAAAGTTACGAGGAAGATGATAGATAGGACTAACCAGATTGGGTAGTGATCCACCTGAACCTGCATCCTCGAGACAACCCATATGAGATTATTCTTTACCATTCCGTGTGTGGCACCGAATCCATTGCTCAGAAGACCAGACATCCATACATGATTTAGTGCTGTTTCCTGCATTAATTGGTAAAGTCATTTATTTATTTATTTAGGTATGAGCTTCTTTCATGTCTATGTGCATGTGCATGTGCACATGAAATGGATTAACTCAAACAAACTGGTTTTGGTTTTCTTCACCTGAAGAAGATTCAAGATGCTCTCAAGAGTAGCAGTTTTATCAGGACCAACTTCATAGGACCTAATGACAACAGTCTGCCTGTACCCGACACCTCCTTGAGTGATGAGACCTTGACGATGAGGATCCACCAATTTCTTCCTCGTCGGAATATTTTGTCGAATCTCTTCTTTTGGGATGTACCCATTTTCCGGAACAGAAGTGATTGAATTGAATGTGTTTGCGACTCCAGCCGTGTGGCTCAGAATATGATCAACAGCAGCTTTAGCAGAGGACGTACCAATAATTCTGATGTTGTTCAGCTTTTGCCTGTTTGGTTCGTGACTATCTCTATTGGAAGAGCATCTTATTATGGGACAGGAAGCTGGATATGATGAGAAAAGAGCCATTGCTTTCCTGTTGTTGTAAATGGGAGGAGATTGGAACGGAGAAATGGGGTACGAAATGGTTTTGTAGACAGCAGGGGGGCGGATCTGTCAAAGGAAAAAGTTAAAAATTTAGAGCAAAAATTGAGGGAATTTTGTCACAAAGCTGAACTTATGGAAGAGGGTGCCCTTGTGTAATGCTACAAAAAATCTTTGGTGAAGAAATCTTAGGAGTGATCGACAGCCCAAGTTGGAAGAAGGGTTTAGTTTCTTTTTGGCATTTTCCTCACTGTGAAATGCAAAAGGAGGAATTGTTTTTTAGTGGTTCTCTATTGGAAAATAGGAGCAAGGAACATCGCTCGCTAAAAATCGACGTCCTCCTGTTTGTATGTTCCTAGAACTTTGCTTGGGTTTTTCGAACATTCCAAGTCCAAGGAAACATCCAAAAACGCAAAACCTCTTCACCATGCCGTTCAAAGTATGACTCTTTTAACTTTCAAATTATTACTCTTTTTGTAATGATACACCTTCAAAGTATGACTCGTTCTGCAATGATACAGCCAGCTCTGCTATGATAATATGTTAGCTGGCTATATGTAAATGTACATGAATATCATTTAAGGAGTTCAGGTCTCTTGAAGATGCTTATATGACAAGAAGTACCAAGATATGGGATTTCCATATGCCTGCTGAGTGCGTGCTCTCTGGAGGAATAACATATCCCCTTGAATTGTCTCCAAATCTATGATTCTATAGATGTTCAAGGCCACGTTTATTTATAACGTAGCTTTGTCAGGTTGAAGGAATTCTTGATAGAGAGCAGACAATCTGGGCACAGAGGATCAGGAAATTAGGCATGCCCACACTATGAAAAGAGACAGACAAGTAAAACTCAAGTCATACACCGTGAAGACAGAAAAGAGAATAGAATGAGATACCTTGGGAGACACAGCAAGACAAGCAGCACTTTGTAATCTATAATATACCTTTTAGCTTTTTCTTCTTTGTTTGGGGGCGGATGGGACTAAACTAAACTTGATCCCATGACCTAAACGTGTGCCGATGGTTTCTAAGTCAGAAGTAAAAACATTGTGATTCACAGTGATGAAATGGCACTATGCACTTTGGTATATACTATTACTAGACTTAGACTACCTCCATAGTCACAAAGTTCTTTCACGTTTCTTTCTTCTTTTAATATTATTCTGGAAATCTTTGTTGTTATGGTCAGAACTGTGCGCTTTCCTATACCATACAAATTCACGGAGAAAGCAACAAAATACAAATTCCTTGACAACAGAACCGTATGACAATATTCAACTTTCTATTCTCTACTAAACATTATGAGTCTATGACTGCTTTTGTGAATTAGAATTAGAGCACATACATGAGTCACATAAATAAATAAATAAATAAAAATGGAGAAATAAATGTAGACTAGACTTAAAAAGAAAGTAGATTCGAGCAATATCTTCAGAATATAAGCTTTCAGCATCAGAACCTACAATGGTTCTTCATTCATGAACCTGATCAATATATTCTGATGTTTACAAGCAATAGCTCCTTGTTTCTAAACACCAACCAGACGAGAGAACCAAAAAAACAAGAGCATAAAATTAACAAAACAGCTCCTATGACATTTGCATTGGAAGACGTTAAATGAGTTTTGCTAAAATCGAACTAGTTGTTCTCTGGGAGAGAGCAGCCAATTCTTAGTAAAAGGGAGATGCAGGAACGATTGCTGTTGATTCACTTCCTGCTGATTCACACTAACAAAGCAACCAACACAAAACAGGTGACATGCGGTGCTATAAGTCTTGCTCATTTCAGAACATGCATCTATCAGTGATACAATATTAATGACAAAACAGGTCAAATTTTGACACAAACCTACATTTAATGGAAAATGTATTGAGCTTCAGCCTCAATACTGCAGAACAGGTTAAGCTCTGATTGGAGCCTCTCAATCCTAGTTAGGCTTGAAACAATGCTGTGTAGGGGAGAGAGAGAGAGAGAGAGTATTTTGGACATTACGTAAATACCCTCATTACAAAAATCCTTACATGAATGTATTCATTTGTCATTTTTACATGAATCAACCCACTCTTTACCCAGGTTATCTTTAGTTGGAAAGCCACTTCTTGGAATATCAAGTGACTTCAAATAAATGACTGCTATCAAATCATCCATACAAAGGTGATAAACCTTGGGCAGCAATCTAACACCCAAACTACAATAATTTTTTTTTTTTTACAAGTAACCGAAACTACAATAAAATAAAACAATATACCAACAGCTACCTCACCAATTGGATTATTGAGGGGCCCCATGCGTGCAAATTTGAAGAGGTACCTAATAATCATGCAAAGAAATACAGTCTGATGCAAGTGCAAATGCAATTCCACCACACATTCAGAATCCACAATTCAAAGCATGAATCCAAATACATGGGCTTAGGGGGGGAAAAAAGAATCCAAACACATGGTACATGAAAATAAAACCTTAAAATATCCAGCTAAAAGAAAACATACAGAAGAAACTTAAGTTAAAGGCTTGATTCTAAAGAGATGGAAAAAAATTGCATCATAGACTCGTCTGCTTCCACTGAAGGTGTTCCCTACACTAGATGACACTCTTTTACGTCACCGTATGAAGTCTATGTGACAAAAACTTAGGCTGCGTTTGGTTCCCAAACTCAGCTGAGTTTAGTCTAATTTTAAACTAACTCTAACATCTAAACACCCAACTCTCAAATTACTAAACTCATCCCAACTAAAAACCTTCTTACACGTGGGATCCACAACTTTTTTCAACTTAAAACATCTTTATACGTGAGGCCCACAACCTTTTTCAATTTTCCATAAAAAGTACTAAACTCATATTAACATCCAAACACACTTTAAACTCAATTTAAATGGGCCTCACATAACTCCCTCCACTACTCAACTCACTAATATTCATCTGAAATGCCAAATAAATATAATCATCCCTTCCTAGTGAAGCTGCATTTAATACTAGTCCTTACAACTCCAAGTAGTAGCAGTATTCAAGCTTTTACTTTTCTTGCTTCCCTGTCTTCTTTGGCAAACAAAGGAACATTGGTTAACTTATTTGTACATTTTTTTTTTGATCGGTAAACAAAATTTTATTGATCAAAAGTGATACAAAGGATGTCCAAGTATACGGGACATATACATGAGCAATTTAAGTCTAGCTTAGGGATACAAGGAAATCATGAAAAGACCTGCCCTGAAAATCAATTACAATTGACCAATGGACTAAAGTATTAAAAAACAAAGTTCTAAGCTCTTCCATTGATCTCTCTTGATCTTCAAAGCATCTTGCGTTCCGCTCCCCCCAAATGCACCACCATAGACAAATAGGTAGCATCTTCCATATGTAGGCAATTTGAGAGTTGCCCCTAATACCTCTCCAAGAGGCTAAAAACTCACTTACCTTTTCTGGCATCACCCATGCTAACCCCACCCGTGCTAGGACCTCGGACCATAAGGACCTGACAATCTCACAATGTAGTAAGAGATGGTCTGCGGACTCACCACTCTTATTACACATATAACACCAATTCATAACTATGATGCCGCGTTTCCTCAGGTTATCTATGGTAAGAATCTTTCCCCACGTGGCAGTCCAAACAAAAAAGGCTGCCTTTAGAGGTGCCTTCGTCTTCTAGATGCTCTTCCATGGCATGGGAACGGGACTGAGTTGTGCACATGTAAGTTATTTATTAAAGTGCACTTCTCTCTCCTAAAATTTTTCTCTCCGTACAAGCTCCTCTTTTTTTCTGTTCCATCTTCTTTTCCTGAAGATTGGGGGTGATTCGTTAATGGCTTTAGCTCTATCTGAAGCCTAACGTATCATGGTGCATTAGTTAGTTTTCATTCGATAGGTTGTTACCCATGAAGTGCATCAGTATTGAGTCTAAAGTGTTTGAGGTGGCTGGGGTTGGGAGGTACGTAAACATTACAGAGAGGGGATGGAAAGTTGTAAAAAATTTGAGTTTGGGGGTTGGGGACAGTACGTTGGTTCTCTAATGCGTTGGAAGAGTGCTTGTTGTTAGAAGGAAAGGGATTCTATACCGCTTATCGGGATGGGGACAGGGGATACATTGCTCAAAGGTGTTGTAACTCCAGGGGAGAATATATGGCGTTGGTGGAGTATGGTGGGGGGGGGGACGTCGAAATTTCATCTTCATCCCAGGTGACAAGGACAGAATGGGCTGGAGAAAATTAGTGGAGGTGCTGAAGGAGGGCAGCAGTGGTGGTGCTTCAAGGCTGTCGTTACCATTAACGACGACTCAAAATTCAAGCTTTCCTTCGTATAGAGACATTTTGCAGGGGGGCAGAGAGTTGGTGAGGACTAGAGACGGGAATAGTGCTGAGAAAGTAGACCTGTTGAAGTTGAATAATTTTTTTATCGGTTGTCTAAGCAAGGTAAAGTTGAATAATTTTTTCATTATTTCAACAATTCTGAGCATTTTTTTATCGGTAAAAAAAAGTTAATTGATCATAAGAATAGGCAAGAGCCCAAGTATGCAGGACACATACAAGAGCAATGCCTATGCATGATACAATTCTGCACACATACTTTGTGCACTATCGTAGAACAAGGAAATTGAGATATCCTTATTTGTTTTTAGTAGATTTTGTTTTCATATATGCATATTAAGAGAAGAGACATCTCTAACAAAACAAATCGACAAAGGCATACCCTTTTTACCAAAAATGTTGGAGACCATCCACCACAACAGATACCTTCATTTTTCTTCTCATTCTTGAAATACGTAAATAAAGGATTAAAGTTATTCTGGATAGAAACTGAGGAAGTTCTGAAAAAAGAGAGGGGAAAATAAAAAGACAGGACCATACTGTAGCATGTAAATAGTTGGTGTATTTAACTATTAAAACTTGTATACCAAATTACTAGTGCAAAACAATAAGTAGAACCTTCAACTCTAGAACGTGGTTTATTACATAAAACTATTATACAAAGAAGTTACCTTCTTTTTCCTATAATCTCACCACAGGGGATGCTTTTTCTCTCAAAAGGTTTTCATCTATGGAAGTAGAAGTTGCCATGGGACCACTGATAAAAAAGTAAACTATTTTCACTACAGTAATTAATTGCAACTCTGGAGAAAACAATGTACAATACATCAAAATCCTTTTCCAGGACTGCAAAGAACATAAATTACAATCACTCAGGTAGAGGGAAATACCCCATTCCTCCTCTAAATGCATTAAAAGAACGAATAAATAAAAAATCTTGTCGGAGATTTATTATGGCAAATTACTTATAAAAAAAAAGATTTATTACGGCAAATTTGATTTTGAAACAACTTGATACAGTGTGAATTTTCTCTGTATACCTGTTGTTGACCCTTTGAAGCAAAATTAGGCCTCTGCTATACAATTAGGGATTCTCATCCAAGGAATGGTTAAGGCGTTGCTCAGTTACAACTAGCAACAGATGAAAAATGAAATATTTGACTGTGGGCTTTTCAAATTACAAAATTCACCCATCAGCTGCTTCCTCCTGCAAACCAATCAAGGCCCACAAGAATACAACAAGATATGAAAAATATCCTAGATAAAACTGAACTTTGAAGGAATTAATTCTTACTAAAAGTATCAACCTTGGGATAATTACCTTATGGTTGCAGTGATGACTTTCATTTGGATGGTACAAATCCACCTGAGTAAAGATATGGTACTCTCTCACCAATCACCAGAGTTAACCAGAATGCCATAATGGATATATCAAGTCCTTACCTCAGAAGTTTTTTTGCCACCTAGAATTAAGCTCTCGAGGTACTGAACTGCATGCAATCTGTAGTCTTCGTCTAGATGTTTTAGAAGTGCACTATGTACAAGAATCAGGCTGAATTTTTCTATCTAGCATCTGTGCATACAATCTCAAAGCTTCCTGCCAATTACCCATGTTGCAGTTTTCGTTGATTAAAATAGTGTATGTATACTTATTTGGAAGTATTCCTTTTTCTTCCATCTCCACAAAAAATTTGTATGCCTGATCCATTCTCCTAACTATGCCAAGACCATTTATGAGAGCATTGTAGGTGATGACATTTGGAAAAACACCCTTCTCTTGCATCTCCAAAAAATACATCAATGCCAGTTCTAGCCTCCCCTTCTTGGCATGCGCATGAATCAATATTGTGTAAGTCACAACTGAAGGGTTTAAGCCCTTGCTCAGCATCTCATAGAATACCTCTTTGGCTTTCCTAAGATGTCCATTTTCCAGATGAGCATGAATGATGCTAGTAAATGTAACATGATCGGGAACAAGACCATCACGAACCATTTTCTGCATCAAGTTAGTTGATTCTTCTAAATTGCCCGAATTACATGGCCCATTTACAAAAACGTTGTATGCGATCAAATCAGGTGGAATATTCCTAGCTTGCATCTCTTCTTGCAATCTGAATGCCCTGTATGTGTCACCAAGATTCAGTTCCCCCACTATCCGAGTTGTGTATGCAAAGCGATCTGGCTCCAACCCTTCTTGCAACATTTCATCAAAGAATTCCTTAGCCAGTGACAAATTTCCTCTCTTGCAAGACCCATTTACTAGAATCGTATAAGTAAAAACATCAGCAGAAATCCCTCGGTTGATCATTTCCTTTTTGAGCTGCAGAGCAACATCCAAGTCCCCCAACCTACAAAGGCCATCTATAAGAGTATTATAGGTAACAACAGTAGGAACAAGATTCCTATATTGTAACTCCCCAAACAATAGAAAAGCTTCCTGAATGTTCCCCAACCTACAATACCCGTATATTAGAGTGTTATATGAAACTACATCTGGCATCACAGTCTTATTTAACATGTCAGAAAACCGATGTCTAGCATCAGCCATTCTTCCCAACTTGCAAAGGCCATACATTAACGTATTATAAGTTGCCACAGTAGGGCTAGCTCTTCTAATTATCATCTCTTCCTCAAGACCTGTTGCCTCAACAAGCAATCCTTTGTTGCAATACCCATGAATTAATGGGTTATACGTGTATGCTGAAACTTCCAATCCCAACTTCAACATCTCCCCAATCAGCCCCTTGGCCTGCTCCAACTCCCCTTTCTTTGACAACCCATTGATCAACACATTATATGTCACATCGTTAGGAAAACACCCCCTTCTTTGCATCTCAGATAAAAGCTCGAGAGCTTGCTGCACTTCCCCTTCCTTGCAATATGCATCCAACAAAGTGTTATAAGTAACAATCGTTGGCTTAATCCCGCACTCATCCATCATTCTATAAACCTCTCTAGCTTTAGTTACAAGATTTCTATCCCTAAATATCCTAAGCATCCTATTACAAATTTTCACATCAGGTAACAACCCATTTCTTATCATCTTATTAAATACGAACAAGCATCGCTCGATCATCGATTTTTTTGTATACACCCATAACAAAAGATCGAGAAGCTTAGCTGAAACCTTGGGAACAACATACCCATCGACCAAGACATCCACAATTCCCTCCATTTTTACACTAATTACCCTCTCCACCACCCAATACGCCGGCCTCATCAAATTATTCTTGACAAGGATTTCGAGAATCACGCAAAACGCAAACTCAGACCGCTGAAAGTCCGGTTGGCACTCAGCCCATCGGAAGAACCGCAAAGCAATTCTGGGTCTAATCTGAATCGAACTAAGGACGCGGATAAACAACTCGGGGTCAATAAGCACAGGTCGGAATTGATCAGAGACCCACTTATTGTTACAAAAGATCCAGGGATTTTCTTCAAAGGTACAAAAAATAAGGTCTTTGTAATGGGTTTCAGAGTTCGTAACTATGCTGGAGCAAGTGGGGCAGTCATGAAAGGAAGAAAATAAGGGCAAGAGGAGGCGTACCTTAAGAGCAAATGGGTGCCAAGCAGCGGAGATAGTGGTAGAGGCTAAAGCTTTAGAAGCTCGCACGCAGAGGGTCATTGAGTAGAGAAGCTACACATGCGGGTAAGTGCAGAGAGAGAGAGAGAGAGAGAGAGATGGAACGAGAGCGTTAGACTTTAGAGATAGGCAGTTGCGGCTTTTGGGATTTGACAGAGAGCCATGGAATGTTGTCACTTGTCGGTGACGGCGGAGCTTTATTTTGGGATTTCAGCGCCCTGCCGCATAGAAACGCTTATTCTCCACTTCTCCCCCGGAGACGAGAATTAGGAGAGGTTGTAGAAGCAGGCAAGCAGCCATGGATTCTGGACTCGAGCCCAGGATTTCGGTTTGGGTCGGGTTTGAAGCAATGGGCTCTTCAATAATTAAACTTTAATGTTCGTTTTAAGGATACCCAATCTGATCATTATTATTTCTTTTTTAAATTTATCAAAATTGAAACATTATATACACCACATTATCATTTTGCTTTTATTAATTATTAAATAAATAAAATAATTGTGAGATTAAGGTGTAATATATAACATTTTATTGGAGTAAGAACTTTAAGAGCTTATATTATGCAAAAACTTCTATTAATATGCCACTTGACTCCCATGACTTTAGGTTTAAACTTTTCATGAATACTATTTTAATGCAATAAGTTGGATAATTAATGCAGAGACCACCACCTAATTTCATACATCTCACATTATGTGGTATATAACAAATGCACGTGAGCAAAGAAAGGAAAAAGAAGGGTTGGGACGCACGTAGCAAGAACCGCACCCTTTCATCAGACAAGTTCACGAGAGGTGGAACAATTTTGCATTAAGATAGCTCTCACCAAACACAACAATAACAACAACAACAAAAAAGCGTTGGCAACATTAATAGAGGTAGAAAGAAGTCTGTATATAAATACATCATTTATTTACAAGTAATAAAAGACTCAAAACACGTCAAAGGTATGTGCCTTGATTGATATAACTCCCAACTTTTAAAATGGACATATGGAGCTTGAAATCCTCCCTCCCTCAAAATGTATATGTATAAAAAAAATAAACAAAAAGGGACTCAAAACTATTTTATGGTAACTCAAATGACATGCTTCTGTGCAGTTTATCAATAAATAGTCTTACAAATAAATTTTTCAATACATAAATTAAAATAATGAAATTAGACTAAAAAAGGGAGAAAGATGGGAAAAAGAAAACAGGTGGGCCGGGCAGGCACTAGGCAGCCCATGCAAGTTAGAAACATCGTGGACGGAAAAAAGTACGAAAATTTAATTCGCATATAGTAGTAGTAATTACATTGGCATGGAGTTCTGGGAAAATCTGTGCATCTTGGTCAGCAGCAGAGTCCCTGTGATCCCCAAGTAGAATCCACATTCTCAACGACAACACGTTTCGCAATGGAGCTCCGAGTGGATCAACATTCTCTTTAGTCATCATCACACAAGCAGTGATCAAGTAGCCAACGATATATATTAAGCTTCTCGATCCATTAACTTCAGAAGAATGACCTGCCAAGATAAGCAAAATAATGCCTCCAATTGCTGAATTTCTCAGTTATCAGTAAATGCAAGGACTACAGAAGTTATACCGATAATTCGTGACCATAAGCAAAGTTTTAAAAGAAATGGGTAAAACAGCTAATAAACATGTTTTCGCAAGCTCCAAACAATTTTCATCAAGTCTATTTGGGTCTTACTTTATTTCAAATGGTCTATATGGGACTTACACACACTAGGCGTGTACTCAGCGTAACTCTAAAATGATATCTCATCGAGGGACGTATGCAAAAACACACATTTTCATCTAGCAACTTACAGGACAGGAACGATATGATTTCAGCCCCTGTTGTAGTTCATAGGATGAGATTAAAAGCTTCACTGGACGAAATTCCACAGATTGGTTATGCCCTCTGTTGTCTGTAAAACAGATTAATTCACGTTGTTGCAGGTGCTCAAATGCCTGCAGAAGTCAGAGCAAATCACATCAAAGTTATTACAGGAGACATAGGGAGAGAAAAACATAAAATACTTCATGCACAATCCGCAGAGAGATTCGTACCCTTAAGCACACATTCCGTGCATAATAATCAGATGTCTGGAATGTATCATGTATTCTTTTGTACTCTGCCAAGGAGGACAAACATGTAAGTAATTGACAAACTTGGTGATGCAATGGTAATGGAGTGACAACAAATGTTTGTGTGCCTCTCAGAAGTTTACCTGTCATTACAGAGTTAAAGTTGTATGAATTTTGCTCTTTAACTTCCAACCTCTTCATGCATACCAGGATATAAAGTTCCAAAATTGAGCAATCTGCTTGAACAGGTAGTGCGTGCATCGAAAATCTTTAGTTTAAGCTGGAAGCGAGGGTTAGATCATTGCTTGGCATGCATAAACAGGTATCTATTCAAACATATTTCATCGTAGAAAAATACATGCCAGCCAGGGAATTATTTGAAGACTTCCTCAATAATTCTTGCACATACATGGATTGATATGCTAAACTTGCATTTAGTCGCAAGAAAGATTTAAATATTCTACCTCAGGAAGAACTAACACCCATAGTAACTTCATTTATTTGAGCAGTAACTAAATAAAATTTGCAAAGCAGTGAACAGGAGTTAATACAAATAGTGTGCATAAACCATGTAGTGGAGAAGACTCCAAGAACTGAAGAGAATCCAAAAGGAAATGCTCAAAAATGTATTTTAGTATTATGAGGTAGAACTGCTAAATATTGGAGTAGGAAAGGCACCTCCAGGGGGGGATGAAGATTTATGAATACCATGCAAGCAGTACATGATTATCAAAGAAAAAGTACTTAAATCTTCCAACCTGTTATACATTCCAGCTTTGGCTGCCTTTGGATATTTGGAAGTGCAGTTTTGAAATTCTCAAGTGCTAGGAACCCAGATCCCAAATCCATATAAGAAACAGCACGGAATCTAGTTCATGATCTATCAGCAGTAAGTTTGGCCCAGAACGATACATGCTCATATGTAAAATTAAAATTAGTAGACATCCTTTGTTTCTAGATAAATGAAAAACTTACAGAAACCTCAGCAAGTGGTTGACAGTAGCATCGGAATTCATATATGTATAAATAGTTTGTTTGAATTTCTCATCTGCTAACATATTCTATAAAATGTCAAGGATTTCTTAACCAGATATGAGAAAACAGATCTTTCGAGATAAAATTTGCCGTCAGCTTCATTGGCAAGACATGAACAACTAATCTGTCTAAAATTATTTTGAACTTCCATCAAAATGATATTCACCTAAGAAGTAGCATAAGAACGGTGATTAGAGGGAATTGAACCTCTTATAACTAACATGCATCTCCACGTCTCAAAAAGAAGACTATATTAAACATCCCAACAACCTTATAAAACCCTTGAGAAGATGATTTTGAACACACCTAGTCATATTTTGTGACGTAAATGAAAAACACTTATATTAAATTTCCATATTGTTATATCATTGAAAGGATACTTGAAGTTTAGCATTAAATTCAACAGCATAGTCATGTGGAAGGGTCGAGTCTAGTGGTAATGATAAAATGTGCCCCAACAATCTGCATAGCCAGAACATAGAAAATCAAGACAAAAGCATTTATTACACTTATAATTCTTCATATTTGGGCAGAACCATGGCGGCATCTCTGATTCAAGCAATAAGCGTACTTACCTCTCCAAGTCTTCCTTAGAGGGAGGAAGAAACATCAGCTTTCTATGTGAAAAACGAGATCTTACTCTCTTTTCCAAAAGCTGATCGGCATCCTGCAAGCAAAATTGCCTAATTATTCAAAGCTCCAATGCAGTCTGCAGACATCTTTTTGCACCAAAACATTTATATGCAGTTTGCATATAACCACAATGGACAAAATTTCAAAATCATTTTACCACTAAATCATTAGGGTCCCAAGACAAGAAGGGTTCCCATGACTTCCTAATTTAAAAATTCATCGTGTGAATAAACCTGAAGATAACAAACAAGACAGGAAGAAAACTCCATAGCACCATACCAGTCGGCAACTCACACCAATG
Organism: Juglans regia; assembly: GCF_001411555.2. Lineage (NCBI taxonomy): Eukaryota > Viridiplantae > Streptophyta > Magnoliopsida > Fagales > Juglandaceae > Juglans > Juglans regia. The sequence continues at coordinate 37,412,637 of NC_049913.1, forward strand.
ACAACAGCTTGTGATGTTATTGATTGCATTGCATCTAGCAGACTATAAAGTACTCGTTGTTTTCCCTACAAAGAACAACAAAAAATGAAAGTTCAAGTGTCATAATGAGAGAATTCAAACAGAGCAAACACAAATTTGCACGGGATTTTATACAGCTGATCATTGGTTCAGTCAAACAGAAGACAAAAAAAAACAAATATGAAGGTCAAACCCCAAAGCATCAGTACTGAGAAAGGAATTGGTACAAGATGGTGGAGTCTTACCTGAGCAAACAGGTCAAACTCATTCAGGACAAAAATAATTGTCTTATGCGCTAATCCACACTCCCTATAGGCCAGAATCACATATTTAAATCATCAAACAAGAGCCACTTTAAAGTTTTATACTCACCTTAACATGGCTATCATAAACTGGGAGTTATATTTAATCACTAAACAAGAGCCACTTCAAGAAAACTTTTACTCACCTTAACATGGCTATCATAAACTGGGAGTTATCATCAAAAGATGCCTAAAATAACCACATCAAGATCAGGAAATCAGAAGTATTAGTTGTAAGTGCATCAACTGACCTCAAATAAATTATGCATGTTACCATTTTTGAGAACAACAGGTCATGCTCTACACATAACTGTCTGGCAATTTCCTGAAAGATAAACAATCACATGGGATAAATTTCACAACATTTTATAAAAAGTCTAATGGAAACAAATGCTATAATACAAACATTGATAAAAAGTGGTAACATATTAATGCATATGCATATGCACCTGTTCTAATGTTTACAAGTGCAGGTATTTTGTTATATGGTTTTTTTTTGTGAGTCTGCATATAAAAACAATGGGTTAACTTATTATAGATAATCATCCACATGGAATCAATCATTGTTTGTATGCATTAGACACTATGAATTTTAGTCTCTAGACATTAACTTACACCTAAAACTACATACAACTTAATGGCAATCGTCCATATGGATTCAGTCCAGTCTGCTTTGTTATCAAATATGGCATATATTTTGAGCAAGCCATTGCTCTTGCATGTTAGCTTCTGCCTAAAACTCCATACAACTTCCGTACAAACAGTTTGTCTACCATCAAGACAAACAACTAACTCAGAAATTATTATCTCAATGCACTGGCTACATTCGGTCCATCATTTCCTCCTCTGATGCATCAACGAAAGAATTTAAGCTGCAAGATATGGATCTGTAGTACAATTGCAACAAGTGTAACAGCAATGTTCTACTACTTAAGTTGAACTATGAGCAGTGTCTTTCTTCTTTGTAGCACACAATTTGATTCTTGTTTTCAAAATTCTTCATTAACTTCTCAAGTATCAACGATCACATTTTCTTATGTATTGTGATTTAAACTCATAGCTCAACCAGCATATTTAGTTAGTTGGCAGTATGAATTTATGGTATAATAATATTATTTGATTTGGCAATATGACATGAAACTCCATGTTATTGAAACTAAATATGAGAGCATGCAGTAGAGGAGGGAAATTTTATGGAATATTGTACCTTAAAAGCACAGTTGTCATCACTGTGCAAAAGCCCACTCAACCTGATCTGCACAAAATATTCATTGCAAAGTAAGTTGCATGAGAAAAGATGTTTGCCACTGGGAATATCTGTGGCACACATTTTTCCTTGTTTGACAAAAGGTTCGACTTAACCAGAATGGCACCTTGAATTCACAAGGCTTGAGATTTGACACCACAGATGTGAGAGACAAAAGTCTGAATTTTTTCTGATAGTTGCTATTGAGTTTTTACATTACAAACAAAGGCCGATTTAGAGAATTCATAATACCTATTTTATAAGGAAAAATGTTTGTAGAACATTCCTAATTAATATCCTACAACATAAAAACTCATTTTTTCAAAAATGTTTCAAAAGCAACTCACAAACAAGGAAATGATTACCAATTCTACAAAATCCCAAATAAAATGCAAGACATTTTCTGTCTTTCTTTTCCTTTCTTTTCTTTGGTGGTGGTGTGGGGGGATGTGGGGGGGGAGGGGGGGGTATTGTAGCCATAACATAGATGAAACAGTGTATCACCAGACCATCGTAGTGAAATAAAGAGGCTCCAGTTAAAAAAATTGTTGATGTATTTGGTTGCCAAACTGGAATTATCATCCACAAATTTAAATTTAAACCATTGTTTTTTTTCCTTAAAAAAATGATGTAAATAGCAGCTTAAATGGGGTCGGTGTGGTAGGTTTCTACTAGTGGGTACATTAATGGATGCCATTTTATGAGTGCTCCAATTCGAGAAGGTGGATTAACATTTTTAGGCAAATCCATCAATGGATTGCCTAAATGCACCTCGAATATATATCTTCATTGAAATCCTAAAGCACCTTTATGCAATCTATCATTTCCTTTCCTCAGTTACCTCAACGAATAAAAAAAAAATTGCTTTAAAGAGACACTAATATACAAGATATGGGTTCATCTAAAAAAATTCATTTCAGATGCCCCGATTCAAAAGAATAAAAAGTTGAGTCCTTACGACTGAAATCATATCAGGATATTCCAGCAACAAGTCTTTGAGAACAAGCTCCAACACCTAACACCACGAGAGAGAGAATACAAATGGTAATTAAAGAAATCAACTTGCGAAATTCCAATAGAGTTTAAGAAAAGAGAAGCTCAAACCGCGATTTTCCCTGAACCACGGGGACCGAGAAGCAGGATCGAGTTATTGCATGCCTCAGTGACCGAACTCGATATAATGAACTTCAATTTACTACAAAAAGGAAATAGAATCGGTTTTTTAAAAACCTTGGGAAACCAAGCAAAATTGCAAACAAGTGTTGTTCTTCATTATTTTTAGTTAAACAAATTATTTTGATGAAAGTAATTTCCCCAAAGTCGTAATGATCAATTGGGCCACAATTATTTATTTTCTCCAATCAACTAATCTCTCTTTAAAAACGTTTTCTGGGGAACCAAACAGAGGGACAAGAAAATCAAATAGACAGAGAGTCGCACCTGTAGTTGCTCTCCGGAGAATCGGAAAGAGGCTTGAATACGAACGTAGGGTCACAGAGCCTGCCCCGGAGGAGATTTAGAGCTTCCTTCGCCGCCTTCTCTCTTCCCATAGTCGAAAACTCTGAAACCCAGACGATAATAAAATTGGCGGGAAAGGAAGTAGAAATATTTCGCAGGGCAGCCAGCGCATATATACTCGCTCAACCGGGTAGGCGGGCCGGTTTATGACATTTCATGGGCTCCGGGTGGAACCAAAATCGAGCCGGGTGATGACTCAAAAATGGGCTAGAGCCTAGTCTTCATACACCGAAGGCCCAAAATAGCAAAAATCTACAAGTTCTGCTACAAGTTCTGCTAATTGCGCTGCAATCCGAAAATTCAGAAATATCGGCGTGCCACAAGAGTACCATAAGAACCAATCGTTCAAAATCGCCAGAGAGTGAGAGAGAGAGAGATGGCATTGGGGAGCACGAGCACGGCTCTGGTCCCTCATTTGCAGCTCCAAGGTTGTTGTTTCTTCAAGCGACTAGCTTCTCTACCGGTCGACAGAACCTCGACGAGAGCAAGGTTGGGACTCAAAATCGGTGCTTCGCAGAGACGACTCCGCCGCCGGGGGAGTTTTACCAACGTCTTCTGCTTTGCCGTAGATGACGGCCTGAGAGATAAGCAGCCAGATTTGGGCGTTAGTGCTGGCTCCGCCGTCGAGGATAGGCCGGGTAAGCACCCAAAAACCCCAGGATGAATTTCGTGTGATATTGATCTGATTTGTGTATTTTGCTTAATCTAGATGTGGCTGATAGTTCGAAAGAAGAAATATTTGTGGAAAAATTGGACCAAGATGGTGAGCGGGGTGCACTGTACGAGTTTCTTTATCCCAGCAAAGAGCTTCTACCGGATGATAAAGAAATGACTATATTCGATCATCTGGAAGAGTTGCGCCAGAGGATATTCGTGTCGGTTTTGGCAGTTGGGGCTGCTATTTTGGGTTGCTTTGCGATTTCGAAAGAACTGATAATTGTTCTTGAAGCTCCTGTCAAAACCCAGGGTGTGCGGTTCCTGCAGCTAGCTCCTGGTGAATTTTTCTTTACAACTCTAAAGGTTAGTTCAATAATACACTTAACTATGTTTTTAATTTTAGGTTATGTACTGGTCCTAATTTAGTTGATTTAGAAACAAATTAATCTGCTATAAAGACAGTGATCGTTCTTCTAATGGTGTGCTGCAGGTATCAGGATACTGTGGCCTTCTGTTAGGAAGCCCTATCCTTCTGTATGAGATTATAGCCTTTGTTCTTCCAGGTTTGACTAAAGCAGAGAGAGGGTTTCTGGGGCCGATTGTATTTGGCTCCTCGGTGCTTTTCTATGCTGGTATCGTCTTCTCCTACTTGGTACTGACACCAGCCGCCCTAAACTTCTTTGTTAGCTATGCGGAAGGGGCTGTGGAATCAATATGGTCCATTGATCAATACTTCGAGTTTGTGCTTGTGCTCATGTTCAGCACCGGCTTGTCATTCCAGGTAAAGTGGGAAACTTGTTTAAATTTTATTTCTTTTCTTTTTCCTTGTGTAAGAGTTTTTTCTCTTCTTGGCCAGGAAATAAGACTATGGTTCACGTATAAAAAGAAAATATGAGATTATGGTTGAAATTTGAATGACTCTCTTTGTACTGAAAGAAAAGCTCTTAAAATTCAAATGATCATCTGAGATGAGAGTTTTCGTTTCTTCTTTGGAGATGTGAAATGAGTGCAATTCATTGACTCACGATGCACAGTAAAAACGCAAACAATTGATGCTCAAAGGTCTATCTTTTTGGCGAAGTTGGTATACAATTTTATCTTTCATTTAGAAGATCTGCAGTCAAATACTGGACAAATGGATGATAAATCTTCACTGCCCTAGTTCATTACAAGTCCATATATTTAAAACTGAGTTAGAAATTGCATTCGAGGGATTAAATTCTCATCGTATTCTGCAGGTTCCAGTAATACAAATTCTACTTGGACAAGTTGGTCTGGTATCGGGAGATCAAATGTTGTCAATTTGGAGATACGTAGTGGTTGGTGCAGTTGTAGCTGCCGCTGTGCTTACACCCTCGACTGATCCTCTTACTCAAATGCTTCTGGCAGCACCCCTACTGGGTCTTTACTTGGGCGGCGCTTGGTTTGTTAAGCTTACGGGGAGGTGAACCGCGACGACTTGAAAGCACACGACATGCTCTCAACGGCATGCATTTAAGCGGCATAGATCCTGTATATTCAAAATATAATGTCATATATAGACGAGGAACAGAGGATGAATCTCCTAAACGAATTTTCTAATCATTTTGTTCTTATCATTGTAAAAGCTCTCCAGTAGAAAAACAATAGTTATTAAATTTACGTGGTATCCAGTGGATTGATTTTTGCAACAGGTTAGTACCAAAAATCATATTAATAAGAAATAGTGTGAGAGATTTTGATTATTATCCAAATAATCCCTCTAAGGGCACTGGCAGTGGCTCATCAAATTATAGCTAAAAGTGTTAAAATTGATCTACATTGAACTAGTCAAAACTCAATGGCTTAAGATTTGAACTACAGTAATTCAATCTGATTCTCTAAATTTGGCCAGTGACCGTAGCAGTACCAAACATTATTTTATTGCATAAAATTGGCTCCAACGTCCCTTTTCTCACCTCGATTTTTCGCTTTCTCATTTTCTTTTCTTTTTCTCTTCCATTTCTCTCACTCCAAATACTGAACTCGCACCCTCTCCTTTCTCCCTTCCATTTTCATCTTCTTTTTGCACCCTTGCCGAACACGACCTCCCTCTCCCTATCTGTGTTTTTTTTCCTTTTCATTTTTTCCCATTTTTGTCTTCTCTCTGCACCTTCGACTCCCTCCCCCCCTCCCACGTTTTTTCTTTCCATACTCAGCTTCAACCATTTACAGAGAACCCATAGACTCTTTCAGCAACACAAAGTATCTGGATTTTGTAGGGGTGTCAGTATGTGACACGACCTATTAACCCAACACAAACACGACACGATAAAAGCAGGTTAGGGTTTACTCTTAATGGGTTCGGGTCAAAACGGGTTGACCCGTTAAGACACGATAGCTTAACGGGTTGATAACGGGTCAACTCATTATAACTCGTTATGATCCGTTATGAAAGTTAAAATTACAATTATACCCTTATACCTAAAAAATAAAATTGTTGGGATTTTAATTTCGATATTTTTATTGTTTAGATTGTAATTTTGGATTTGTAGTTAGTTTTATATTTTTTTATAGATATTGTGATTTTAACATTTATATAAAATTATGTTAAACTTAACTAGATTAAAGAGGTTAATTTTGGGTTTATTTCAATCCATTTATATAAATAGGTCAAAACGAGTTGACACGACACGACCCGTTATGTTATTGGGTTGTGTTAGGGTTTGAGATTTTGACACGATAAGCTTAACGGGTCGGGTTAGGGTTGACCTATATAGTATAATATACATGTCTTGACACGACACGAACACGACTCGTTAACACGATTTGACACCCTTAGGATTTTGAGGACTTGATTTTTGTCCTAGACTGCCAAGATCAACGTATGTCCCAATTTTTCCTTAGAAATACTAATCTAGGTGTGTGTTAAATTTTAAAACATTTGTGGGTTTCGTTTATTTGTTCAAAATTGTTGATTTTTTTACTAATAAGAGAATCTGTGATTGTAGTTGTCTATATTTTGATTTAATGCTTGTTTTAATAAGGCCAGTAACATAAATCTCTCTTTAGCGTGCATGATATATCCATAGCAGAGGAAGAAGAGGAAATGCAAAGTTGAAGCTCAAAAGTCGATTTGCCATGAATTTGTATTGTAAGAATGCCTATCCCCCCCCGGGGGAGTTTTTGCTAATCACATTTTTTGTAGTATACCCATTAACCAGATTCAGCAATCCTTAGTGGCCTTTATTATCTGAATGATTTTTGAATAAACTCATTCGCTATTAGGGGTGCTACCCGCCCCATACGGGGCGGGGTAGCCCCCACCCCGCCCCCCGCCCCCGCATGGGCGGGGGGTGAAGAAATGCATCCGCCCCCCGCCCCCCGCCCCCGGAGTGCGGGGGCGGGGGACCCCGTCCCGGTTGACGGGGTGCGGGTGGAGGGGGTCCTCCGTCCGCACCCCCGCACACTACTGGGCCTAAGGCCCAGAAGCGGTTTCTGGGCCTTTTTTGGCCCAGAAAACGCTGTAATGGGCCGAAAATGGCCCAGAAACAGCTTCTGGGCCATTTTAGGCCCATAAAAATATATTTTGCATTTTTTAAAAAAGAAGAGTTAAAAAAAAAATTTCATGAATGAAAATAAATATATACATACACAATTTTATATAATTAAGACTAATGAAATACTACTATAGAGTATAGACTACAAGTTTACTACCTAATAAACTAATAAATAATAATAATAACTAAGCTATTACAAAAATAAAATGGAAAGTCTAACTGTCTAAATCAAATTACAAAATTACAAATAAAAGTGTCCAAGGGACATTGTATCAACATTATAAAATTACAAATAAAATATATAATACATACATCTGATAGAAAAATTAGGGGCTCAAAAATCTACGAAATTAATAATAAAAAAAAAGATGCGAGCGGTTTGGGTCTTTGACTGTGACATTTGGGGCGGCCGGATGGGTAGTCTTGAGGCTTGAGCCTTGAGCACATGTTCATATAGCAGTGGAGGTAGACATCGTCTGAGTCGTCTCATGTGTTGCTACAACAATCAATACTAAAATTAATACTGATGAAATTGAAATGAATATAAATATAAATAATTATGAAATTGAAATGAATATAAATAAATCAAAATAATAAAATAAAAACAATAATTACCAGATAGTACAGATCCAGACTGATCACCACCCTCTTCGTCGGTCTCTTTAAAATCTAACACATCCGGAACATAAATATCATTTCCCATCGTCCAACTCTGTGTGCATATCAATGCCTCCACAGTTGTAGGAGACAATGAACTACGGAAAGGATCTAATATGCGCCCTCCGGTACTAAAGGCAGACTCCGAGGCAACGGTGCTAATAGGGATGGCCAATATACAACGGGCAATCTCAGAAAGGATGGGATATTTCTTTGATGCTACCTTCCACCATCCTAAAATGTCAAAATCATCATCATCTTGAATAAGATCCGTTGACAAATAACTGTCTAACTCTGAAACCACCTCCGTAGATTGATGGACTAGTGTGGGATTATGTAGCAGGGTTTTCGTCCATGCCAATCTACGCTTCTTTGTTGCCCCGGTGTCTGGAGGAGGTGTTGGGATATGTGTAGGTGTAGTAGATGTAGTACCATCCTTAATTACATTAAACTCATCATAAAATCTATTAAGGGTATCGCGGGCCATCTCACCAATAAGATCAGTCCAAGCCTGATCATACGCAAGTCCCAAACCATATAACATGCCAGAAATTTTTAGACGGGGATCAAGAATAGTAGCCACATATAACAAAATATTGAGTCTAGTCAAATCTCCCCAATACTTGTCAAATTTGACCCTCATGGTCAATGCCATCCCCCTCATCCTTAGATTGGAACCCCTACACATGTCGTCTAATTCTTCTTTCACCCTACATATTTGTTGATAAAATTCATGGCATGTAGGGTGCAAAGAAGCAGATAACTTCAACGTGACTTCATAAAACAGCCCGAGAAAATCAACAAATGTAGCAACTACCTCCCAATCATCATCATTAGGCAATCCTAAACCCCCGTGCTCATCAAAGTATTTGACATATTGAATGTCTTCATCACCCAATAATTGAAAGGCTTTTTTATATTCTTGGGCCGCCTCCAACATCAAGAAGGTTGAGTTCCATCTGGTGGGAACATCAGTACAAAGACCCCTCTTTGATGTTATGCCCACACTCTTCGCAGCAATTTTGAATTTCTCCAATCTAGAAGGAGAAGATCTCACAAATTTCACAGCCAATCTAACTCGTGCAACCGAGTTATCAACATCTTTTAACCCCTCAGTCACAATTAGATTCAAGATATGTGCAGAACATCTAACATGCAAATATTCACCACCCAAGAATGTCTTATTTGCCTCTTTAAGATAAGTCTTCAGATATCCCAAGGCGACATCATTAGACGAGGCATTGTCAACCGAAACTGTCAAAACCCTACTCAACCCCCACTCCTTGATTGAGGCCTCTAAGGCCTTCCCAATTGTCTCACCCTTGTGATCAGTTATTTGACAAAACTTGATAATCTTTTTATGGAGAATCCAGTCAGAATCAATGAAATGGACAGTCAAAGACATATAATTAAAATTTTAGACTGAAGTCCAAGTATCGGTAGTGAGCAAACTACCAAACCCGCCAATTGGCCCCTCAAAACATCTTTATCTTTCCAGTACATCTTTTTAATATCCTTTGCCACAGTGTGGCGAGAAGAAAGAGTAAATCTAGGTTCCAATTCTTGGACAAATTCTTGGAACCATCTCCCATCTACAAACTGAAAAGGTAGCTCGTCTATGACAACCATATGAGCTAACTTCCTTCTACACTCATCAACATTATACTTTGTATACCCCTTCAATGTTGAACCCCCACTACTCCCATCCGCCATTTTTTTCAGTCCAATTTCTAGTCTTGATTGACCCTTCTCCACTAAGGATCTTAATATTGGACTCTTCTTGCATTGTTCCTCTAAATGGACCTTTAACTGGGATGTACCATGTTTCCTATGGTGACATCCATATATTTTCCCACAATAATTACATTTAGCTTGTGGGTTATTGGGGTCACCACCCTCTAGTTTGGTAAAATGAGACCAAACTACGGAAACAGGTTTCTTACTTTGTGTGGGCTTAGGGGCGGGGCAAGGTGTATTCCCACTCCCAGGGGTTGGAGTAGGGTTAGGTTCTGGGTCAGGGGTACTGGTAGGGGCAGGGGTACTGGTAGGGGTGGGAGAGCTATCAGTGACCTCTCTTTGAGAAGACATTCCTGATTCCACAACACAACAAAAAATAAAAAAATCAATCAACATACGACATAATTCCAAACATGCACTTATCAATCACGTACGACATAATTCCAAACATAAACCCCTAAATTGAGTTAGGGGTTTCAATTGAGTTAGGGGTTTCAATTGAAACCCCAAACTGAAATTGGGGTTTCGGATTGAAACCCCCTCAATTTTAGGGGTTTCAATTGAAACCCCTAAATTGAGTTAGGGGTTTCAATTGAAACCCCAAACTGATTTGGGGTTTCGGATTGAAACCCCCCCCCAATTTTAGGGGTTCAATCCGAAACCCCTCAACTTGAGGGGGTTTCAATTCAAACCCCTAAATTGAGTTAGGGGTTTCAATTGAAACCCCAAACTGATTTGGGGTTTCGGATTGAAACCCCCTCAATTTTAGGGGTTCAATCCGAAACCCCTCAACTTGAGGGGGTTTCAATTGAAACCCCTAAATTGATTTAGTGGTTTCAATTGAAACCCCAAACTGAAATTGGGGTTTCGGATTGAAACCCCCTCAATTTTAGGGGTTCAATCTAAATTGAGTTAGGGGTTTCAATTGAAACCCCAAACTGATTTGGGGTTTCGGATTGAAACCCCCTCAATTTTAGGGGTTCAATCCGAAACCCCTAAGGCCTAAACTTGAGGGGGGTTTCAATTGAAACCCCAAAATTGAGTTAGGGGTTTCAATTGAAACCCCTAAATTGAAAATTAAGGGGTTTCAATTGAAACCCCTAACTCAATTTAGGGTTTCGGATTGAACCCCTAAATCAATTTAGGGGTTCAATCCGAAACCCTAAATTGAGGGGGTTTCAATTGAAACCCCTAAATTGAAAATTAAGGGGTTTCAATTGAAACCCCTAACTCAATTTAGGGTTTCGGATTGAACCCCTAAATCAAAACTCAATTTAGGGTTTCGGATTGAACCCCTAAATCAATTTAGGGTTCCAATCTACAAACAAAAACAAACACACAAGTACAAAGAAACAGACGAATCAAACACACAAACAAAATTCTCCACAGCACACAAATTCACAAATTTCCCATCCTCCATCTCCGATTCAACCCAACCTTCCTCCAATCTCCAATCCAAAACAAAAAAAAAAGAATGGGTTTCGGATTTCTTACCTTTGAGTGGCGGCGAAATCCCAGTGAGAGACGGAGACGGAGAAGTGGCAGCGGTGGTGCTGCTCGTGCGAGACGGAGATTCGACTGAGAGAGAGAGAGGCTTGTGGATGCGAGTGCGAGACTGAGTCAGAGAGAGTGAGTGTGAGTGATCGGCGAGAGACTCAGAGACAGAGAGTGAGAACGGAGAGTGAGAGAGGAGAGAGTTCGAGAAGGAGAACTGGAGAATGCAGAAATGAGAAATGGGAAGCAGACGCGGGGAAGGGGGGGGGAGTTTCACTTCTAGTGAAACGGCGCC